>NC_058403.1:63449411-63799689 GCF_002201575.2 Neomonachus schauinslandi | reverse complement strand
GGACAGATCAAAGTAAGTGACAGATGGTGTAAAAGTGAATGGACATAAACACATAAAGGGACCCTCCTACACTAGTTCATTCTCCCTAGGCTGAATACTCTAAACTAGCCAAATTGTTTAGTTGTGCTCAAAGAACGTGATCACTTGCTGCCCTTTCCAGTGAAATTCTAATGAGATTTAAAAATTCGTGCTGCTGTTGTTACGGCTTTTTATTCCTTACCTTTTGGAATTTGGAAGGGAGAAACGTTGCACCACAAAAACAAGGGTTTCTTATACCAAAATTTCAATCAGATATTATAGGGAAGATGTAGAAATTGGACAAAATCTACATATGTTGAAAGATAAGTATTGTAGTGGAATTTTTTTTTTAAGATTTTACTCATTTACTTGAGAGAGAGAGAGCCCGAGTGGGGAAGAAGGGCAGAGGGAGAGGGAGTCTGCTGAGCAGGGACCCTGACATGGGGCTCGATTCCAGGACCCCAAGACCATGACTTGAGCTGAAGGCAGATGCTTAACTGAGTGAGCCACCCAGGCACCCCTACCTAGTGGATTTTAAAAGGAAAACCTTCAAATTGTAGGGAAATGCCAGAGGGAGTGACATTTTATGTCAGCTTTCTAGGAGCGAAAATGTAGTGATTCCAATGTCATTAGAATACTGACATTTTGAAATAGAATAGTTCAGTGACATGTTTTCTAGTTTGTAAATCAGAGACATTTGTCAAGCTTATGGTATAGGCAGCCAGCCTGAGATTACCCAAACTGAAAAACAGTTCTTTTTTGCAGAAAAGAAGTGAAGACATTTCATTATTCAACCATGGTACATATAATCTCTCTTGCCTCTATGTTAATTCAGTTTTTATCCACTTATTTAAAAAGTTTCATTATATATAGGCCTAACCATGCATCCCTTTAGTCTTTCAGGGTGCATATCACTTTTAACTACTACTATTGTTTTTGTTAGGTGCTGGGCTAGAACATAGAGGGTCCTTGCTCTCAAGGAGTTCAGAGACTAAGGGGAAAAGAGGAACAACTGAGGACAATAGAGTAAGGCAGGTATTATCCCAGAAGTCTGGGCAGAGTACAAAGGCAGAAGTATTCTATTTGGAGGTAGTATTGTCTGGAAAGGCATCATAGGACAGGTAACTCTTGAGCTAAATCTTGAAACATGGAAAAGTATTCACCATTTAGAGAGAGGAAGGAAATGGAGGACATACATATGAATTTGGGCAAAGATGCTTAGTGAAAATGGGTCTGTTGTGTGTTTATGGTTTGAGCTTAAGGTTCTGAATGGTGGGTATAATATAATAGGAGTTTACTGGGGCAGAGAAGGCTGGAGCTGTGGGCAGTGGCCAGACCACATTAGCCTGTAGGTAATTGGAAACCACTGCAGGATTTTAAGCAGAAGAATAAGAACTTTCTAATAGGATTTCTTTTACTTCACCCTTGCTTTGAAGGCTGTACATGCAGCATTCTATTGCTGAAGTTTGGCGACCTCTGGTGTTGAGCTATTAAAAATAAAGTTGTGAAAACTATAGCTTTTGTCAGATGATTCTTAGCTTTATTTCTTTGAAAAAATAAATCATAATTCCTAATATGATACTTATCAGTGTCTAGGTACATATGTAGCTAAATGAATGAGAAAATGTGAGAACAAATGTGGATTGGGACTGGGTACAAATGAAATGATGGATTTAACCATGCACAGCATCCCCAGAGGAATGTGGCCGACTGATCTCTGATTCTTTGAATCTTTTCACCACCTAACTCTTCATGATCTAGGATCATGGGCCAAAGAAAAGGTCCTTTTTTGCAATAAATGGAAAGGTCTTATTCTAATAATAAATGAGAATACATACATTCTTTCCAATGGTGTGATAATTTTTAACATCTCCCCCGTTTTTAAAATTGTGTGAACTATCATACTTACAGAAAGTACATACAGCATTTATGTGCAGTCTCATTTCCTTTAAGTCTTTGGAGGAACTCAGTTTTGAGGAAATCCAGATATAAGGGGTTTTTTTGTTTTGTTTTGTTTTAAGTATATCCTTAGTCTAAAAGTTTGGGGAAAAATATTTTTCTATCTTAAAATTCAAGGGAACTCTAAGACTTGATTTGTGCGTGAAATGATGAGGTCCATTTCAAACATATTTTTTTATCGATAAAATGAAAAGGTTCAATTTATATAATTTGAAAGATTCCAAATATATAATTCAGCTGGAGTAAATCAGGTAGAAATAAACTCTTCATAGAGTAAGTCAGAAATACACTCTGCATATAATAAAATTTAATATAAAAGCTAAAGATATACTCAAATAGAAATAGGATAGTCAGTTTGTTAATTTGTCTTGTATTTATCATGTTGATGACAGATAGTGATGCATTTAGAATCTTTGCTCTTCATAACTTGTCACTCACTTACCTTTTAGCTTTTAAGATTGCTTTCCTCCATTACCCAGTTCTTAGTCTCTGTCACCACTCAGCTGTTACTGTTATCCAAATCAGGCCATTTTCTACTTCACACTTAGTGTGTAGAGAATATGCTTCTGACTCATTTGCTTCCTAGACTCTTTACATAAAATCAGCTCTTGTCTTTCCTTCCAGAACCCTTTCCTGAATCCCTTCCTCACTCTAATACAGGGTAGCACTTTCACCTCACACATATCTACACTTAAACTTTGTTGTACTGATCTTTGCAGATTTTATCAATCTCTGCCCTAGAGTTCTTTGAAGATAGAAACTCAATGTCTTGAATGAATGAATAACTTAAGAGGCTGAGCAAAAATCTTTAAAAGCCTCTTGATTGTCTTACCTTTGCATCTTAAATCATACCTTTGCTTTCTTAAAGACTATTCATATTGTATATAAAATAATTATGATTGTAGGGTTTGATATAGACTCTGATACTTTTAATGCTAGCCTTAACAGAGCAACATAAGAAGGATAAA
The DNA here is from genome assembly GCF_002201575.2 of Neomonachus schauinslandi. NCBI lineage: Eukaryota > Metazoa > Chordata > Mammalia > Carnivora > Phocidae > Neomonachus > Neomonachus schauinslandi. The sequence continues at coordinate 63,796,744 of NC_058403.1, read as the reverse complement.
CATCTGGTTTTATTTAGTATAGTAAATGTATCACGAATTACATAATGGTCTGTTTTACTTTTTAAATCAACATCATCAGGATGTAATTTACATAAAAGTAGCCATTTTAAGTATGCAGTTTAATAAGCTCCAACAAACATATATAACCACTATCCAGTCAAGATTTAGAATATGTCCACCACCCCAAAAATGTTTCTATGTACAGCCTGGGGTGAGTAAACATCCCAATGTGCTCAGGACCTGAGGGCTTTTCCAGGATAGCACAGGCAGACAAGTTTAGTTGATCATTCTGTTCATGCCCCTTTGTAGTTAGTCCCCCATCTTCTCTCAGGTGACCATTGGTCTGTTTTCTGTCACTACAGATTAGTTTTCCCTATTCTATAATTTCATATGAATGTATGTTTCTTTTGCATCTGGCTTTTTTAGCTCAACATCTTGTTTTTGAGATTTATCCATTGTTGTTGCTTGTATCACCTGTTTATTCCATTTTATGCTGAGTTGTATTTTATTAGAACATACCACAGTTTTTTTTAATCCATTCACCTGTACGTGGATGTTTGGCCTTAGTTTTTAGCTATTACAAGTAAAACTGCTATGAATGTTTGTAAGTCTTTTTGCAGGTATATGTTTATGTATCTCTTCAAGAAAGGACTAGGACTAAAGTTTCTGGTCATATATGTGTATGTTAACTTTATAAGAAGTTACCAAATTGTTTTCCAAAGCAGTTCTACTATTTTTCACTCCCACCAACAACATATGAGAGTTCCTGTGTTCTACATTCTTATCTACACATGGTATTCACAGTAATTTCAAGTAGTCTTAAAATTACTTTTATCATTAGGACATGACCCTCTTTATTTTAATGTCCTTGCCCTGAAGTCTCTATTTTCTGATATTAATGTAGGCACTCCATCTTTCTTATGATAAGTGTTTGCATGGTGTAACTTTCTGCATTTTAACCTATGTGTCTTCATATTTAAAATTCATTTCTCACAGATAACATATACTTACTGTCTTTTGATAGAGTCTGACAATTTCTGCCTTTTAATTGGAGAGTTTAAACCATTTACATTCAATGTAATTATCAATATGGTTGAGTTTTAAGTATTTTACTTTGATACTTGTTTTTCATTCCATTTTTTTTCTCCTTTACTGCCACCTTATGGATATAATGAGCCTTTTTTTATTTCCCCAATGTGCAGTTTAAGCTATATATACATCCTCGTATTTTTTTAAGTTGTTCTAGGATTGAAAATAGGCATGTTTATTTTGTCACCGTCTATAAATAATAACATACCACTAAACATATAAAGTAAGAACCTTGCAACAGTATATTTCTGTTTCCCCTTCCTGTCCTTTATGTTACTGTGGTCATACATTTTACTGCTATAGTACTTTTATAATACTTTGTTGTTTTGCTTTAAGCACTCAGTTTCTTCTGAAGAAATTTAAAAGCAAGGGAGAAAGGCACATATTTACCATTTTGGGTGGTCTTTATTCCTCTGTATAGATAGGAATGTCCATTTGGAATCCTTTTCTTTCATCCTGAAGTACTTTCTTACAGTGAAAATCTGGTGACAAACTCTCTTAACTTTTGTTTGCCTAATAATGTCTTTTGAAGGTTATTTTCACCAGGCACAATTTCTTGGTTTCCAGCTTTTTTCTTCGTTCATTCTTTAGAAAGGTTTCTAGTTTCTTCTGGCTTGCATTGTTTCTGATGAGCAGTCAGCTGTCATTCCTATTGTTGATACCCTGTATACATAATGTGTCTCTCTTTGTTTTGGGAAAGATTTTCCCTTTATCAGTGGCTTTTACTGGTTGACTGTAACTCTGTATGATATTTTTTGTATTGGACTGCTTGAGATTCATTGAGCTTTTCATTGGATTTTCATCAAATTTGGAAAAACTTTAGCCACTATTTCTTTAAATAGTTTTTTTGCATTTGTTCTCCCATCCCCCTTCTCAGAATTGAATCACATGTACATATGTTTTTCTGGCCTTTTTACCTCCATGCTTCAGTTTTTTAGTTTTTTGGGGTTTTTTTAAGATTTTTTATGTATTTTTGAGAAAGAGAAAGAGTGCACGAGCAGGGGGAGGGGCAAAGGGAGAAGCAGACTCCCTGCTGAACAGGGAGCCTGACACAGGACTTGATCCCAGGACCCTGGGATCATCACCTGAGCCAAAGGCAGATGCTTAACCAACTGAGCCACGCAGGCGCCCCTACACTGACCACCTTTAAGCAGTTATGGCTCCCAATGTAATTCAGTAACAACAATAGTTTCTGTAACTTAGGTTTTGTGATAAAAAAATTCTTGGCAGTACATTTGCAACATGGATGGAACTAGAAGGTATAATCTAAATGAAATAAGTCAGAGAAAGACAAATACCATATGATTCCACTCATGTGGAATTTAAGACACAAAACTGATGAACATAGGGGAAGGGAAGGAAAAACAGAATAAGATAAAAACAGAGAGGGAAGCAAACCAGAAGAGACTCTTAACTATAGGGAACAAACTGAGGGTTGCTGGAAGGGAGGTGGGTAGAGGGATGGGGTAACTGGGTGATGTGCAATAAGGAGAGCACTTGATGTAATGAGCACTGGGTGTTATATGCAACTGATGAATCAATAAATTCTACCCCTGAAACTAATAATACAGTATATGTTAACTAAATTGAATTTAAATTTAAAAAAATTAAAATAAAAATAGAAATTCTTGCAATAAAATTACTTATAATATGCACAACTGTATTACTTGCCAACCATTTAACTTTCCAACCAAGATTTTACACATGTGAAACAATCAACAGACAAAAATACTAACAGTTGTATGCTTGGTATTGCAAATATACTTAAGCATGAGTAGGCATGGGATGTACAGTGAGAATCTACAGTTAAGGAAGTCTGAAAGTGATTTATCAAAATTGCTAAATCGTAAGAATTTTTGCAAGAATTTGTAAAATAAGTTTGAGGTTTGTTAAAAGTTTCTAATTTCCTTTAGTTAATTAGATGCTTGCATTTCTTCATATAATTCTTCTGTTGCCTAAAATCTATAATATAAATGTTCAGGATATTCTTTTTATTAAGTTGAATTACCAGATATGGGTAGATTTTATTTAAATCATGGAGGGTTTTTGTTAAGTCTATTTAATTTTTTAAACTTATAGCCTCATGGTCTTAGTATATCCTGCACAATTCAGAAGGATTTAGATTTCATTTTATGGTATAATCAGTAGAGTTTAAGAAAATTATTTTTTTTTAATTATTTAAAAAAAATCCTTTCCTCGTTTTTGTCCTTAATAATGGGTAGACCATTTTAGGGAGTCAACTGCACATGCATTTGAATACCATATTTACAACTGACAAACTGTAGCTTTGAGAAGTCAGTTTACCCCATCAACTATAATTTCTTTTAAGTGTAAAATGGGTAATAAAGTATTATAAAGTTTAAATGAGAAAAGAAAATTGATATACCTCACACAGAGCTTTTATATACTGAGTGCTCCATAAATATTTCTTCTCTTTGTTCTCCTTTTCCTCACTGATGGACCTTTTGAAAGGAGAACTTATTGCAGATGATTATGGTCTCTTTGCTCTTTTCATGGTTGGTCTCACCATTATCAGAAAGGAAGTCACTTCATGGCCAGATATAGGGAACACTTTTATTTATCTGAGCTAATTATGTCATAAGTTACTCACCTCTCTGTTCTTTAAATGTTTACTTTTCTTGGCCTCCATGGTATCGTTGTCTGTAGGACTTACTCCAGTCTCTTGGACTTCTGTCCCAGTTTTCTTTTTAAATTTCCCTTTTTCCACATATTTGTGTCCTGTTGGTCCTCATCTTTAGTACTCTTCTCCTTCAACCTGCTTTACCTGTTCTACACTTTTGCAGCCACCTAGGACCTATACATCAGGTACTACCAAACCTGTTTTTGTACCCTCAAGCCCTCTTCTAAATGATATACCCATTATTTACCACTTATTCTTGATTGTCTTAAATATTATTTTCTCTTCCAGCTCTGTGCCTTCACAGACTTCACAACTACCAAAATTAGAAATAGAAATTGTTCATCTTCCAACAAAGTCCAATAAACAGATTCTTTGATACCATCTCCTAAAATTGGTTTGCCACTGATGAAATTTGAATTATGTCCTAGCTCTGGCTCTAATTAGTTCTGACCTCTGAAAAGTTGCTCCTTCTGGGCATCAGTTTTTCTCATCTCTAAAAATGTTTGAACTAGGTCAGAGTTTGGCAACTAGGGCCTAGGAGCCAAATGCACTCTACTACCTATTTTTGTAAATAAACGTTTGTTTACAGCTGCATTGTGCTACAGCAGCAGAGTTGAATAGTGACAGAGGCTCTATGGCCTACAAAGCCTCAAGTATTTACTCTCTGGCCTATAGACCGCTGTTCTAGAGGTTCTTCCATTTAGTTTCCATCTCTACTAGCCAGCCTGGGGAGAACCTGGTTTTAAGATTTAAAAAATAATAAGAAAAAGAATAGAGAAATGATAGTTGAGTATTTGGCAAGAGAGTTTAAACATAGGAAATCCTATGACATTAGAATCTTTATTTCCCCATCTAATGGCCTTAGTGATTCAAGATCATGTGGCTGTAACAAAGGGATAAGAAGATTTCCATTGCTGCTTTGTGGTAACAGACTAATTTATTTGGTTAATTGTTTTTAAATGATTGGTAGTATATAGAGCAGTGATTCCATTTACTGGTTAGTAATTAGCTTCTTAAAAGTTACGGATACACATATTTTGAAGGTAAAGGACATAGTTAAACTCTGACCATCAATTAGAATTATAATAGTCTTTTTTATATCACTGTCGAAGCAGATTATTTCCCATTGTAATAAAAAATTTTCCGCATGTACATACTGTGTATATTGAAGGAAGATTCCAAGTATGTAAAAAATGCTTAAATAAAAGTCATAAATATTGAACCTTAATTATATATGCGCTAACATGTGGTAATGTCTGCAACTGACTTTGGAATGTATCAAAAAAATAAGGTGGATTGATGTATGGATAGATGGATGGAAATGTGATGAACCAAACATAGTAAAACATTAATCATGGAATCTGGGTAGTTGGTATAAAGGAAGAGGGTTTTCACTGAAAAAAAAAAAAGTGCGACTTTTCTCTATGTTTGACATTTTTCATTACAAAATTTTGGGTAAATGTTTAGATGTGAGTGGCTGTGAGACATGAATCTAGGGAGAAGATATGGGAGTGAAAACACATATACAGTATACTTCTTGCTTTCACATTAAATAAATTATTAAAAGTTCGAATGTTAAGCAAACCTTGTGTATATTGCATATGTTTCTCAGCTGTTTTATCGTGTATTTCACAGATTTACTTCAATTGGGAACGTTCTTAGGATATAACAAAAAACAGTAAGAATTAAATATTCACTTCAAGGAGTGTCCTTGAATTCTCTCACATAGCCCCTATCAGAAAGTTAACCAAATGGCTGATAAATCCATGTGAATTCTGTCTATACAGTAAAAGGATGGATTTACTAATGGACATCATACAATTCTCATTTTTTTAGCATTCTTACTAACTTGTGGGGAGTTAGGACTGTGTCTTGTGTTAACAAAGTACTGAATAAATAGAGGGGAACTGCACAGCAAATACTCACTGATTCAAAAGCGGGCATTTCTTAAGTCTTATTTTGTTTATTGTGATATATATCATAATGCCAAAATATATTAAAATGTGTTCAATGTAAAGCACAATAATAAAGCAAATATCAATGTAATTATCACTCATGTTAAGAATTAGAGGAATTACTTATGCCCCATCCCAGTCACAGTCTCTCTTATATCTTCCTATTAAGCTGAATAATCTAATGAATATTCCCATGTTTTTTATTAGTTTTACAGTTTTACTATATATACTAAAATATAGTTTAGTCTTGCCTGTTTTTAAGCTTTATATAAGACAGTCCTGTATGTATTCATTGCTGAGTGAAAACTCACCATTTTGTGAGATTCATCAGAAGGTATGTGTAGCTGTGCTTCATTTTCATTGCTAGTTAGTGTACCATTTTATGACTATGCTACAGTGTATTTACTAATTCTACTTTTGGATTTTTGCTTGTGCCTATAGTATTTTATAGTATTTTATTATGTTACATTGTTGCTTTGGATGTATAAAAAAGTTTCTCTAGGCTAGAGTATATAACTTAAAATGGAATTATTAAGTTGTAGGGTCATTGAAGGTATGCATTTTTAAATACTCATTTATTCATGTCATTGCTTTTGGCTTTTTTGTTCAGCAATTAAAAGAATCCAGTGGGGTTGCATTTGGGGGGCAGAATTATTGATTAGCTCACTCTCCCTTTTTCACTCCTCTCCCTCTTTCCCAGTACATACACACACACACACACACACACACACACTTCATCAAGGGGTAAAATAGGATATAAATGTTTGCTTAATTATTTAAAAATAAAAATTAAGATTCCTTTGTAGCCTTCATATTCTAAGTGTGAATAGTTCCTGACTTAATAAGTGTCTGATATCTGCAGTCGCAAAGGCCAGAGACTTCTCTTACCAGTACTAGATATAATACCTTGCTCCTCTCTATAAAGCTGGACTTCTGCTACAAGAAGGAAGGGAGGTTATTTAACTAGACATTTGTTTCCAGTGCCCAAAAGCAAACTTTCCACAGAATGATGTGTTTATAATTTAGATTATTTTTATACATCTTTTCTTTTCTTTCCAGTAACATCAGGTGTTTGCTCAGAAATTGTCTTTTAGGAATTAAAGGTCAGTTTATAGTTAACTAGATTCCTTTTTGACTTATATTGACAAATAATACTACAGCTCTGTAGCTCAGTGTCCTTTCCACTTATCTTACTTAAACTTTATGTATTCGAATATTTAAATAATTTCTGAAAGATGTAATTGGCATACAGTAAAGTACACATATTTAAAGTATACAGTTTGGGAAGTTTTGACATATGTGTGCACACATGAAACTACCACCATGAAATCAAGATAATGAACATACTCCTCACCCCCAGTAATTTCCTAGTGCTCTTTGTAATAACTTGTCTCCAGCCTTTCACAATCATGGCTTTTCTTTCTGTTGTTGTAGACAAAATTTTCTAGAATTCCATATGAATGAAATTATACAGTAGGTACTCTTTTTGGTCTGGCTTCTTTTACTCGGGTATAATTATTTTTAGATTCATCCATGTTGTTTTTTTGTTACTGAGTAGCATTCCATCATATAGATATACCACCGTTTGTTTATTCATTCATCTGTTGTGGACATTTGTTTCCACTTTTTGGCAGTTGCAAAAAAGATGCTGTGCACATTTGTGTAAAAGTTTTTGTATGAACATATGCTTTCATTTCTCTTGGGTAAATACTTAGGAGTGGGAGTGATGGTTGTATGGTAAGTATATGTTTAACTTTTTAACATACTGCCAAAGTGTTTTCTAAGGTGCCATACAATTTCACATTTCCACTAGCAGTGGATGAGAGCCTCCATTGCTCTACAGCCTCACCAAGACTTGGTATACACAATCTTTTTTTTAACTTTACTCTTCTGAGTAGGTATGTAGGTGGTGTCTTACAGTTTTACTAGTATTTCCCTGATGATAATGACGTTGAGTATTTTTTCATGTGCTTATTTACGTAATATCTGTGTCTTCATGGGTAAAGTGTCTAGTTGTATCTTTTGCCCATGGGGGGGGGGTGTTTTTCCTTTTGTTTTTGAATTATAGGAGTCTTTTGTATATTCTGTATATAAGTCCTTTGCAGAATGTATGTTTTATAAATGTTTTCTTTCAGTCTGTAGCTTGCCTTTTTGTTTTCTTAAGAGTGTCTTTTGAAGAACAAAACTCTTAAAAATCTTGATTAAGTTCTGTTTTTAATGAAGTCTACAGAATTAGAACCAAAAAACGAACAAGCAGAAAAATTCCTGAAGTTCTTACTTTGCCCTGATTGGTTGCCACCACAAATCAAGTACTTAGTAAATTACACTCCTTCTGTGGCACTGGTTTTGGATTGTAAATGGCCGAATATTTTAACAAATTTGTTTTATACCAGGCTTTAGAATCATAAAGATGAGTAATGTATGTCATCTTTTTTCAAAGTGCTCATTTTTAGTAATTAATGTTTCTTCCTATCATGTCTCATGCAGTCAGTTCTGTATGCTTTCCTTTGTCCAGCGCATACTGTATCTCTAGAGACGTTGAAATGCTGAACATATTTTCCTTTTGTATTATAGTTAGACTTTTTTCCACACACAAACATGTAAGTTCATTATAACAAGAAATCTCTTGTTCTTTGTAGTCTCCATATGTCATCACATAGTTCCTTGTACACAGGGAACAATCACTAAATATTCATTGATTGAATAGAATTATTCATGACACTGTCTGAGTAAGGTTCTCCTGATTAATTTATTGATAATAAAACCTTTGGCTATACTTTACTAAATGAACACAAGATCTCATTTCAGATGCCCATGATTGCAATAGATGGTTTTTCTCAATAGAACAAAGATGTTTGATTTTTACTTGAATGTTTTTAAGTGATCTTTTTGTATAACCCTGGTTTAACATGATTATCATAAAAGTCTGTGTAGGGTAGTATAGCATAGGATCTAGAGTCAGTTAAAAATCTTCTGCGAAGTCTGCTGTATTTAATGAATTATATATTTCATGACTTTGGAATTCTTTTTTCCAATGAAACCAATACATTAAAACATAAAGACTGATTTGTAAGTATATAGAAAAATACGGCAATAACTTGCTTTCTCTGTCTAGGTCCTGGGGACACCAACAAGGGAGCAAATTAGAGAAATGAACCCAAACTACACAGAATTCAAATTCCCTCAAATTAAGGCACATCCTTGGACTAAGGTGAGTCAAAATGAGTTTTTTAAAAAGCACATTGACCAATAGTTAACTTAAACTTGGGTTTCTCATTGTTCTTAAACTAAACTATTTTGGTACTAGATAGCTGCCTGAGTACAAAGTACACAGCAGTTCTGCATGTAAAGATAGGTGGGTAGTTGTACTTTAGTGTTGCATTGACTGTGTATAGTTTTGTTCCCACTGATTTCCTGTAGACAGTTTTCAGCCTGGGTTTTTATTTGTAGGTTGAGGACAGTGTACCTATACCATTAAAATATAGAATTTCATTAGGAGTAGTATCTTATATATAAATTTTGACTACTTAAAACTCAAAAGTTAATTTCTTTACACAGAGGTACTTACTCAATATCATATAGCATATGAAAACATGTATTTCTTATATTTTCTTTATTCTTTTTTGAAACTGTTTGTAGGTCTTATAAATGATGCTGTGTGTTTTTCTTCTTTTGTTTGCTTTTCTGTTGGTATTTTGGGAGGGGAATAAAAAGATTTGATCTTGTTTGGAGTATACATTGAAAGCATCGATATGTTAACAGGATGTCATTAGCCATTGGATAGCCTAACCAATTCTTAGAGCATAGTTGGAACCAATTTGAAGAGCATAAGTACTAATTTACCAGAAATCTTTATTTTTTGCTTTGATACTTAATTGAAATGATTTAAGAGAGATTTTATTTAAAATTTTTTCATTTCAGTTTAATTTATGACATTAAGGGCAGAGAAAAAAATCTCATTAGGGCTTATTGCTAGAGTGAATCTCTAGCATCCTTACTCTATAGATTCAGAAACTCTGGTCAAAGATACCAAGTAACTTATTCAAGATTACATAGGTGGCCACGACAAAACCAGGATTAAACTTCTACTTGTGTGTGTGTGTGTGTGTGTGTGTGTGTAGTGCCAGACTTAAGAGTTATGCACCATGCACCTCCTCTCACGTTTACTTATATTTCATTATATATTTTTGTGAGTTAATAAAGTTCAACTCTTTTATAGTTCAAGCAGAGATTTTCTTTGCTTAAAAATGTACATATAATAGTTTGTTTTGAGCAGTGATAGGTTCATTTAATTGGTAATAGATCTTTTATAATAAGAGGTGAAATCATTTGTATTCCCAGATTCAAAGTGTGTCTTTTTCTATCTCTAAATTGTATTTTGATTCTAGTTACTTTCCTTCAAGTTCTCAATCTTGTTATCTCTCTTCATTGCAGAAGATCCTTTTATTACTAATTACTTATTTAGATCAGAGACCTTGGTATTTTAGTGCCAGAATTGTAGGTTAGCTTTCACTGACCATGATGTTGCCTTTCCCACCACACTTAAAATTTATAATAAACCCTAAATATTCTGAGATAAACCATTCTTTGATCTTTACACTTAAAATTTATTTTGAATCTCGGTCAGAAGATACTTAGGGTCTCTCACCTGGCTCTAAACTCAGAGAACCCTAGGTGGCCTGTTGGGATTTAAAGGCTGAGTTGCAGTTTGAATCTAGTGAAGTTATTATAAGTTGAAGTGTTTATAAGTGATTTGTAGTATACTATGATTTCAGTCATGTTAAAGAAAAACAAAAAACAAAGACAATTCTGTATAATGAATAAATACAGGAAAATAGTCCAAAATGCTAACGGTAGTTTGGGTGAGAAGAGTGTAGGTGATTTTATTTTCTTTGTTTTGCATTTCCATATTTTCATTAATAATCATGTCATTTTTATGAAGAAAGAAAAATAAAGCTCTTTTTGGTGTAATCTAAGTATTCCTCACCCTGCTTTTCTGTGCTGCAGTGTAGTATAGCTGTATCCCCAAGGACTGGAAGCTGGTGTACTCAAAAACGTAGGCAGACGTAAAGATCAAGAGAGAAAATGTCTTCCATGGAAACATTGAGGTGAAGGGATTCAGATGTTTAGGAAAGATAGCAAACAGAGGAACTAAATAGTGAGATGAACCTAGTATGGTTTATGGCAAGAATCTTGAGAATTTAGAAATCCAGTAAGTTGCCCTTAACTATTACTTAATAGCCAGAGTAATCTAATTCATTGATAAAGCGCTTGTGGTTTAAGTAGGAAAGGAAATTGGTGCTAATGTTTTGAAACAGGGACCATTATTGGATTGGGGATAGGAGGATAAAGACCTCCTGCATTGGTGTACGCTGTAAACTTCAAAGAATAAAAAGCCAGATAGCAAAACAAATGATGCAAAGGAAATTTAAGAATTAAGTAGAGATGGAGATTCGTTGGCAGAAGAGAGGAAGCTTAAATTCTGCATTTAGTATATGGAGGTATGGTTAAATAACAGTCTATTAGGTATGAAGTGAGGACCTAGTTTGAGTACTGCTTCTACTCTGTGTGCCTCAAGTTTTTTCTTTTGTAAGATAGCAATTAGCTATTGTCTTTTCTGATTTCTTTTGAAAATAGTAATATGCATATAAAGGAATATTTTATTTCAGTTCTAAATAAATATAAAGATCCTACCTCCAATATAGTCCTGTGATTTGTCCTTTCTATCTCCACTGCCCTGACTTCAGGCCATCGTCATATCATAGAATTTGTTAAAACAACCTCCTAACCAGTTTCCCTCTTTCAGTTTCACATCCTTTGTAATCCTCATTGCTCTCAAAGTTAGTTTTCTTAAAAGCACATGTAATACTGTCACTCCTACTTAAAAATCTTCTCTGTTTACTTACTGTCTTTTAGAAGTAAAATATACAAAATCTGACATAATATGCATATAAGGACAATGGTGATCATATGTGCCACTTTATGCTTGTTCAGTGTAATTATTAACTGAATGCCCCTTCACTCTCAAAAGTGTCCCATTTTGGATAACAGATTATATAGTCATTTTGGATAACAGAAACTTAATGTTTCTTTTTTTTCCAGAAAAGCAAGAGGTTTACTTTTGTCCTGTTTCTAACCTTCCTAACCTCTGTTCCCCAGAGAAGCCATATATGCTTCTTTTACTAGTATCTTCTTTTCACACTTAGAATGATCTTCTCTGCTTACCAAATCTTAACCTTTCCTCAAGACCTCAAATCTTAGTTCTCCCATGAAATATTTTCTAATTATCTGAGCTCTCCATGATTAATTCCCACCATGTAACTCTTATAATAGCTTCCAAGTCATGCCGTATGTATTATAGCAGTTCCTAATTTCTTTTTCATAGTGGTAATAATAAGATGGATATAAATTGCTTCAAAATGTTTGTTACTAAGTTTTTGGCATACATAATAAGTTTATTTAATAGTTAAATGTCTATGGGATATGTGGGACCATAGATTATTATTTAAGTATCCTAGAAAGCAGTATCCACAAGTCAGTCCTTACATACTCAATTTCTTAGAACACTGTCCACATACTTGAAAATGAATGAATTTAGTTACTATTTACAACTAGCTAAGAGTAATCAGAAAATTGAAGTTGAGGTCATTTCAGCTGTTAAGGTACCAGACTAGACTGGACAGGTTATGTTTATTATTCTCTATGTTTAAAGCTAAACATAAAACCCTACTATACTTACTTTTTTCCTACTAATTTTTTAAGACTTTATATATAATCTTACCTTTTTTTCTGAGCCCTTCAATACAAGGTTTTTCACTTGGTAAACTAACCTGTTTCAACTATACACATTTATAGTTTAAAAAATGCCTTTGGGGCACCTGGGTGGCTCAGTCGGTTGAGCTTGGTTTCAGCTCAAGTGGTGATCTCATGGGTTGTAAGATGGAGCCCTGAGTTGGGCTCCGTGCTCAGCAAGGAGTCTGCTTGAAGATTCTCTCTCTTTCAAATAAACCTTTAAAAAAGGTTTTTTAAAAATTAAAAATGCCTTCAGAGGGGTCGAGAGAGCACAAAACAAAAATTGTCAGACTTCTTTTTTGCAGGTGAACTCTGTCAGTCTTTTCTGGTTTTGCTCACATGTACTCCAGAAAGCATAAAACTATGTTGGGACTTCTACTGGTTCCTAAGATTGTACTCATCTGTTTTTTGTTCTATTGCTTAGGTAAATTAGTTTCTATATTATTACTTAACATCCCTCTGCCCTGAACATTCTACTAATCCATTATCACTTGTCTCGTTAAATACACTATGTTCTCTACTGAATTTTCCACCTACATCTTTATTAGTGTTAAATAATCACTTTTCCTTGTCTAACATTTATTTTCCCGTGTGAGTAGACTTCCTCACTTCTCTAGTTGTACTGGGTATATTCCCATTTCTTTGCTGGAAACTGTGCACTTTAAAATCTAGCCACTAGGATGGCTAATCCCTATGTAGGAGGAATAATATAAAAAAGAAAGAATACTAAGGCATAAGTTTCAAGATCACTTGTGGGGAGCAGAGGGGTAGGGTTGAGGGTGGATTAAAAAAGAAAGCAAAAATCTGCTTTTAATATATCATTTGTTCCTTAAAACCCATATCTCCTATGTACCCAGCACTGTGCCAAATACTCAGATACTATAAAGGATGCAAAAGAAGTAAAATATATAACCCTTGTTTTTGAAAAGCTTACAGGTGATATAACTTGCTCAGTTGAAGCAAGTATCGAATAATATAACTTGATTGTGTGTTGTAGGTGTTCAAAAGTGTTTCACATACTGTAGGTATAAGTCAGATCTCCAGTGAGGGTGGTGGAGTTAAAAAGGAAGCCAGCCTCCTTAAAGGTGATAGAAGGACTAGGTGGGGTGGGGTGTTGAGGGAGGATTTAGATTTGCTTAGATGTTGGTAAGGCCAGGAATTATTGTAGCCTAGGGGACTCTCCCTTAAGATGAGGAGGTGTGGATGAAAAGAAAATGTTCCTGTATTCCTAAGAAGGTCAGTCTGACTATAGTAACTATTTTATGAACAATAAGAGATTAAATTGAGTAAGTGGACATTTGGTAAATCATACTTCTGTGTAAGCCTGCAGTACTATTTTATCAGTGAATGAAGTTAGAGGAAGAAATTACATTGCATAGTTAAATGCTGATATCAACACATATAATATGTCTTATGTGTAATAGAGCTCAGGAAAACTCAGTAAGCCTTTTAATAAGTACAGATAAAATTTATTGAATGCTGGCTCTGTTGTGGCTAAGGAAAGGATGTTTGTGTTTCTTATGAATTATGTACCACATATCAGCTCTTTAGTAGACTTAAGTTCTTTTTGTAGCTACTTAACTTGGTTAATTAACATAACTATTCAACAAATCCATGGCATTGTCTCACTTTTAATCCTGTATTTAGGTTTACAAATTACAAATAATTTTAGATGATTAACAGATGACTTGAGAGCCAGCATTGGGGTTGCTCCTTTAGGAGTTCATGGTTTACCAGTTTTTAACATTGGGTCCTTGTGTATTGTGTGTATTGTATAACCAGAGAACAGTGTCTGTGTTGTACATTTATCACAGTGAAATCTAGGGAGGACTAGCTGTTCGGAACAGGCACAGCACTTGTTCCATGTTCTACTTAGATTCTCATCGCCCATAGGCATTTCTACATTGCTCTGGTTGGCTGTTTAATACAGTAGAATTGTTGAGAGCTGATCCTGTGAGAATCAACCGTAGGCCTTGATATTGTATATATGACTGTTTATAAATGGTAATTTTAAAAGGCTTAAGATTCAGTGGTAACCGTTAGCTCCAGGTTGAAATTTGATATTTGATGGCAGAAAGTCTGTCCTAGGCCATGTAGGGGAAAATTGCCTCTGTCATTTTTGAGTTATCCAAATGCAAATTTATTTTGAATAAGTCTTCATTTAAGGACTCATTTGCATTTGTTAAATACCATAGAGACTTTCTTTTTGAAAAATGAATTGTTTCTTTTAGTTTCTTCTATGGACTAGTATTTGTGGTGACAGTTTGTTTCAATTTAAGAAAATGAGTTGCTGCACAGGTGAGGTAGTATTTGAATCACTTAAAAGTTCATTGTCAGTGTTTTGGTTCTTTTCAATTTTTCCTTTCTGTTCTCTTTCTTTCTTTTGTTTATTTATTTATTTATTGCTTTGTTCTGTTTTGTTTTATTTATTTACTTTTGTTTTTAGTTTTTACAGGGGGTGTTTTGGGCTCTTCATGGCCTTGCTAACCTACTTGGCTGGCCATATTTAGTCTGCGCACTAATTGTTAGTTGGCCCAGTTGAGTCTTACTTTGTGCTCTCAGTTTTTTTAGTCTCGCTTTCTATTTTTGTCCACCTGATTGTGTTTTAGTTCACAAGAGATTTTTATTCTGATGGGCCGGATTTTAATCCGTGTACTAAATTTTAGTCTGCAGACTAAAAGTAATCCGCGGATTATTTATTTTGCAAAATATTAATTCCCCCACTGGAAACTATCCTAAAAGAATGTTAAATTCTCTTAGAATAGCCAAGGGAATTCACAGCTACTGGTGAGTTCTGCCATTTTTTGTTCTCAATACCTAGACATAATAGATCCTACTACCTCCCTTGCATATTTGGCTCCGTTGTGCCTAGGTGTTGGTGTACATTACTATGCATGTCACCTATAACTGTGACTGTCCCTTAGTTGTATTGTTTATTGTATATATTTTTTGTTTAGCTTTTGGTGGGTGAATTGGGCATATTTGCACATGAAACTGTGTTGAATTTGTAGTGCTCAAAGATGTAGGGTTTTTTTTTTTTTTCAGTGAGTTTTTCCAAAAAGGAGAATGTTCTATATTTATTTTTACTAAGTAATGGGTGCAAGGGTATGAGGGGGCAAAGCCCACAATAGAAAAAGTAAGTTATACCCGCACTCTTGAGGTGATATGTTATTTGCCTGAAGAATCCTAAAATAATGAGAATGTCAGCAAATATCTTTTAGCAGGGAAGTCAATCCAAAATGGAGAATAATCCGCGGTGGCCTGATCCTTCTTAGCTCACACAAATTGAAAATATCTGGCTTGAAATCTGTAGTAATATAAATTAAATCTATTTATTACTTTCCTCTCATCACTAATAATTAAGCAAAAAATGTTTATACTGTCTAACTGAAATATATTAATAGATAAAAATTAGCATATTGGGAACTGATGTCTTTAAAAGCAGGCTAATATGCCCCCTCCCAGCCATGTCAATGGATGATGAATCCAGGTCGTAGAAGACCAAACACTTTACTTTGGGAAGTTTACTTCTAGATTTCATTTTGATTTTAACTTTTTTTGGTTTTGTATTTTTTTAATAAACGCACTGGCATTGGAACATAATAAATTAAAATTAAAATGTTTCTTTATTGTGCCTCACCATTGCGCAATCAAAAAATTTTTTTTGCATACACTGTGGTGAAATAATTTTTAAAACTTGGACTTGCTACTGTGGAGACTGATGTTTAAAGTTTATAACTGTATAAACATTTTCTATGTCCCCCCCCCCACACCATGGATTTCTTATAACACTGGATATATTTTTCCTTGCTGGACTATTCTCTTTTGGATTGACTTCCCCTGTTTGGATTATTTCACTGCATTATCATCTTTAGGATTCGTCAGGAACAGGACATTTCACCTCAGGAGTGCGGGTATGTACTTAATTTTTTTTTCCCAAAATTTCAGGGCAGATCTATATATAAAACTAGGGGGAAAACTTTTTTTAAGAAAGGTTAAACCATTATTCATTCTAGAAATGTAATAGTCAAAACAATGTAGGTAGCTGTGATTTTTTTTTTTTTTTTCCATCGACTGTATGGGATAGGTTTTACTTATGGTATATTAAGATTGTCAGTCTCCTGAGTGATTTATTAACATCTAGACCAAAGTTTAGGAACTGTGGGGTTTAGAAATTATTTTTACGATAATAAATATTAACAAAGATGCACAGAACTAAAGGTTCTGAATGTTAAACAATTTAAGTGAGTAAGGAATAAAATGGCATTAGAAACTTCATTATTAAAAGCCATATTTCAGTTGTTATTGGTTTCCCTTTCTTTAGACACAAAGATAATTCAGAAGAGCTGTTTTCTAGTTTGGCCTGTAATTTTTTGAAGTAGAATACTACCACACCCTATATTATGGTGACAAATCTGAACTTTGGAAGACACTGGGCTTTGACTCCACGTAATTTCCCACTTAGCCTTAATCCATAGAGTACTAAACCAAGGCTTTGCTCATCAGGAGTCTCTCAAAGTGTTTAAAATAACAGTGGTACTTTTTAAAAGGCAGATTAAGTCTTGATTTTAATATGGGCTCTTAGAATGAGTTCTTCTTTATTGTTTTTAACTCTGATTCCATGAGTTAGGATTCCCTGGCAAAATAGGCTAATACGTGTCTTAGTACCAACATGGATGGTTACTTGTAGCCAGTAAGATACCAAATGAATGTGGATGATTTTTTTTTAATAATTAGAGATAAGCTTACAATAGTGGTTTATTAATAGCTTTAATACAAAATCCTCATTAATGTAACAAGAAATTTTTTCACTTAAAATACATTCACTGTCCAGCTACCCTACATTTGAATGTTGGCCGGAGATATTTATTTCTACTTTTGGTGGTACTTTTAATTCTACTTATTTACTCCCATATTGGTGCAAAAGCATTTTCCCTTAGACTGGCTAGCAAAATAAATCCATATGCTGTGAAATAAATACAAACAGCCCTCAGGGATAAAATAGGTCAGTAATGCTTAATATTTTTGTGAAAAATTTTCAGAGTTTTCCCACTGATTATTTTCTTTTACATTCGGAGTTTGATTATGGACCTGGCTAGGAAGCAAGAGAGGGAAAAATGACCGAGAACAGTGGAAGATCTAAACATTTCAAATAATACAATACCTAAGGTTTCCTTGACTGGGGTGAGTCAGATCACTCAAAAGAATAAAGATAAAGCAATTTTTGACCGTACAGAGGGTTTTCTAATATAGTCAAATAAATAAGGTCTTTGATGCTCTGAAATAAATTCCTGGGATCCTACCCAAACCAATTTCTCAATTTCCGTGGAAAATATCTTTATTAGTAATAAACTTTGTGTAAAAACTAAAGGAAAAAAAAGGTTTTCACTGTAGAAAGTACTCTTATAGTCTCTTGAAAAGTAATGAGCTCTATAGTAGTAACTAGTTCTGCTACCTTCAGCCTAAGTGATAGTTAGATGTTACATGAGCCATTCTCATTAGGAAACCTTACTCCGAGGCTCCTCCATCCTCATCACAATCCACATGTCCTTCCCTCACTATTTCTCTCCCTTTATACACATCTGCCTCTCTTTATATGTCTGTCCACTACCACAACCACACCTTCTGTTTGATTGTTTTCCCCCTATCAAGGGATATATGTTTCATTTTTCTTTAGTTTCAAAGGCTTTCTGTCCATCTATTTATGTTTATTTCTGTTTTTCCCCTTTCTGCTTTTATTCAACTGTCCTTAATTTAGAACAAAGTTATTTTCATAGTTTTATGTATCTATTTGGAGTTTTAAGACATAGATGTGTAGAAAGCTTTCTATTCTTTTAAGCAAACTAATTTATTTGCATTTTGCTTCAACACAGCCTTCAGTTGGCTTTTTCTATGAGTTAATGTCTCTTAATGAAATGCACTTAATGAAAAGTACATTTCCGTCTCCCTAATTAAGACCCTAGAATATTCATTCAAATGAGGGTAATCTGGCCATGTGTGATAACAGCTTTTGTGATAACAGCTATTCTTTGAGAAAACAGTTTCGGACATTTTGTCAAATTCTGGGTATTCAAGAATTTCTTCAAATAAGATAGACTCTGTTTATTCAAGAGATAATACCAAATCATTAGCATTTCTAGACCTAAAGTAAATAGCTTTTCTTTTTCAAAAAATATTGCCAAATTTGAGTAGTGCTATTCATTACTGACAATTGTTCTGCTAAAAATCACACACAAGAGGCAACCTTTTTTTTTACTGCCACAGTAGTCAAAACTTTTAGAAAATTTTAATATTCTTCTAGTTGTGCTTGCCTCCAGAACTCAGCCTTTCTCTTGTGCCTATCATATCGTATTTTGTGTACATATTTAATTGTACTGCTTTATGATTAGCAAATGTAGATTTTTTTTAATTTCCCCTAGTTTTTTCTCTGAGCTTTTCTCATATAGTTTGTAATTAACTGTTCACCCCACTGTGGTGAATCATATGCAGTTAACTCTTTTCATTCTAGAAGGTTCCTTTTGCAAATGCAACCATGTTGTTGTAAGTGGTGGGAATGAACTCATACTCAAAGGATAATTTGCTATGATTGTTACAATAAAGCATTAATTGTTCTTTGCCTTTTTTTGTACTGCAGGTCTTCCGACCCCGGACTCCACCGGAAGCAATTGCACTGTGTAGCCGTCTGCTGGAGTATACACCAACTGCCCGATTGACACCACTGGAAGCTTGTGCACATTCATTTTTTGATGAATTAAGGGACCCAAATGTCAAACTACCAAATGGGCGAGACACACCTGCACTCTTCAACTTCACCACTCAAGGTAATTCCATACACTTAGTTCTGTTTTTTACCATTTCTGAGAAAGCTACATACGTGTTTGAAGTGACATTCTTTTAGTAAAAATCTGTGTAGGACAAAAGTGGGCATATTAAGTACTTACACAGGTAGGAAACATCCTTTCTAACCACTTATTAGGCTACTAC
This sequence comes from Neomonachus schauinslandi, assembly GCF_002201575.2. Taxonomy (NCBI): domain Eukaryota; kingdom Metazoa; phylum Chordata; class Mammalia; order Carnivora; family Phocidae; genus Neomonachus; species Neomonachus schauinslandi. The sequence continues at coordinate 63,777,283 of NC_058403.1, read as the reverse complement.
TTGTATGGTTTTGAACAAAATAGTGGCAGATAAAATTTTTCCAGTAGACGTAGTTTCTCTCATTTTTGGCAGATTATAATAAATCTTGGCACATGAGAAGCTATAGAGATTTCACTATTAAGACTAATGTACAATTTAACTTTCAAATTTGTATTTGAAACTTAGAATGTTATATGCATTTCTTGCTTCCCAAGGATTTATATCAAATTTTTTAAATCTGGAAATAAATTGGTGGCTATATTTGTATAAAGTCAGATATCTTATAAACAGAAGGAAAACTGGAATTCTAGAATTCTCTTTCTTAGAACTTATATAAGGGATGTAGATAGAGAATTCTCTTGCCTTCTGGGGCTTGGCACCGTTGATGCTGCTGAGAAAATGTTGAGAGGAAAAACAGAGTTTGTGCACTGGTGGTTTCTAAAAGACCCAGGTAGAGTCATCATTTCTTAATCACTTGTGTGTCCACTTTTCTTTCCTCTCTGATTAAGACCCTAAGTGATTCATTTAATCAACTACACTGCCTTTGATGCTGTGATTTTCTTCATACACTGAACATTAAAAGTGTACAATTTCCTAGAGATAAAATAAGCAATAAATAGTCGATTGATTGATTAGTCAGCTTAGTCAAACTTAAAAATATAGAAGGGAGATGGAGAGCTTTCTATGACCAGGAAATAGGTATAGTTCCTTTATCCTAAGATGAATTTTCCTCCCATATTTAAACTTTTCTAAAATTGAAAGTGGGAAAATGCATTGCTTAAGCAGTAGATTTGGAAGATGTGAGTTGCTAGTAAAATAGACTTGGATGATTCCATTGACTATAATCTTAAGCAGTCAGTAACATGTAACTACTAGCAGTGCTGATATAGTCTTAAACTGCATTCATAAAGGAAAAATGTTCAGATATCCTGGCATTAATTCTGACTAGGGCTGATCAGAAATCATTTGGAATGTTGTTTTAGGTCCTACACCATTTTTAAGATGTTAATGAATGGCCGGTAGGGTATACAAAGGAACAGAATTGACTATAGATCCTGGAAAAGTGAAGACTTAAGGAACTTTTGAGAACAGTCTAAAAATACCTCATGGATTATCTTCTAAAGAAAGATGTAGACCTGTGTTCTTTCTCCTGATTATAAAATTGAAAATAGTAGTAGCAGAAAATTAGAAAACAGTACATATTTGAGTTTATTATACAAACATCAGCCCCTGGCATAGATAGAGACTAAATAAAATTGATGAATCAATGAAGTTTTCAGTTGTTTAACAGTGGAACAAGTTTTTTTTTGTTTGTTTGTTTTCCAAAATACCGATCTTTATATCAGGAAAAAGCTGGATGATGTCAAATGTTATAGATAAGATTATTACAATTTGGCTATAGGTTAGACTCTTCTAGAGCAAAGATTCTATGATTTTGTGTCATTAAGAAAATAAATTTTATTTTCAATTTTTACTGCTTTCTTTTAATCAAGAGTCGTACATATATATTAAGGAAAATGTTGAAAATGCAAAAGAAGTATAGAGAAAATTAAAATCACTGTCCCCAAATAATCACTTTTAGCATTCAAAGTAATCACTATAAGATTTTATAGTGTAGCTCTTTTCGATCTTTTCTCTAATGCATATACTGATAATCCCTGAATATAAAGTGATACTCTACTTTCCCATTAAGAATATCCCAAAAAGGTTTCTTTTGGTTAACTCAAATGTATTTAAAATTATGCATTATATAAAATCAATATTTATTCAGGAACTTTACTTTTTTACCTCTCAAGTTTCATAAAACAATTTTATTAATACTTTTTTTTAAAGATTTTATTTATTTGACAGAGAGAACCAGTAGGCAGAGAGGCAGGCAGAGGGAGAGGGAGCGCTAAGCAGGGAGCCCGATGTGGGGCTCGATCCCACGACCCTGGGATCATGACATGAGCCGAAAGCAGCCGCTTTAACCAGCTGAGCCACCCAGGTGGTTTTTACATCTGTGTCTTTGTCATCAGTGGAGCTACATTTTGAGCTATCATAAATTTTTTGATATGAAGCAGTTTTTGAATCTGTATGAGGCCACTGCTGGAAATTCTACAAGTATCCATTTTCATGAGTTGTTTTATTTTGTTTTTGTACTGTAGATAGCTGTTTATTATCTGTACATATAACTATCTGCTGGGTTGCTTTTTAAAGTGGTCTCTAAAAGGCTCTGTATACAATGACATGCAGCACTTGGAACTGTGGAATCTTGGCATCAGAAAGTACTAAGTTAATGTTAAATTTATTTGTCTCCTTTTTTTTTTTTAAAACTAGTTCTGTCAGGTGAACTTAAGAGTTTCCCAAACCAGCATTGATTATGGTTTTATTCACACTAAATATCTTCTCCAATAAGTACTTTGTTTCTCAAAATACATGAATCAAGGAAGCCTTTTGTCAAGTAAGCAACTTGATAGAACCCCAAACACAACAAGATATTTATGATGGATACATTTTGGAGAATAATTCTTATATTCAGACATATTAGGTACATACTCTATAATGCACTTGTATGTGTTGATCAAAATTGAGATATTACTTAAACATTATATTTAATCAGATTTAAAAATCCAGGATTCTGTTTCACTGTCCATATGTACCATTTTTGAAATAACTACATGTGATTCTTTAGTCACTGGCTGATAATTTTTCATTATTACTAAAGAAAATAAAATTTTAAAACAACTGAATTTGTTTTTCTATGAATTTCTAAGCTTTTTTGAAAACAGATAAAATTGATACAAGATGAGCCATTTTAAAGTAAACAATTCAGTTTACTTTATTTAGTATATTCACAGTGTTGTACAACTGCCACCTAAATCAAGTTCCAAAACATTTTCATTGATTCTAAAGAAAACTCCATACCCATTAAGCAGTCAGTCCCATTAACTACTCCTCCAACCCTTGGCAACCACCAATGTGCTTCCTGCTTCTGGACTTACCTATTCTGGATATTTTAAATAAATGAAATAATATATTATGTGACCTTTTGTGTATGGCTTCTTTCTTTTTTTTTTTTTTTTTTTAAAAGATTTTATTTATTTATTTGAGACAGAGAGAATGAGAGACAGAGAGCATGAGAGGGAGGAGGGTCAGAGGGAGAAGCAGACTCCCTGCTGAGCAGGGAGCCCGATGCGGGACTCGATCCCGGGACTCCAGGATCATGACCTGAACCGAAGGCAGTCGCTTAACCAACTGAGCCACCCAGGTGCCCGTGTATGGCTTCTTTCACTTAGCATAACGTTTTCAAGGTTCATCCATGTTGTAGTAGTGTACTAGTATTTTATTCCTTTTTATGGCTGAATAATATTCTACTGTATTATGTCTTAATCAGTACAGGCTGCTGTAACAAAACACCAGAGACTATGTGGCTTAACAACAAACATTCATTTATCAGAGTTCTGGAGGCTAGGAAGTTCAAGATCAGGGTGCTCGTAGATTTGATCTCTGATGAGGGCCTACTTTCTGGTTTGCAAATGGCTACTTTCTTACTGTATCCTCACATGGTTGAAAGAGATTACCTCTCTTGTTTCTCTTATACGCCACTAATCCCATTCATGTCAGTTCTACCCTCATGACCTTATTACCTTTTAAGGGCCCATTTCCAAATACTATTACATTGGGGAGTAGGGCTTAAGCATATGAATTTTAGGGGGACACAGACATTCAATCCGTAGTGTATGGATACACCACATTTTTGTTTATCCATCATCTATTGATGGATATTTGGTTTGTTTATACCTTTTGGCTATTGTGAGTAGTGCTGCTAGGAGCATTTGTTTACAAGTATTTTCTTTTGAATACTTGTTTTTAATTCTTTTAGGTATTGCTGAGTCATGTGGTAATTCTATGTTTAACTTTTTGAGGAACTGCCAAACTATTTTCCATGGTGGTTTGCATGTCTTACGTTCTCACCAGCAATGTACAAGAGTTCCAGCTTCTCCACATCCTCACCAATACTTACTTTCCTCTCTCTTTTTTTTTTAATAGCCATCCTAGTGGGTGTGAAGTGGTTTTTCATTGTGCATTGTTATCCTGAGTTTGTTGCAATATAATGAATCACGACCTGGTAAATGCTATTTACCTGTTCTCTAATAAATTACACTCATAAAACAAATAGACATGAAAATAAATTGGCTTAGATTTTAGAATATGGTCTTGAAAATATTGGAAAGACTTTTATGAACAGGCAGTTTTTATATTGTAAACTAATAGACTCAACTAACTTTAACATCCTTAAAAGTCTCTAAAGTTTTTTTAACTTCAGCTTTGACATATGCCTTTTAAAGTAAAGGCTCAATTTGAAGAAGAATAAATAATTTGGTTCAAACTTTATTTATACATGTGTGATATTTACAAGTTTTTAAAAAGGTATGAAGATTGTTTTATTTTAACATTTCAAATTGTTATATTTGCCCAGAATATAAAACATAACTATGGTTCTCTGTATGTCTGGATGTACATATATATCTTTGAGGATTTAAAAAATATGTGTATATTTGGATGTGGTGTGTGTAGATGTAGTATGCAATCTCTACAGCTCCAAGTATTTCTGTGACTCACTGCGTATCAGTGAAAAGGATGTACGTGAGTCTTTGTATCTATTCAAATGAACTCTGTAATTATGTCCTTGAAATTATTTTCCATAAAACTAAATGTATTAAATTGAAAGTACCATCATTTTGAGATATGGCCCTTCTTTTTTAAGCGTTAAAATGCCTATCCTTGCAGCCATTCTGAAACTGAGCTGTAATCACCGGTAGTATTTTCTCCCTTTCCTTCTACATCAGTATTACACTTGAACAGTGTTTCTGTATAAGGACACAGCTGCCCGGGAAAGAAGTGTTATTTGATGTTATATTTGATCCTCTGTATTCTAATTTTGGATCAGTGCTTCCAAATGATGATCTTGTTTACCAAGGCAAATATGTAACTGTTGTGCAGATGCAACTTCAAAGCACATATTATTTAATAGCAATTAATGAATGATCAGAATAAAACTGGATAATACAAGAGCTTGAAAAAAGGAGAATCAATCACCTAATTGGTTGTATAGCTAGAGAGAGTCCAGAGATAGGAAACACTAAGGGTGGGAGGGTGTTAGTGAAGTTCTGCTGTAAAACCCTCCTCCATCCTCACAAATTTTAATGAAGTCTGTGCTAATTCCCCCAAATGAAATAAAGATAAATCCTTGTCTGCATGTAGTAGGTGTTCAATGAATGTTTGAGTGACACATGCCACTTTTAAGTAAACACAGTATTGATTCATGCAACCAATATTTATTAGACATTTCTAATGTTCCTTCTAGTTGCTGTTAGTGTTGGGCTTTTTTTTTTTGAAGAGAGAGAGAGACAGAGATAATGAGAGAGCACAAGCCAGGAGGAGAAGGAGAAGCAGGCTCCCCACTGAGCAGAGAGCCCGACGCAGGGCTCGACCCCGGGACCCTGGGATCATGACCTGAGCCAAAGGCAGATGCCTAACTGACTAAGCCACCCAGGCACCCCTAGTGTTGTTTTAATTAGTCAGGTAAACCTACCCTTTCTATGAAGATTAAACATTCGAGTAAAACACAGGTTTATATTAAAGTAAAGCTTTAACAACAAAGCTAACTGCACTTTGATGTTTATTACTGTGCCATGAGTAATTAGCTATAAATGATAATTAGTATTATACTCATATAATTAAAACAAGTATTTCTGGGCCCCTGGGTGGCTCAGTGTAAGCGTCTGCCTTCGGCTCAGGTCATGGTCCCAGGGTCCTGGGATCGAGCCCCGCATCGGGCTCCCTGCTCGGCGGGAAGCCTGCTTCTCCCTCTCCCACTCCCCCTGCTTGTGTTCCCTCTCTCGCTGTGTCTCTGTCAGACAAATTAAAAAATCTGTAAGAAAAAATAAAACAAGTTTTTCTGTGATCAGCTAGAGGAGGAAGAGAGATGAACAGATATGGGACAGAAAACTTGGAGATCCTTTTGACCTCCTGGGTCTACAAGTCAGATTATCAGATGTCTCATTTTTCTGGCACTGGGGCTTCAGTGTTCTGGGACCCCCTGACTGATACTCTCTGCATCTAGACATTGGAAACCTGGACAGACCTTTGGCACACCCTCTTTTCCTTTGGTCATTGTATCTCAAAGATGGGACATAATTGAATCAGACCTTAGGAAGCAGATGGAATCAGGAAATTCCAACAGGGATCATTATTTTCTTTATTCACCAATTCCTTGCCTATTCCAAGGCTGGAATATATTGGGAAATAGGTTGCTTTGTATGTTTAAATGTGAGTCTCCTGTTCCCACCACACATCCCCAGTACCAATTTTCTACCTAATCTGTATGAAATTTTACCAAGTAAAGTTATTTTAGCAAACATTTTCCCCCGAGGGCATAGGACAAGTTGGGGGTTGAGCAAAGATGTGTAAAGATTATCAAAACATTAGTATGATTTAGTTTGAAGAGTTTACTGTTCTACTACTTAGCTGGGTTATCTGAGAGATTGATAACTTTGTGGGGAGATATAGAGGAGTGGTGGCTTATTGGCTGGGCCAGAAGAAGGGAGAACTGCTTAAATGAGAGTTAAAATAGGATATTTGGGGCTGCCAGAGAGCACCATGCAAACTCAGGCAAATTGGATGTCTTGGGGTCAAGGGGCAAGAGTACCTGCACATGAGGAAAGCAGATGAAATAGCAAAGAGGTTCCAGAAAGCAAGTAGAAAAAAGGACAAAAATAGAGAAAACAAAAAAATAGGGAAAAGGGTGCCTGGGTGGTGCAGTCGGTTAAGTATCTGACTCTCGGTTTCAGCTCAGGTCATGATCTCAGGGTCCTGGGATCCAGCCCCGAGTTGGGGCTCTGAACTTAGCATGGAGTCTGCTTGAGATTCTCCCTCTCCCTCTGCCCCTCCAGCTTGTGCTGTCTCTCTCTTAAATAAATAAATAAAATCTTTAAAAAAAAGAAGAAATAGGAAAAGGATCAGAGAGATTTTAAAAAGAGTGTAGGTATATGTTACAGAATGGGAAGTGATAAAAATGGAATTGAGAATAAGTTGGGGATGAACCATAAAAGCAAGTGTTCTAGAATCCCAGTTCATCAAAGGGTTATACTTCTTCATTTGAAAGCAGTAGATTACTTATTTATAAAATTCATTGTATGGAATTAAAAAAATTTTTTAATTACTGTAAATCATTATTTATCATCATTAGGAGGTTCCCTAATCTTTGTAGCAATGAATTTTAAACCAATATTCCTGTTATAGAATAGTGATACACATAAATATGGTCAGCCACCTGCATATCTGCCTTTCTATGTCCTGGGCATTTTCTTTTAGCCTGCCTATCCTCAGCTACATCTAAAATGGCCACAGTCGGGGCGCCTGAGAGGCACAGTAGGTTAAGCATCCGACTCTTGATTTCGGCTCAGGTCGTGATCTCAGGGTCATGAGATTGACTCCACATCAGGCTTTGCGCTAAGTGTGGAGTCCGCTTGAGATTTTCTTTCCCTCTCCCTCTGTTCCTCCCACTCATGCTCATTCTCTCTCTCTCTCTCTCTCTCAAATAAGTAAATCTTTAAAAATTAATTAATTAAATAGCTACTACAGCATTTCAACGACCTGAGGTGATGATTCTTCCCATATTATTCCCAAATTACTGTACACCCTGAGTTGGGGTTTTTTGGTTTAGACTTACTATCCACATTTCCCATTTATAATAGCAAGGATAAATTTACATAAGATAGAAACTCTTGATTTATATGTAGGATATGAATCAAATCACAAAGTGAAACTCATAAACTGTTCTAATTTGCAGTACCCCTCTACTTTTTTAAAAAAAAACTGAACTGTAAACTTTTTATGTGGTTATCCCTGTTTCCTATTGCGTGTTCTTTTGAGTGAAAATGACTATAAAAGGCCTTTATAGAACAACGGACTTGAGGAAACGTGGTTTTAAATAAGTGGATTATTCTGGTAAATAAATAAGAAATAGAGTTGTTCATACTTTTATCAAGGGAGTTGATGTCAAAATTATTCTTTAATATTTCATAAATAATCTAGAAGAGTAAATTTTCTAGATAAGCAAGTTGTACTCTTCTAGGTATTAAAATGCTAAACCAGTGGAAATACACTACAGGGAGAACTTGAGAAAATTCTTGAGTGCACTGAAAGGAGGCAGATAAGTCTCCTATTTCAGGTAGCTAAAGAACTAATAACAAAAATGTTGACTGTATTCAAGATTTTAGGATCTAAATTATTAATTATTTATGAGAATAAATTATCATTTTTCCCTGAGATGATTTTGTCCACTCTGCTTCTTTGACCATACTACTGGGAAGAATGTGGAATGGTATAGAAACAAACAATCAAAAACTAGTATCCTAAAGTTCTTTGTGTGGTTTAGACAGATATGCTTCCAAGAAGACCAGAACACTGGTAGTATATGATATATAACCAAGGCTGGGCGCCTGGGTGGCTCAGTTGGTTAAGCGACTGCCTTCGGCTCAGGTCATGATCCTGGAGTCCCGGGATCAAGTCCCACATCGGGCTCCCTGCTCAGCAGGGGGTCTGCTTCTCCCTCTGCCCTCTTCCCTCTCGTGCTCTCTGTCTCTCATTCTCTCTCTCAAATAAATAAATAAAATCTTTAAAAAAAAAAAAAAGATATATAACCAAGGCAATAAATATATGCAGTATTGCAGATGAAAGGAGGTAAGTCAGACCTAAAGTCTGGTTCTCTCAGTCTTTAACTAGTTGTAGACGTTGACCAAGGTACTATCTCTTAGTTTCCTCACTTAAAAAAAAGTTGAAGTAAAGAATATTCAAGGACACTTTCAGCTCCCAAATGCTGATTATAAAAATGAATTGAATTAAGAAAGACAAAGGAAGGGCGCCTGGGTGGCTCAGTCGGTTGAGCGACTGCCTTCAGCTCAGGCCATGATCCCAGGGTCCTGGGATCGAGCCCCGCATCGGGCTCCCTGCTCTGCGGGGAGCCTGCTTCTCCCTCTCCCACTCCCCCTGCTTGTGTTCCCTCTCTCGCTGTGTCTCTCTCTGTCAAATAAAAAAAATCTTTAAAAAAAAAAAAAAAAAAAAGAAAGACAAAGGAAGGAGGGAGGAAAGGAAAGGACGGAGGGAGCTAAACACCACGATAGGGTGAGAATATGTAAAATCATGGTATAAATGGATACAGAAAACACAGACTCACCTTCCCAGGATTCAAAATATTAGTATTATTTTTAGATGCCTCAAAAGGTTATTAGCTAAAGTAATTCATAGTAATGCTACATTTACTATACTCCATCAAGAATGGAATTGAGAATGTAAGATTTTTAGGTTATTAAGGTCTATTCTTTTTAATCCCCAGAACTTTTAAAATACTAGCATTTTGCTAGATACCTTTCAAAATATATCACTTCTATAAATGTAGTATACTAAATGCATTCAGACATTTTTGGGTGACTGGTATAAACTGCGATGCTCCCTCTTGGGCAGTTCCAAGGCAAAGTAGTCATGGATATTATGTAGTCCTCACATTAAACATCATTAATATCACCAAGAAACAGTGAGCCTTGTAATTATTTGTTTACTATTTGTCTGATCTTCTAATTAATTTATTTGTTTAATTTTAGGATTTAGAAACTTGGTCAGGGATTTTCTGGGCACTTTGAAATTGTTAGGAGAGGAGAGGAGCCATTATGATATGGTTGTTTATCTAAAAAAAATCTAAGCAACATTAGAATTCAGTAATGTGTGAGATCAAGTTGCACATCCCAGCATTTGAATTATTGCTCAAAAAAAGTACACAAATGGGCATGGCATTGTGAAAATCGTCTAAACCTTTCTGTAGAGAAATACCACTTCATACAGACAGCCACAGACAATTTTCATATATAGATAGGAGGCCTGATACACATGTGAAGACCTCAAACTAATTGTAGAAGAAAAAGTTAAGTCTGCCTCTTTTAGTGACTCCTTTCTGGAGATGTGCAGGGTCAGTTTCAAAGCTAATGAAGAAGATAACTTTCTACCTGATGACTGGATATTTTATTATATCACTGTTAAGAGAAGATCTGGTAAACAAAGGGATTGATTTCTCCCCTCTAGTTAACACATTGATTGCTTCTCTCAGCTTTCCCACTATCCACAGTTTGAACAAACATATGTATGCCCTACGTAGCCACTGACCCACTGCTTCCTCTTCTCCCCCCCAAAAAACCAGGAAGGTTTCTTATCTACCTCTTATCATTAAATTTGGGACTCATCTATTTGGAAGAACAGAAACTTTAAGGAGTACTTAAGGTTTTGTCAACTAGTTTTATGTTTTGTTTTAATATTTTAAAAGATTGTTTTATCAGGTAGTCAGGTATGGTTAAATTTATTGTTTATCGGGGCGCCTGGGTGGCTCAGATGGTGAAGCATCTGCCTTCAGCTCAGGTCATGATCCCAGGGTCCTGGGATCAAGCCCCACATCGGGCTCCTGGCTCAGCAGGGAGCCTGCTTCTCCCTCTCCCTCTGCCTCTCTCCCTGCTCATGCTCTCTCTCTCTGTGTATCTCTGTGTCTCAAATGAATAAATAAAATCTTTAAAAAAAAAAAATTATTGTTTATCTTTTCATGGGAATGTTTCTTCTTTCGTTTGCATTATAAACAACAGTGCAGCAAAATTCAGTTAAATGAATTTGGTCTGTCTTTTGGTTGATTGATATCTATCTTGGTTTTATGTATGTATGTATGTATTTATTTAAAGATTTTCTTTATTTATTTGACAGAGACACAGCAAGAGAGGGAACACAAGCAGGGGGAATGGGAGAGGGAGGAGCAGGCTTCCCGCCGAGCAGGGAGCCCAATGCGGGGCTCGATCCCAGGACCCTGGGCTCATGACCTGAGCCGAAGGCAGACGCTTAACTGACTGAGCCACCCAGGCGTCCCTATCTTGGTTTTATTGATAACTATTTTTAAATTCATTTGGCTTTTCTTTAAATTGTCCATTAAAATGTTTGGTTATGGAACACATAATGACTGATACCCTATCAAAAGATTCTTGATATTCCCTGATAAACTACTATGTGGTTTTTGATGGCACAGTTTCATGGCATCTGCAGTTGGTTAAATAAACTTTTACCATTGTTAACTTTTCTAAAACCTTCTGAACCTGTTGCCATGTTATTTTGAGCCACATCTCTGCGATAACATGGTCTGTCTTATTCTTCCTACCTCTTTTCCAAAGCTAGCCCACTTCAGTATTATGGACCTCATTGTTCCCTTAATTATCTTCCTACTCTCAAGCCTAGCACACATATTTATTCCATAAATATTAGCTTGCTTTTTATTTTTAGGCTCATTTATATCTTTATTCTTTGTCTTCAAGAATACATGCACTCTCCTTGATCCTGTAAGGTTCTTTTGCTCTGCTGTTCCTGTCCTCTAAAATACCATCCTTTTTTACATTCTTGTGCCCACCCTGCAGTTTGTATCCACACTCATTGTCTCAATTTCCTTACTACTCACTGTCATGGATAGACAGGAAGACTGGGAGTGGGTAGTACTTATTATGAGCAAAAAATCATTTCAACCATTTTGTGCCAGCCCCCTAGAAGTGCCCATAATCTGTCCCCACAAAAGGGACAGACTTTAGTGTAGAGAACAGGACTATAGCAAAAGTATAAGGAGGCTTCCTCTTTTCATATAGGCAAAAGTTACGACAACAACGTCTCTGAAGTAGAGGAAAGCTAATAGATGGAAAGCAGTGGATCTCAAAGAATTCCTGTAATTAAGGAAGAGAAGGACAGTGAGTTATAGAGGTTGGGGGGTTTTAGAATTCCCTTTTAGAATGTTAGATTCAAACAAATTTGCAAAAGCCCTCCCCTCCACCCAAAGGCTACTCATTGACTCTAGGTTAAGAATCTAGTCCTTTTAGTTATTTTGTGGACTTTACTTACTCTCCTCTTTGTCTTTGGATATGGCAAAACCTCCAGGATCCCATAGCTTCTCCTTTTCTTGCCTCTTATTTTCTTCACTTTTCTCCTTCTTTCCTTTCATTAGTTACCCCTCTCTCCCTACCCAAGACCAAAATGGCTGTCTCCTCCCTAAGTAAAAAGAGGTTGCTTTTTTTCAAGCCCTGCCCTTGTGTGTGTGTGTGTGTGTGTGTGTGTGTGTGAGACATAAAACCACCATGCCCCCTCAACTGGGCATACAGATACACAGAAAGATGGGTGATCTAATAAAAGAGAGTAAATGAATGGGAGAAAGTGGGCAGCATGGGCCAGAAGTAAAGTGACGATATTGAGTTTATTTTAAAGATTATCTTAAAAATGGCTTTGTCAAAGTGCCGTATCTTAAAATCTCTGGTCATCTTTTCCTTTTTAGATTTTCTTTTAGATGTTGGGCACTTGGTCGTAGAGATCTTTTAATTTAAAAGTGCTCCTATCCTGAATAGGTTGAATGCCTTTCTTGCTAGCTTATTTGTGTAGTTGTCCTTCCATTTTCAATTTCTGTTGATCAAAGACAGTTATTGTTTTCTCTGTCCTGGGACCTACTAACATACTGTTTCTTGCTCAGTATTGATAGATGGATGGGAGTATGGATGGGTGGATGGATGGATGGATTTTAAAGAAGCCTTTCTATTTTAGCAAATTTTAATTGTAATTGGGATGATAAATCTTCCTTTTAGGTTAATTAAGAGTAACTACCACATCGATTAATTTTTATTCTAGAACCATAGAGTCATCAGCCATGGTAATTGGGATTCTCTTGCTTTCCTAGGTATAAGATTATGGGTTGAAATCGGACTAATGTAAAATAAAACAACCTAGGATCTTCCTGTTCCTCAGTGAGAACCAGTATAGCTACTAAAGCTGATGTTGAGAAAACAGCATCTCTTCAAACCTGATCAGTAGGACAGTGGTTTTCCAACTGTCTTCCACCTGTTAATTTGAGGAGCTGCCCTACATCTTCTCACTTAAGGGGAAAAGATAATGAATAGTCTTCTCTCAGTTTTAGGCTTTGCTCCCATTCATTTCAGCTTGTTGGTTTTTGTTTTTTGTTTTTTAACCAGAATCTGGTATCATTTAGTACAAAATTTAGATATTTAGGTGCCAATTTGAATAAGTCAATAATGGGGCTTTGCAACAGAAAACATTTTTATTTTTTTAATTTGTTTTTAAAGATTTTATTTATTTATTTGAGAGAGCGTGGGAGGAGCAGACTCCATGCTGAGTGTGGAGCCCAACACAGGGCTCAATCTCACAACCCTGAGATCATGACCTGAGTTGGACACTCAACGGACTGAGCCACCCAAGCACCCCCAGAAAATATTTTAAACTATAATATTAAAACACTGTTTACCTTGCTAGGGGCTGGTGGGAAGGATGAATGGGGAGTGACTGCTGAAAGGTTTCCCTTTGAGTAATGACAGTGCTTTGAAACTAGACAGAGATGTGGATGGTTGTACAACATTGTGAATGTATGAAATGCCACTGAACTGTGCACTTTAAAATGGTTAATTTTATGTTATGCAAATTTACTTCAAGATTGTACTATTTCTTAATTTTTTTTATTCCATGCCATATCTGTGAATTGTCAAAATGTATGCTTTAGTTCAGAGAATAATGTCTTCCTGTAGCTAGTATGGTTGTATAATTATCCCTTCAAATTACAACACTTACTAGAATGAAATTGAACAGTCACTGGGTAAATGCTCGAATAACAAGAATTAACCAGGGTTATCGCCACAAGACCAGGAGAACGGTCACATTACATAAAGCTAACACCAGATACTTGTATGTAAAAGCTCACCACACTCCTTGCTATCTGTCTACGTCATTAGATCCAGTATCATCTTAAATTATTTCTTAAGGCTTGTATATAGAACTTGATTCTTTGAAGAAAGCCACTCTATAGAATTGACAGAAACTTCCACATGCAGGTAAAAACTAACAAAGTAACAATCTTACTGAGTTAAAAGGTAAAATAGAATGGAATAAAAGCATTCTTATTTTTAATAAAGCGACGAAACTTTAACAGTTCGGTAGGCTGGTCCATGCGTGCAGTGGTGCATACATACACATACACACACAGACATTAGTCCTATTCTCTTTTCTATGACTCTATCACTCTCAATTCCTGTAGTCAAATATTGTTAGAGTAATATGGGAAAACCTAGTATATTTAAGTTAATGAAAGATGGAAATATATCTTTTTAAGTTGATTACTAGCTCATTGATTTAGTTTTAGGTGTAGGTTTATTGTGTCTCTTTTTTCTTTTAAGCCAGTGTTTTAAAGTATTTTATGTTTATTGTTACCAATAAAAGTAGTTTCACATACAAAGTTAAGAATGGGTTCTAAGGGCGTCTGGGTGGCTCGGATGGTTAAGTGTCTGCCTTCGGCTCAGGTCGTGATCCCAGGGTCCTGGGATCGAGTCCCGCATCAGGCTCCCTGCTCCTTGGGAGCCTGCTTCTCCCTCTGCCTCTCTCTCTCTGTCTCTCATGAATAAATAAATAAAATCTTAAAAAAAAAAAAGAATGGGCTCTAATATGTGTCTTACCTTTTCTTTAGAACTGTCAAGTAATCCACCTCTAGCTACCATCCTTATTCCTCCTCATGCTCGGATTCAAGCAGCTGCTTCAACCCCTACAAATGCCACAGCAGCCTCAGGTGAGAACATAAGTCTCTTGTCTAAAAACACTCTATTTTTTTAAAAAGATATGATTACCTCCATTTTATTTCATGTGATACATGTGAACATTTAATGCCCTCCAAGTATCAAAAACATAGCACAGCCAAATGAATGTGAATAAAATGTTGTTTTATTTCCAAAAAGCGCAAAAGGACCTCATATATACTTTATATATAAATTGTAAATATCTTACTATAATGTTAAATTCTGTCATCTTAGTTATCTTTAAAGTCATGCTTTCTCTATAATTTCTTGATAAATATACATCAGACAAGATGCCTGTAGCAGAAAGTAATCTGTACAAATGTAATATTATTGAAGATAACTTACTTTAGTTTCATCATTCTGAGTGTAAATTATATTTGTATACTGGAGAGGCAAACTTTCAAGAAGTATAAAATACAGATTGGTGTAATTTAATCATTTGAAAGGACTAAAACTGTAATGCAAATACATTTAAGATTTAGATCAGAATATGACTAGATCTTGTCTATCTTTAAAAAAAAAAAAATGCCTTCATGGTCTCCCAGGTTAGAGCTCTGGTATACTGCTGGTCTCTTAGCCAGTTAATGGGGCCTGATTTAGTGAGAATTGCAGATATGCTGAAAATATCCAACCTTTGAATGAATTTAAAAGTTCTTCAGGGGCGCCTGGGTGGCTCAGTCGGTTAAGCGTCTGCCTTCGGCTCAGGTCATGATCCCAAGGTCCTGGGATCGAGCCCCGCATCGGGCTCCCTGCTCCGCGGGAAGCCTGCTTCTCCCTCTCCCACTCCCCCTACTTGTGTTCCCTCTCTCGCTGTGTCTCTCTCTGTCAAATAAATAAATAAAATCTCTAAAAAAAAAAAAAGTTCTTCAAAGAATGGCTGGATGCTATTTAAAATCAAGTTAGAAATATAATAGCACAATTGGGCTCAGAATTTGGTACCCTTTTTTATCCTCCTCTAAAAAGCAGATGTCAGAAGCTGACTCCGTTTTCATTAAATCATCTATTAACATTGAACTAAGTTGGATCAGACTTATTTTTGCCTAAGGGCACTGATGCTACAGGAGATCAAATCTTTCATTATTAGTTCTTGGAATTCCACAGTAAGGTCATAATCCATCTCCTGTTGTCTGACGCACAGTTGTTTGTTCCTGTGCAAAGATTTTTTAGAACGTTGCTAATAAAGATGTCCTTGTCCTACCTTCGTTCCAGAAAAAGTCTGGAAAAAATGGTTTCTTTTCTAGTTCTAGTTCCATCAACACATGCTACTTTGAGAAAGTCATTTGAACTTTATTGGTTTTAGTAATGTCTTACTAGTTTTCTCCATCTGTAAAATGAGTGGCATCGCTCTCCTAGAATAATGTTGTAAAAATCAACTGTGCTTTAAATTTTTTAAATATAAGGTTTTTAAAACTATGACCAATTTATTTAGAAGGTAGATAGAATTGCTTACGTGAGCTATTAATAAACCTAATAGGGGCGCCTGGGTGGCTTAGTCGTTAAGCGTCTGCCTTCGGCTCAGGTCATGATCCCAGGATCCTGGGATCGAGCCCCGCATCGGGCTCCCTGCTCCGCGGGAAGCCTGCTTCTCCCTTTCCCACTCCCCCTGCTTGTGTTCCATCTCTCGCTGTGTCTCTCTCTGTCAAATAAATAAATAAAATTAAAATAAATAAATAAACCTAATAAATCCCTAACCCAACTTAGATTTTAGATTACGTTGATTGTTCAAAGCATGAAATAGCCCCAACCCTGAACTAATGCAGTTACTTGTTGAGCTAGTTTCTAAGAGTTTTATTAGAATTGCTTTAGACTATAAATAAAAATGAAGTTAGAAATATAATAGCACCAATTATGATTGGCAAGTTTTGGGTAATTTTAAATGATTTCCTTAGTGTGAGATACTAAATAAGTTAAAGTAAGGTTTTTGGGCAAATTGTCTGCCTAGTATAACCTGATTTTTATGTTGTTTTGATACAAGTTACAGCAGATCCCCCAAAATATTTCATTGCTATATATATATATTCTTAAAGCCATTTAAATCAGATTTCAACATGAATATGGAAAATGACATTGTAAATGTCAAATGACATTGGCCTCTGATCCTGAGAGTTTACTTTGAAGTTGAAGTACATTAGAGTAAGAGGAATTTAATAGAGGAATAGTAGGCTGAGGCTAAGGACAGAATTAAAATTGAGAAAAATGCCTGCCTTGAATATCTTTTTTTTTTCTTTTTTAAGATTTTATTTATTTATCTTTTATTTATTATATTTATTTACCTGAGCCTAAGGCAGACCCTTAACAACTGAGCCACCCACGTGCCCCTTGAATATCTTGATAAATAGTTACCAAAGAGAATTTCAGATAATGCTTTGAGCTTCCTAGTGGCTAAAGTAAATAAAGGAATGTTACCTGTTAAAATTTCCCATTGTTCATTAGATAAGCACCTTGATGGCTTAGGAGAAGCAAAATGTTTCTGGGCCTGCTGTTTGAGAAGTATTTCTCCCTTAGGGCTTCAGATTTGGTACTGTAAGAGATAGATTAAATGGAGTTCCCTTTACCATTCCAACAATAAATGTAATAATGAGCTTCATATGGATACTTTCTTAAGTGCCCCTCAGTGTGAGCCAGTGGCAAAACACCACAGTATAGTCAGGGGAAAAGTTTTCTTTGGGGCCAAAGTAGTGAGAATCAAGTATGTTACCAAACATATCTCAGGAAATGCTGATCTAGATGAAGGAATTGACTTGTGACATTAACAGCTGCCTATATTTAAATAAATATGTATATATGTGTATATATATTTTTTAAATAAGAATTTGGCAGTGTGAGTTATATTCTTTAATACCTTAAAATTATACGTGCTCTTGTCTCTCTTGGCTTCAGTTTCCTTATCCATAAAACAGGAATAGTAAATACCCACTACATAGACTTGTGAAAAGTAAGATATAAAGTGTACAAAGTACTTAGTTTGTGTTATGGTCAGAGTTCAGGTAGTGACTGCAGGTGAATTAAGACCTGTTGGAAGGCATTACTATATATAACAAGAACCATCACAGTTCATACTTTTTAGTTCACTAATCCCACTTTGGGAGATCTTAACTTTATGATACTTCTTTTTTTTTTTTTTTAAGATCTTATTTATTTATTTGACAGAGAGAGAAAGTGGGAGAGGGAACACAAGCAGGCAGAGTGGGAGAGGGAGAAGCAGTCTCCCCGCTGAGCAGAGAGCCCGATGCGGGCTCGATCCCAGGACCCTGGGATGATGACCTGAGCCGAAGGCAGATGCTTAACGACTGAGCCACCCAGGCGCCCCTTTTAGGATACTTCTAATAGAAGACAGAAAGCTACCATGTACAGAGATAGAAATAGGAATAATTATATAATAACAAAAAGGAGAGCCAGTCTGATCTGAATGGTCAACAGGAAGAAATTGTTTCGATACCTTATGAAATCTCCGTCTTTATGTAATCGTAAAAAAATCAATTATGTAGCTTATAGACATTTGTAGAAATATTCACGAGATCTTATGTACCATGTTGGTAACTGCCAAAGTGAATGTTTGCATGTGGATAGGGACAAGATAAAAATATACAAAAATTAAAGCAGTTGTGTTAAATTAGTGGGTATGGATGTTGATTTTTTTTTTCTCAAAAACTCTCATATTCTTTCTAAATTGTTTTTAAAAAGTACCTCAGGGGTGCCTGGGTGGCTCAGTTGGTTAAGCGACTGCCTTCGGCTCAGGTCATGATCCCGGAGTCCCAGGATCAAGTCCCACATTGGGCTCCCTGCTCAGCGGGGAGTCTGCTTCTCCCTCTAGCCCTACCCCCTCTTGCGCTCTCTCTCTCACTCTCTCTCTCTCTCTCAAATAAATAAATAAAATCTTTAAAAAAAAAAAAAAAGTACCTCAGTATCAGAAGGCATTATATTTGATCATGGCTCTGATGAGAAACTCTTGAAAATTACATATACTGTTCTTAGTCCATAAAGTATAATTTTACATATGTATAATATATAATTTTAGTATATAACTTTAGTATATATGATATATAATTTTAACATATATATGTTTTTAATATATATGCAAGTTTTATATATATATAAATTCTGATTTTCTCCACACCCCCAACAGATCCTTTTATTTACTCCATTTGGGAGACCATTCACCTAAACTATTTAGAGTAATAAATTTTGAGAAATTAAAGTTTTACTGATCAAATATGAACCACCTTAGAGATCATGTGGTCCAATGCCACGTGAGTTAAGTGTGAGATGTGGTAGGGAATTTCAACTAGAGCAGTTTTCTCTTTATGTTTTGTAGATCAGTCTTCTGGGTAAGATTTCTTTCAGTGCAATGGTTCTGCTATTAAATTTAAAACACACTGATTTCAGCTCATGTTTCTTACTGTCTGCTCAGAAGAAGCCATCTATCCCATGCTTATGTATATTCAGTAACTGGAAGCTCATTACTGTAAAAATAAACCCATTCCATCTTTGTATCATTCTGTTAGAAAGTTTATCCTTTTTTCACCCTGAAATTTGTCCCCCTGTACTTTCTTCCACTCAGTGATCCTATTCTGGGGTTACACACAAAAGTCCTTCGAATTTTAATGATGGCTAACTGCCTTCCATATTAATGAGGGTTTCAAATCCTAATCCTCAGTATGTTCTAAGTGTCAGGATGTTGGGTTTTCTATACAATTATATATCATCTACACATTTCATAAACATAACAGTTTTTTGCCTCTAAGCAACTAATAAAACATATCAAACAGTACAAGGCAGGGCCTACTTAGAGATGTTTTTGCCTTTTCCCAAGTTACTGATAGAATAAGTTAAATGTTACTAGGCAAGGCTTACTAGAGATTATTCTTCTGGTGATTTCTGAGTGATTGTTTACCCTTCTTGTTTGCTTAGCTACAGACCAACCTTACAGTGTTCATTTGTATAATAATATTTTGAAAAACTTTGTAAAATGCTTTGTTGTTATGAAAATTTTCAAGAAAGTTTTTCCATCCATAAGGTAACTCTGTCAAAAATGGAAATTAAACTTTTTTTTTTAAGACTTAGGGAAATTTCTAATGTCTACTATTTGTCCACTGTGAGTTTCTGTAATCCATTTTAGAATTTGTTTCTTGGACTTTAGATTCTGGGTTTAAAGACATTTAAAATGTGTAGATTGCCCTCACCTTCCTTGGGCTGCATTTTGTTTATTAGGATTTTTGTTATATCCTTTCCAGGTTGAAACCCCTTCTAACAGAAAAGGGAATCATGATAGGAGTTGGACAAGGTCTGTCTTCTCTTTTTACCTGGTCAGGGGGTTTAACTTTTTTTGACCTTGCTTTGAAAACATTATGCTGTTTTAAACCAAATCTGGCCTGTTCTTAGAGGTTCACATTGTTATTTTCTATTCTTCCTTAAATATGTGCCCTTCTTGTTAAAGTTATCTGTGTTTAAAATGATGAGCTTGTCAGAGAAAACCCTTTTAATTGGTTTCTTTGGTTCTTCTCCCTTTACTTTGCATTGAGATTATTTGCAATTGCTTGGTCAGAGTTTTTTTTCTAATTTTCTATTTCTTATCAGTTTTGAGCTCCTTTTGAAGACTAGCCACAAAATCATACCTATTATTCCCTGAACTTTTTGAAATCCATTTTACTGAAGTCATGGCTCAGATTAGGCAGGGCCCGTGGTTCCCTTTACTTACTACTACAGTTATTTTTACCCCAGAGTTCCTGTCACCTTCGTCCCCAGCCAATTCTTTCTAGTTGGGCAGAATTAAACCCAGAATAATTTCTCCCATTGTTTGTTTCCACTAATTTTGAGAGTTGAAATGTTAAACAAATTAAGTCCATTGGATCAAATACTTTGTAAAATCACAGTTACTGTCCTTTTATCCCCTCCCCAAGTACTATTATCCTTTGCCTCTTTGCCACTGTACAGTGTGCTTTGGGAAAGCTATATCCATATCTTGTCTGGTTTTAGAATCTGCAGGGCATTACCCTCAATTGTTCCTTTTCCTAACCCTTCCTTTCTGTTGTCTCTTTATCTTAACCCAAATATATATGGAATTTCTAAAGATATGTAGCTTTTAAAAATGGGGATTTTTTTCTATTAAAAACATAATATATAGTTAGTTTAGAAAATAAAAGTCTCCCATATTCTCAGTTCTAAAGATAATGAAAGGTAACGTCATTTTATATTTTAGTCTGTATATGAATAGGCAGAGAGACATGCCTTTTTTTTTATGGGCCCTGCTTTTCAGGGGATGGGGGTATATGACTATGCTATGCATCCTAAACCTGTACCATAATTTATTTAACTTAATTTCTTAGACATTTGTATTGTATCTCAGTCTTTAGAAGTATGATTGCCAAGTCAAAAGATAATAAAATTTTTTTAAGATTTTGATATATATCGAATTGCCTTCCAAAAGGCTTGTCCCAGTTTATGGCAGTGCACATATTTTTCCATTTCTCCATTACCTTAACATTAGCCAGCCCAGAGTGGGAGTGGGGAAGGTGCCGTATGCATGTGTGCACATATATTTTTAGGTATTACCAATTTGGTGGCCAAAGAATGTGGGTGTCTTTTAGGTACAGTGCTATACCCATTTCTTCCTTTTGGCTCTGTGTTTGAAATACAGACTTCCCTCCACATTTGCCAATTTGACAGACTCACACTAGTGAGGATGTATCTTATACTAAGCTAAGATTTCAAGTTTGCTTGGCAAGTTTTGTATGTAGGTACCTAAAAGTCAAGCCAGCTTAGTCATTATTTTCCTCAAAGCAGCGTTAAGTATCACTTCAAGGAAATTGTTTCTTCTTATTCAAAACATGTTTTCTCCTGTTGAGTCAAAATTTTTACCTGAACTTCTCCCCCTCCAGAAGTAATGTAAAATCATCTTGATTAAGTTGATAAATGTTCTATCAAACATTCTTCTAGATGTTCTTCAAATGTTCCTCAGTTCCTTGCCTGAAGTCACCTGCTGATACTCGTATGCCTTTTCTTATTCTTTGTTCCTAAATTAGATCTTTTAACTTAAAAGGTGAAAATGTTTCCTGTGTCCTCATGGCCTTTAATTACCTACCCTAAACGACCAACCCTCCTAATTAAAATGTGCTCTATCGGGCGCCTGGGTGGCTCAGATGGTTAAGCATCTGCCTTCGGCTCAGGTCATGATCCCAGGGTCCTGGGATCGAGTCCCGCATCGGGCTCTCTGCTCTTTGGGAGCCTGCTTCTCCCTCTGCCTCTCTCTCTCTCTCTCTCTGTCTCTCATGAATAAATAAATAAAATCTTAAAAAAAAAAAATGTGCTCTATCCCTGAGCCCAGAGCACCTAAGATCTCTCCTCTGCTGGCAGATAAGATATAAGGTCTTATTGACAAGCCCTCCAACTTTGTTAGTTTTTTGGTTGGCTCCCTGGCATCTGAATTGCAGTTCTATTTTTGAAATGACTGAAGCCACTTTGGTGTCTTGTGTCACACCTTTTCCTCAGAAAAATAAGAAAAGAGAGGTAATGATGCTTTGCTGAGGAGGGGTCACCCTCACTCTCCCTCATTATTATACACCCCAAATTGTCAAGTCATAGTAGACATTATAAAAACGAAAATTGAGTCCTTCTCTTTATAGATGACTTTCACTTCGTTAATGTAGAATATGATTTCAATTTAAATGTAAGTGTAGGGTGTACCCTTGATTCTCTGTGAAAAAAATGATTTTGTTTGTTCCTGTGTCAGTTAATAACACTAATAACTGAAACATAGTTTTTTTGTTTGTTTGTTTTCAAGGTTTAAGGGTTTCATTTTATTTTATTTTTATTATGTTATGTTAATCACCATACATTACATCATTAATTTTTGAAAATTATTTGCGTATAACACCCAGTGCTCCATGCAGAACGTGCCCTCTGATAGTTTTTTAATAAAGATATTTCCACTTGGAACAGCTTGAATAGGAACTTCCTGAGTATAAATAGCATATCCCAGGCTGCCAAATTTTATCTTTTAGTGGAGTTGACCTGTCATGAGACATTTGTAACTATTATAGAATGAGATAATAGTAAATAGAAACACGTGAAATGGGCTCAGAGAGCTTAAAGGAAATAAGGAAATAAAAGTATACTTAAAGTTAACCAACTATACTTATAAAACTACATGTAAGATACGAAAAGGATTTAATATCTGCAGTATGCTTTTACTAATCTGCCAGTAATAAAAATATTAAAAAATTTAAGGATTTTGTAGCTTTTGAGAACTTGAAATGTATTTATGGTAAATAGGGAACAAAGTTGTTATTTTTATTTAATTTCAGTTAAATTTAAGTAACCACATATAATTAGCAGCCACCCTATGAGAGAGTATAGATAGAACATTTCCATCATTGCTGCTGGGCCAAACAGTGAACACTTGTATCACTCACTTAAAAGGCTTTATCTTTTAGATAGATCCATAGTTGCAGAATACTGATTCATGGTAGCAGAACGTTTGGAACCCCAGCCTCTTATGTTTACTCACTGTGCTTTCCTCTCAGCCTGTTTTCTTATTTGCTCCTCTCTTTTTATTTAAACACTTTGGCAACAGTTTATAAATGTGGGACCTTCCATTCACTCTCCTTCCCTCCCCATTGGCACGTTTGATTAAACACATTTGGAGGGAGAATGGACAGGACTTGCTGATGCATTAGATGTAGGGGGTTAGGGAAAGGAAAGAATCATGGTGACAACTTTTGGTTTATGACCTGAGCAACTAGGTGGGGCATTTTCCTCAGTATTAAGACAGCTGCTCAACAAATCCATGACTCACTTATCTACAGTGAGTCAACTCTTACAGATCTCTGAGAATCTAGGAGGTGGGGGAGAAACTGTGGGTCCAATCCTAAAATGTCTGTGTATCATATATGGAATTTTACACATCAAAATTTTCTCTAGGACAAAAATTGCAGCCTCATGGATTCTATTGGGAACCTGATACCTTAGGGGGCTTCACCCTTGGCTTCACTGTGGGGTTGCCCTACTTGTCATTTTTACCTCTGAAGTTACACAGAATAAAATTGGTTTCAGTAAATATATCTACAAATTCCCTTTGCCATATCCAGCACAAAGCCATAGAACCATAGACTCTTCTTAGAATTAGAGGAAAAACAAGTGATCACCTGATGCGATTTTCCTTGTCTTTTGTATATTTTATTGGGAAAATACCTACATATCTTGTAGAGGGAGTTGGTCAGGGATGCTCTCATGAGCTTGTGGGCATAAATTCTACCTGGCATTTAACTTATATGACCTATGTATATGTTTAAGATACTCCAAAATTTAGCAGTTTAAAACAAGAATAAACTTTTATTATCTCATATAGTTTATGTGGGTCAGGAATTAGAAGCAGCCTAACTGGATGGTTCTAGGTCAGGGTCTTTTATGAGGTTATAGTCAAATGTCAGCTAGTGCTGCAGACATTGGAAAGCTTACCTGGGGCTGGAAGATCTGCTTCCAGGATGACTCATTTATGTGCTTAGTGAATCAGTCCTGGCTGCAAGAGGCCTCAGTCCCTTACCATTTTTGTACCTCTCCATGGGGCCACTTAAGTGTCTCACATTGTGGCAGCTGGTTTTCCCTGGACCAACTGATCTTAGAAAGAGGACAAGGTAGAAGCCACAGAATCTTTTATGTCCTAACCCTGAAAGTCATACACCATTGTCTCTGCAAATACCCTGTTGGTTACATAGGTCAGCCCTATTACTGGGGGAAGGGACTACATTAGGGCATGGACACCCAAGAGACATGACTCATCGGGGCCATCTTGGAAAGGGGCTACGACAGTGTATAAGAATGATCTTATGCCTTGGTCCCTCAAAGCTGATTATTCTCTCTGTTCCCCTTCAAGTCCATCTTTGGTTGATTGGTTGCCTGGTTCTGAAATAGCATCAGTAGGATGGTAATGGGCATTGGTTTCTAGGAAGCTTGGAAGTCAGTGAAATATCACCTCTGTAGTTGTTTGCAAAACACTTGTATCTCTGCATACCCCATACAGACTGTTTGAGAATTAGGAAATAAAATAACTGTACTTTTAATTCTTATTATAAATTCACAGATCTGTTTTAATGTAGTAACCCTTTTAGACAATAGAAATAGGCTTCTAGAAATCATAGTGGATTAGGTAGGAGTTAGGTCTGAATGAAAGTCCCCTTAAGCTCTTTTCTTCCTTTGCTAGGAAATCTTTTCTGCTGTACCTTGTAGTACCCATAAAGGCCGTCATTCTCTTCCTCTAATATCTCTGTGCTCAGTTCTCCCATTTAGCTCTGCAACCATGGGCACATTGCTTAATTTCTTTGTGCCTCTATTTTCCCATTTGCAAATGGGGGCAATCATTGTATCTATTTCTTGGGGTTGCTCTATGGGCATGCAATGTACTTAGTATGATGTCTAGCACATTGGTAAGCATTCAGATGTTAACAGTTGCTGCCACTGACATTATGGTGGTGATGATGTTATTGAACTCACACTGAACTATACATTTATGTATTTTTTGATGTCTCTTTTGCCTTTCCACTTATTGAACAATTACTATAACCCAGGTACTGTACTAAGCCCTTCCTAGGCCCTATTTCATAGGCACGTGGTACTATCTCCATTTTACAGATGAAGAAATTGAGGCGTAGAGAGGTTAAATAACTTGTTCCAGTGTCACATAGCTATTAAGTGGTACAGTTGGTTCTCATACTCAGTGTTTGTGGAGTTGGATTAGATTGAAAAAAGATACATCGTGAATTTCAGGATAGCATCTCAAGACTAAAAATGAGACTGTACAGTCTTTGGTTATTCATAGTTGAATTGGATGCTTTATAATCAGAAGATGTTAGCTGATCCTTTAAACCATAATGCCAAGTAGCATTATGGTTTTTTGTTGTTGCTGTTGTTATTTTTCATCTTTTTTTTTTGCATTTTTTAAATTTTATTATGTTAATCACCATACATTACATCATTAGTTTTTGATGTAGTGTTCCATGATTCGTTGTTTGCATATAACACCCAGTGCTCTATTCAATACGTGCCCTCTTTAATACCCATCACCGGGCTAACCCATCCCCCCACCCCCCTCCCCAGTAGCATCACTTTTACCAGTATGAATGTAAAGGGAAGGGAATGCAGGAGATAGGAACAAAATGAATTGTGCTGCTTTTAAGGAGTTACTGTTTAAATATTTGAGAAGAAATATTATAGAAATTACAGTAAACATCCAAATCCAGTGACAATTTTTAATTAATGTAACATTTTTATTATAAAAAGCCCATATTAATTCAACTATGTAAAATAAGTTTACAGAATTGGTGGTAGGAGTAAAGTAAGTATGTATCAAGAAGAGCTTACGAAATGTAGTTTTATTCGGTCAGTAAGCCGGGTGTTCTGTGGGAGCTACTCTTGAGTTTGTAGAGCTTTACGTTTTCTTTGTTGTGGGTTTCTCCTCCCTGTACTTTGTCTGCCTCTGAAAAACAGATCTCTGTTCTTTTTCTTACAAAGGACATATATAATTTGGTTTTAAATGTAATTTGTTGCAGTAGGCAGAGGTTTTTTGTTTCTGTTTCTGTTTGATGAATGAATACAGTGCTGTGACTTTAGCTTTCAAGGATATTTGTAATCAAAATATTTAGCTGTTAAAATTTTACTTAACAGGGGATATGGAGATAATTCAGAGAAAAAAATATGAATTCATTAAATTACAAACCTGAGGAGCCTAAGTGTCTTCAAATTTTATTACTCAGAAGTTGAATTTGTTTCTTCAAATTCATGTACACAATAGGATTTTGCTAAAGAGTAAATTAACATAATGAACTGGACGGCTATGTAAACGAACCTTAGTGGGTGTCCTCCAGTGTAGCTGCCGCCTGCCATGCCTGTCATGGTCAAGCAGGTAAATTCCTCATGATTGGAAGACCAGAACATGAAAGCTGTACCTGTCCTCTTCACATACGAAAAGTGAGAGAGAAGTGCTATTTGATGATGATCATGCATAGGTTCTGAGTGTCGTCCAGCGCATGGGAAATGCTACAATAAGTTTGGATTTGTGAGGATCATTATCATTCTGAAATAGCTCTGCGGCCTTGCAGGCTTTTTCTAGACTTGTTTTTAAGTCAGCCTGTGCTTGAATTATGAAAATGATTGTTTTTCTTGAGAAAGGCTTACAGGAACATGTGACCTGGACAGAAATTGATGGTATCATTGTTGACAGAATTTGGGTGATCATTGAAGAGTAAAATTCCCGCTACGAAGGGCATATTTAAGAAAGACCAGGAGTTGTGAATGAAGTGTTAGACATAGTTATATAGTGATTATTGGAAAAGGCATGTATCTGCCTTTGGAGAAAAGTGCTGTGTCGTATACCTTGCCACCTGTCCCATGTGTCTGACCCTGACCCTGATACTGTAATGTTCACACTTATCTTCATGAAAACAGGATTAGAAGCAGCTGTAAGTGTTTTGAAGGAAATTAAATGAATTAAACATAACCAGTCAAAGTGAGAGATATAAACATTTCTTCCCCAAAGGCTGAGTTAAATGTATATACGGGCAGATTATTTTGAGGGCAGGAAAATCAGGAATTTAGAAAAGAAGTGTGGTTTTTATAGAGTGGCCATTGGAATGATAAACTAAACAGCTAATCCTTAAGTAAAGAGTTCTTCTGTGTCCTTGGGGTCTTTTGTTCTTGCTCTAATTAAAAAATTCAAACAAAAAAGATCCAAAGACAAATGTTGCATTCAGCCATGACAGTTGTTTACTCATTAGAGGATATAGGAGAACTTCAGTCTCTAGGGAGACAAAACTTCTGAACTTCAGAACCTGGTTTTGAACTTGTATTTTGGGTGTCACCAGCTTTGATGGTCAAGGACAGTATGACTTCCAGGAAGGTGGCTCTTAGAAGTTAC
This sequence comes from Neomonachus schauinslandi, assembly GCF_002201575.2. Taxonomy (NCBI): domain Eukaryota; kingdom Metazoa; phylum Chordata; class Mammalia; order Carnivora; family Phocidae; genus Neomonachus; species Neomonachus schauinslandi. The sequence continues at coordinate 63,749,722 of NC_058403.1, read as the reverse complement.
CCATCCCAGTCGAGCCCCTTCTCTTCTTGCTCAGGGCTCAGTGTGAAGTGTTGGGGAGAAAATAGGCCCAGCAGTGCGTATTAGCAGTCCACATGCATGATGACACAGGAGCACGGCTGGACTAGCCGACTGAAACAGCGGTCTGTTGCCTACCTGAGATGCAGTGTTGATCCAGATGCAACTAAATGCCCACCTAAATGTTAATAGATGCTGTGAAATAATAATGGACCTTCAAAGCGGGGGGGGGGGGGGGTGTTAAAGTTAAAGTTACACATATTTCCAAAAGATTAGGCGAAGTAAGCTCAGTGCCAAGATATTTGACTACAAGATGCTTTATTGAATTGAGTAAGTGAATCAGTCCTGCAGTGGCTGTTTCTTTTTTGCTCATTGTCTTCCACTTCTACAAATAATGAAGAAGGACTGAACTTAGAGAGTAAGCAGTGAGGCTGATTTATGCATAGTGCTTCTGCCTCTCAGTGCTGACCCATGTTACGTTCAGTGCCTCCACCCATTTCACCCACTTAAGCAGATGGCATACCCTGGTTCAGAGTGTTCAGCAAGTTTTCCCAGCTGTGCACTGTTCACTTATTTTCAAGTGAGCCAGACTCCCAACTGAGTATTCATGCACGTACTGCTAATCCCAGCAGTAGCAGGAGTTTTGACAGAGTGGTCTTTGGCCCCAACTTATTCAAAGATGCTTATCTTCCCTGCACGAGGACCAGGCCAAGACATGGACTCGGCTCTAAGCAGAAAGAAATTCAGATTTCATAGTATTGGCCATATTTAAAACAACCTTTTCAGATACAGCTTGGAAGACCACACAGCTCACAGTCTGCAGTTGAGGCAGTATACTTGTCTCGTTGGGGTATTAAAGCATTGCTCATGCTCTCTCTCGGGACTTCTGATTTGCAGATGCTAATGCTGGAGACCGTGGACAGACCAACAACGCCGCTTCTGCATCAGCTTCCAACTCCACCTGAATAGTCCCGAGCAGCCAGTTGCACAGGAAAAACCGCCAGTTACTTGAGTGTCACTCAGCAACACTGGTCACGTTTGGAAAGAAAATTAAAAAGAGAAAAAAACCTGCTCATTTTAGTGTTCAGATTTTTTTATTATTATTGTTGTTCTTATTTAACCTTGTAAAATATCTATAAATACAAACCAATTTCATTGTATTCTCACTTTGAGGGAGATCCAGGGGGTGGGAGGGGTTGTGGGGAGGGGAAAGCGGAGCACTAGAACACACAATCTCTCTCCCACGACAATCTTTTTTTATCAAAAGTCTGCTGTTGTATACTTTAAAAACAGGACTCCTGCCTCGTGCCCCTTCCACAAAAGAAGAAGACTTTGTTCTGTGCTGAAGTTTTTTTGAACTTTGTTTTCTTTTAAAGTTAAGTGTAAGACTTTGGTATAGTGCACAGCTTGAAATTGGTTGGGAGCTTAGCAGGTGTAACTCAATGGGGACTTCAGTGTCACTTGTCAAATTCATCCATATCCTCTGGTATTTGAAGACTTGCCTTTGGTATGTTGGGGGCAGGTGTGGTAGACAAACAAGGAAATGTGTATCATTTGTATGTAACCCAGGGAGGTCAATAAAGTTTGAAGATTCTTAATTGGCTTTGATAAGGTTTTGTTTTGCTCTTAATCAGTGCTAGTGGTGAAGAAACTTAAATTGGAGGCTATCAAAGGAGGAGCATGCTTGCTCTGAGGGTGGATCTTTGTTTGCCTGACCAAAGGTTCTCTGCAAATCTTAGTACAGTTTTAAACTGGTGACCAGAAGACTGAAAAGGATTTGAGCCAGTCATTCTGGCTGCAGAGGTCAAAAGCTGATGAACCTGGAGGAAGGGGACAGGCCAAGAGCAGATCTCACCACTGTGAATGAATTTGTCCAGATTTGTTTCTAAAGTTGCTTCCCTTGGAAAGATACACTTGAGAGGACATTGTAGTTAAATAATGTGAACTGTAACAGTCTACTGGTTTATTTTTCATATTTTTAATTACAAATTGAGCTTGCAGAAATTGCCACATTCTGCACATAGTTCTGATTTTAAATCCAAATCTAGAATCTGTATTTAATTTCAGCTTTTTTTTAACCTCATGCTTTTAAAACTTTATTTATTGATGTATGTCAGACCATTGTGATTTTAGATGGTAGGAATATTAAGAACTACACATCAAAATGGTATAAACAGTCACGTGTACCTGCTGACTTTATAGGAAAGCGGATTATATAAATGTGTGTATGTATATATGTTATATATACATAGATTCAATACTGCCTTTTATTTTTGTTTTTGTTCACAGTATCAAAATCAACTGGTTGAAGCATGAGAAGAATGTTTCCCCCCACACCCAGTTAAGAGTTTTTGTTTCTGTTTTCTTTGTGTATCAGTGAATGGTGTAAGACTCAGTTTCTGTTTTTGAAGAAAAAGCAATATTCCTTGGAAAGCAAAGAGGATTGAAGGATTATGTTTGCAGTGAGGAAATAGATTTTCACAACTAGTTTGTTTTATACTTTTAAGGTTGACATCTTTGTGGGCCTTATATACTCTAAAATGAACCTTAGTCACCTTGGTGCTTATGGGCCATTACTTGACCTATGAATCTTTAAGGCACAATCAGTTGTACTTTACATTTAAAGATCACTTGAGTGATGGCCGCCTCTCCCTTCTACCCACTCTTCCCTCCACACTTTCCAAGGTTAGTTGATAACTGTAGGGCTGTAGAGCTGAGCCCTCGATCATGTGTAACCTCCCTTCCCCTTCCTCACTGCCACCTTAGGTCGTGTTAGGGGTCTTGCCCTCCCGGTGATTTGGAAGTGGAGTCTCTTGGCAGCCCTCAACGCAGGTCCCGGTACCCTGTCCTGCTTCTTTACCAAGTGTGTGCGACTCTCCAAGAGAGTCCTACTGCCTGCTGAAGTGAACCAATACCCAGAAGGGCAACTGTGAGCCATCTTAGTTTTCACTCACTGTTTAGCTAAGCTCTTAGGCCACAAAAGGGGTTTCTCAAACCTCTGGTTATATCCGAGTTCGTGAGAAAGGAAACACACTCAGTCAAACCAAATCGAACAAATTGACCTTTACATTTCATAATGCGCTTCTGAGAGCTAATTAAGCTTTGAAAGAAGTCTGAATCAGAGTATTTGGCCGGGTAATTCCTAAAGGGAATGGCTTTGGTAGACCATTTTCAGAAAGGATTTATAAAAAAGCTGAACAGCAGGTCTATGACGGAGAAATGGACCTGCTCTCACACCAAACTGCCCAGCCAAACATTTGGACACAGACACTACTCTGGACTTGGTATATTTGCTAGAGTCCATAAAAATCTGTGCTTGTTTTAGGAAACACTCTCCCCTCCTTTGCCCCCATAAATGGGGTAAGAGAAGAAGAGAGAAAAGTCAGATGCTTTTCTCTCATTCCTGTGTGTATGTGTATGAGGGCTGAGGTGTATGATTTTTCTTTCTCAAGGATCATGGCGGTATCACAGAACTCTTTTATACAAGTGAGATCCAGGTCTCTGAATATCTTTTTGTAAATAATAATAATAATAATAATAAAAAGCTCCTCACCAAATTCAAGCTTGTACATTATATTTTCTTTCAATGTTTTTAAATTTAAGTTTTATTGTTTTGTATGTAAATATGTGGACCCAGGAACTGTTAATTAATGAGCAAAAAGTTACTGTTCAGGGCAGTGATTCTGTTTAATAATCAGACAAAATGTAGATGAGCTTTTTAAAGCCATATAGTTTTAACTCTGTACAGTAGGTACCGGCCTGTATTATTGTAACAATAACTCTAGCAATGTATAGTGTATCTATATAGTTTGGAGTGCCTTCGCTTCCATGTGTTTGTTTTTTGGTTTTGTTTTTCATTTTTCAAATTTTAATTGGTTTTTCTATCCATGTCTCCCTGTCCTACCCCTTTCCCTTTGAAATAATAACTCACGCCTAACAGTGTCTTTGCCCCTTCCACAGTTAATTTCAGTGATACCATGCTCAGGAGTGGAAAGAGGAAACTGTGTTCATGACCTCACTTCATTTAAGCCCTGCCTTTGTTTTGGTTCTGAGCAGCTGTTTCCTCCTCAGTCAGTAGCAGTGACCGGCTTCATTTCATACTTAGTCCATCCGGGGACTTTGTGTCGTGCCAGGGAGCCCTAGAGCTGGAAGAGACCGAATAGATTTGAGTTTGCTCATCTCTTCCCCAAGTCCCAACCATCGGCCTTACAAACAGCAGATTCCAGGAGCCTTCCATGCTCTCTCCCCCTTATCCACTTCCTTCCCAAATGAAAGACAGAGAGACCGTTGGTTTTTATAAATCCAAGTTTCTTAATAGTATCAGGTTCTGCTCCATCAGTGGTCTACAGTGCTCTAGTGCAGTTACTAGCGGTTACTGCGCCGAGCGCCGCCGAGCCAAGAGGACTGTCGTGTTAACAAGGGAACTCAGCCCATCCCCTCCCTCCTGCCCCCTCGACCCCTGTTCAGTGAAATGTCCTTTTCATTTCCTTCTTTAAAAATAAGTTTAATTCTTACTGTGTGCCCATCATGAAGGCCTTTTTTGAAAGAAAAAAATCAAAACCATTTGTTTTGCCTCCAAGTACTCCATATAAGATGTCTTGAGTAGAAGAAAAAAACAAACTTTACCAAACCAAAGGTTGCTATTTTTGAAACATCGTGTGTTCATTCCAGCAAGGCAGAAGACTGCACCTTCTTTCCAGTGACATGTTGTGTCCGTTTTTTAAGTCCTCTTAATTTTTAGACACATATTTTTGGTTTGTGTTTTAACAAAGCCTGCCTAACCAGTCATATTGTCTGCACCAATACAAAGGTTTCTGAGAGGACAATTGTATTCTCTATCCCTGTGGATATAAAGACACTGGCATATCATTTCTTTTTCCCTTTCCTTTTTAAGGGATTTAACTTTGGAATCTTCCAAAGGAAGCTTGGCCAATGCCAGATCCCCAGGAGTTTGGGGGTTTTTTCCTTTGTCTTAAACCAAAATTGTATCTGATTTCTATTGTTCATGTTAGTGATCATCTAATCGCAGAGCTGAACACTTTCTCCCCTACATAGAAAAATAAACTAAGCATGCTTTACAATATTCTGGTAGAAACCTGAGCCACTGAAAATACGACAACTAGAAGCAGAGTAGAGTCCCAGACTAAGGTCTACGTTTGAGAGGCTTTGAAAGTAATCCCTGGGGTTTGGATTATTTTCACAAGGGTTACGACGTTTTATTCCAAGTTTGTTGCTCCGTTTTGCACCTCTGCAATAAAAGCAAAATGACAACCAGTACATAAGGGGTTAGCTTGACAAAGTAGACTTCCTTGTGTTCATTTTTAAGTGTTTTTTTTCTTACTGTATCTGTCTACAGGCAGATACAGATAAATGTATGAAAATGTGCTTGCCTGTAAAATTTGCATTTATAAATGTGTTGCCGATGGATCACTTGGGCCTGTACACATACCAATTAGCGTGACCACTTCCATCTTAAAAACAAATCTAAACAAAATTTATTATATATATATATATATATATAAAGGACTGTGGGTTGTATACAAACTATTGCAAACACTTGTGCAAATCTGTCTTGATATAAAGGAAAAGCAAAATCTGTATAACATTATTACTACTTGAATGCCTCTGTGACTGATTTTTTTTTCATTTTAAATATAAACTTTTTTGTGAAAAGTATGCTCAATGTTTTTTTTCCCTTCCCCCATTCCCTTGTAAATACATTTCGTTCTATGTGACTTGGTTTGGAAATAGTTAACTGGTACTGTAATTTGCATTAAATAAAAAGTAGGTTAGCCTGGAAATGAAATTAAAATTCACAAGTGTGTGGTCTTTATTTCAGTACCCAACCCTCTTTTCTTTACCCTATTTTGCTACTGCAATATGTAGTCATGTCACCATCTCCATTCCTCCAATTAGAGAAACATGGATCTTTATTATGAAATCAAGATATGAACACCAGTTCTCGTTCTTTAAATGATCTTACTCCATTGTATAGCCCCAAGAGGTGCAGCTTCCATCTTGGAAACCTTTGGATTTGATGTAGAGGAAGCTTTGCAGACACTGCTTTGAAAAGAAAGAAAATGTCCTTGAAAGGGACAAATTTTTTAAAACGTGTATAAGCTGCTGTCTTTGATTACTGTGTTCATGGTTTGGTGTAGCTGTATTTTCTTTTAACTTTCATCCCATTAGTAATGGTCTTTGGGAGTATCTGTAAAATATATGAACACCACAAACCGTGGGGTTGTACCTCCCAGGTAACCAACACATGTTGTGTTTGAATCTGCTCATTTCCAATACTGGATGATGTATGTAAACATGTTATGTCTCTTAGTGCAAAAAGAAACATCATTTTTTTAGGGCTGGCTCACTCTGTCAGGCCTAATCTAAAGGCTAGATATAAAGTCATGTGACTGCTGCTTCAATAAAAAATTTATATTGGATAAAGTCTGCTCCTCTGTTTATTTGCTCATTTTATTTATTGTGGCGGTGGGGTTGGCTAATATTTGAAAAATAGTTAAACATGTTTACCAGTTGCAGGGGGTAGGGGGGAAGGAGAGAACAATGCAAACATAAAGATAGCGCTTGTGGGATGGGCCTCCTGATGGCACTGAAGTGCATTTGTTTGGGATTCACTACTATTATATTTCCTGCCCTATTTGAGTTGCAGTTGAGCAAGATACCCTTTTAACTTAAAGCCTGAAAGACTGCATTTTTAGTTTTGAAGGTCTTCCAAAAAGTACCGACCAACCTGTCCTTTGGATCACATTTCAGGAGAACAGTGGTAGTGGAGACCATTTCATAGGTGTTCTAGAAATAGGAAAGGGAGGGGTCAGATTGCAGAGCTCTTCATGGAGAAGTTTGTGAAAGGAAGTGACCCAGAGTGATGATACGGCCACCCATTTCTCAGGTGTAAATACTCATCTGCTCACCAGCACCTTCAGACTTAGGAGCACTGTGGGCATGTTAAGGGAACGTGTCCAGAGGAAACGGAAGCTGCTGTGTAACATGGCATGATGAGGCCCACGATTTGTCAGAAGCTGGGAAGGGATGGCCAATCCAATGTCTGTTTCTCTTTACATCCTCTTCTCTAGAAAGGAGAGGCCACCCCAGCCTTCCCACAAGAAAACTTGTTGATGTCAATGCTTTCACTGGATCCTTAATGTCTGGGCCAGATAGAGATTGGCTGTTGAGTGTCTCTGGCTAATGAGGGGGCCAGAAGGCAAGCAGTACTGACTTAGAAGGGCTTTTCTCCTGAGCTTTGCAGATGGACTCCATCCTCACCTGAGACAAGACCTAGAAAATGCACAGCAGCCACAGAGATGCCTAGAAACTGACAGTTCTGTATGTTCAAAGGCTCAGAAAAGGGAGTAATGGAGCAATCCAAACGTTTGAGAGGAGCAAAGTGGAATCTGGCTCCTAGCCCTATAAAGTCAAGATCCACAAAGCTATTGAAGTATCGTGTGTGAGCAATTTGGTGTATCTCACCTTGAATCTTAACTACACTTGGACTACAATAATTTTTGTATGATACAGAAATCCTCTGTACATATCAATTCAGCTACGCAGGTATTTTTAAAATCAATACCAGGACATGGGAGTTTACATCCCATCTTAATTTTGGCTTACTGTAGCCTATATTTAACAATTTTGGGCTCTTGAATGAATAGCACATTCAAAATTATTTCAATGGGGAAGAGGAGATGCATATGATTTATGAATACAGTTGAATAAAATTCCTATTTCCCAATGAGTGTAATGAGACAAAATTCCTGGGAACAAAATTTGTATTCACTGTATTTGGAGAGAGGAGCTCTTTTCCCCCCTCAGTTTCTTTTCTAAAAATGAGTGTGTTCTATATCCTTAATGCAGAAGAGGCTGGTAAATCTGGGGAGATGGCAAGGAATATGTTTGCTTGCTTTGATTTATAATGTCAACAATTTCTTATGTTCTCAAAGTTTGGCCTGCTTTTTGTAAAATGGTAAAAGCTAAACAAGTGTCTGTTCCTTAAAATTCGGTTAACTTGCAGCTTCATTTGCCTCAAAACATTAGACATTTAAAATTAATTCAATTACTAACCACATTTTTAATTTTGGTATATATATATACACCAACACATATACCATATTGTGGGGTGTATCATTTCTATATGGATTTTTATATGGGATAATTTTATGAGCAAACCAAGTTAAAATTTTTGTTTTTACACTAACAGCCATCAGATGTGTAAAGGGCAATAGTAAAACAAGTAGTGAAGAAATAGATATGTATATTATATAATAATATTTCTATTTTCCCACCCCCACATTTCTTTTTTCCCCAGAAAAGAAGGCAAAAAGAGGTTTAAATTTCTAGCCAAAAATTAATTATTTAAATCCTCTTGCCTTGATTTGACACGAAACTCATGAACATATTTACTAAGTCTTGTCCTTAGGTGTAGAATGCCTTATGTAATATTAGTCAAAATTTAATTTGCACCAAAGGCAAAAACATTTTTACTCAAAATGGCTATAAACAAAGCAACCATTGTCATTTTCTTTAGCTTTCAAAATAGATGTGTAAACAAGAAGATAGAGTGCATGCATAGCTAGCATGTTTATTAACTGCCTCTCAACACAACCTCGTCGCAGAGAGCGCCCCAGTGTTCCAGCCTCGGGGGCAAACCCAAGCCCCAGGTCGGACGTGGAGCAGACCTACACTAAGTCACACACATGTGCACACAGCCAGTTAGTGCCCTTCCTCCCACAAACACATGTTCCACAGATCCCTCACTTGGTCCCTCAGGAAGCCCACACAGCTCAGCGTTCACAGGAAGAAATTCCTTGTGCTTCTTATGGCCCTTACCACTTCTTTGGCTCAAAGCTCTCTGTGTTTCTGCTTTGTTTTCTTAAGCTGAACTTTTAAAGTCTTGGAGGTCCAGAACTATGTCTGAGTCGGCGCATACCCCACAGCAAACTGCATATTGTCGGGCTTACTAATGTGTTTGCATGGAAGCAGAGACACAGAATGAAGGACGCAGAAGGAAGAAAGAATAGACAGGTCATGACAAGGCTCTGACGTTTGCTGTAGGCCTTCTGGCTTCTCTCACAGACACTTCCCCTCTCCCACCATGACACTAGATGCTCAGACCACAGGGCCGTTTCCAAGGGGAGGGTGGTCTTGCCTCTGAATGGGCCTGGTCTTAGGCCAGTGCACTCTCCATCAAAGTGCCTATGGCTTCACTCTCCACAGCCTGGGCTGGCGCCTGGGGAGACCCTCGTCCCTTTCCTGAGGAGTGGTTGTGAGTTCCCCGGGGAGGGAGGACCTGTAAGGCATTGCCAGCTCTGAGCAGTAGCCATCTATCTAGTCCCAGGAATGGCAGCTCCGAGGGCAGGGCTCTGGCTCAGGCTGCCCCTCGGAGGCTCTACCAGGGAGGCAGCCGCTCAGCCATCTGTGATGCCGAACAACTCCCGCATGAGGGGCTAGCGAAGGGGTGTATGTCCTGGATGCGCAGCAGCCTCTGGGTGTGCCGGGCATTGATGCTGCGGAGCTCGGTGAGCATGGCCATGATCTTCAGGAACAGGAACCTGCAGGCCAGCCAGAGGAAAAGTTGGGGGTGCTGCCCACCCTTGGCCCCACCCACCAACCCTGGGACTGCTTTGAAGTTGCACAAGTTTGGGGGTATTACTCTTAGAACATCTCAGGCAAGCCAAGAGACAAGGCTCAGTCGCATTCCTTAAGCTTCTCTTAGTCTGCGGATGAGAAGGGCAGAGCAGGCTTGGGGGGACTGGGCCGTAGACTTGCACTCCTCGCTGGCCCCTCACGCCCTGGGCTGGAGTCCTCGGACACAGACACCTCCAAGGGAAAATCCAGGCATTGCAGGGGCCGGGCACAGAGGTCAGTCTCGGGGGTGGAGGGGATTCACTGCCTTGGCGAATGGCTGCGGGTCAGGGCCGAGCGGAGCAGCTGTGGAGGCAGGGACTACGGGCTGCCCTGCAGATCCTTCCTGGATCTAGCCTGGGATCTAGCATCTGAGACAAACCTCGCGCCTTAGTTTCTGCACGATGCCTCCTGGCTCCACACAGGGGAGGACCAAGCAAATCAAGACATGGCCCAGAGGCTGAGCTCAAAATAAAGTTGAAGGGGGCCAAGTAAGGACTTGAGGCTTGAAGGGCAGCCAGCACCCTGTGCAGGCCTTCACCCCTCACGGCCCGGGCCCGTGGGGCTGCTGAGAGGCAGTGAAGGGATGGAAACCCCTGAGCAGCCTTCCTCCTTTGGTTGTGGCCAGAACAAACTAAGGAGTTTCCTACCCTGTCTGCTTGTGCTCCTTCCTGGAGGTGATCAGGCAGCGCTCAAAAGGGTGGGCTACTGACGTGTCCACCCGCGGCCGCCTCCAGATCCCGCCTATCTGGCTGGGGACCCTGAGGCAGTCACCCTGAGCCTCCAGCCCCTCGCAGGGTATAGTGGCACCCATTTCGTGGGGGCTGTGTTCAAGATTAAAGGGGACATTACATGTAAACTGCTTGGTACCAGGGCCGGCACTCCGCAATGCAAATTTATTATTACCATCATTGTTGTTGTCATGGTTATCTTCACTACCATGCCAGTTACTGCTGGCTATTGCTAGAAGAGCCTGTAGGAGCCTCGGGGGAATACCTGGCTGTTCCCGTCCCTGCTGACAGGAGTGGAAAAGGGCAGACAGGAGCTGTGCCTCAGGGAGCAATGTCCATGGCTGGGCATGGCCTCTGGCCCCCCTCAGGTTTCTCCGTTGTTGGGCTGGAGCTCAGGCTGACTGGGCCAGAGGCTGCCCCAGGAGCGGCTCCAGTCTGCCCTCTCCGAGAGGCCCAGAACAGGCGGGGGGGCTAGAGGACGGGGCTTCTGGAGGGACCCCCTCACACCCTCCCTGCTTGCTGCTCACCGGTGGGCAGGCTGGGGCCGACTGCACTCGATGTAGGCCTTCAGGGCGATGGCAAATCTCTCCTGCAGCTGGTCCACCACGCTGCGCTGCACCACACCCGGGCGGTCTGGTGGGGAGGGGAAGACAGTGTGGTGGCAGCAAGGCCGTGGGGGCAAAGACAAGATCAGTCCGGCCCAGAGAGGGCAAGTGGCCAGCCAACCGCCTTCCGGAGCCAGAAGCACCCAGGCAGGGAAGGGAGGGTAGCACTCGGAGGGTGCCTCACCCCACCGACCCAAGGAGAAGCCAGTCAGGGGCCCCCTCCTGGCCGCGCAGTGAACTGGGGCAAGGCCATCTGGGGAGGGCAGGGGTGGGCCTGCCGCCTCCTCCAGCTATAGCTGAGGGGGGTGCCAGCAAGCGAGAACATTAGGGGGGGGAGGAGTGGCCAGGCAGGACAGGTGGGGTCATCACCTGGGGAGAAAAGAGAGATGGCCTGCATCAGCACATACTCCTCCTTATGCAGCTGCAGCTTCTTCAGCCTGTGGTGGAATTTCAGCACAGGCTCCAGCAGAAGCTGCTGGAAGCCACCTGTAGGTGGGTGGAGGGTGGACAGGCCAACTTCTCAGCCTTCCCTCACCGGGCTCTTTTTTCCCATCGCCGGGTCTCTGCCCTGCAACCCCAGGACCCGCACATCCTGGCGCGGCTCTTCGCCTCCCTCCACGCGTGTGTTTGCCCCCCTCCGCCGGGGCGGGCGGGCGGCTCGCAGGCAGCTCGCGGGCACCTGCAGGGTCTTCCAAGCAGTAGGACAGCCGGCCACACTCCCAGGTTCCCGTCTCGGCATTGAACACCGTGTTGAATCTCAGCTGGCACAGCTCAAAGGTGGCCCCCTTTAGCAAGGAGATCTGGTCCTCGATCGGCAAGTCCCTGGCGGCAAGGATGGGGGGGGGGGTGCCAGCTTCCACACAGGGTGCTACAGACCAGTGGCCTCCTCTGCCACTCAGGGTTAGGCTGACCCCCCTCCCAAGCTGAGAGGCCCCGACTCCCCGCTGACGGGCATTTCCAGCAGGAGCCCAGAAGGGAGGACATTTAGGCTGGCTCTTGAGGGGCCCCCTGCCTGTCGTCAGTTTCCTCGGAAATTCGCTGCCTTGTTTTCTGCGCCACCCCCTTCTTTTAGATCCATAATCTCAGCAAGTTGAGCTTATTCTCTCAGGTTTCCCAGCGCCTGGCTCAGGACCTGGCGGGTAGCTGGCTTTGAACTCTGTGCAATCTGCTTCCAAATCTGGCCCCTCTGATTAACTGTGACCCTGTGCAAGTTCCTGGACCTCGGTGAACCTCAGTTTTCTATTTGCAGAATGAAGGCGGTAGTAATGCATACCTCCAGGGGGGACTGTGCTCACAAGAAATGGCAAGTAACCTCACACCTTGATGTTACATTGCGGGTCATTGGATGTCAGTGGGGATCTGCCAAGATCCACACATGCAAGCAGGCCTTTCTCTTACTCCCTTGACCTAACTGGCTACCATCTGACCCGTGGCCACCCTCCCTCCAATAAATAAGGCCCACAGGGGCTCCTGAAATCTAACCTGCTCTCTGCCTACTGATGGGTAGGGTAGGTGGAGATTAAGGAGGGTCTTTCGACACCAGTATCGCCCAAATTCAGAGGAATCCACCCTAGACCCTTTGAACCTGCTGGCCACTGCATTCTCCTCTCCACACCCACCCAGCCCGCCGCTGGGTCCTACCTGAAGTGGGAGATGACTTTGGCAAAGTTGATGATGCCTTTGAACATGTAGGTTGACATGTCAGCCATGTGGGGCAGCAGGGAAAAGATCTCTCTCCCGCTGCTGTCAGCGTGGGGTCTGTAGTTCCAGACGCTGCCGTCCTCCCGGCACAGCCGCAGAGAGACCTTCAGCGAGCACAGGTCTGCCCTGATCTGGCTCCACTTGGCAGCTTCTTGCCCCACTGGAGTCTGCAGAGATTCCGGAACCTCGCGACCACTGCTGGGCACTTCTGGCAGCTGGGAGGCAGAGAGAGGACAGGACAGACAGCATGTATTCTCCCAAACAGGTTCCTACACAGGCCCAGGAGGGCTCGCGGCCACGGCTGCAGCCTGAGAGGATGCGCAAATGCAGGCATGCACACACACACAAATGCACGCACATGCACATGCATGCGCGTGCACACACGCATCAGGTGGTGCGCTTTCTGGATCTGTCTATCAATGTTCCCTCACATCCCTGCCTGGTCAGGAATGGGCTTGCTCTCTGCCCAGTGGAATGTAAGGGGTCTCCACCAATGGGTGCGTCCCAAGCATCCCTGACTTAAAAAGGAGTTTGTGGGAGGCACAGATGGAAAGAACAGACTCCTGGGGTCACTGGCTGCCAGCTCTCTGAGTGGAGCCGGCCACCTGAGATGCCTGTGAGCACAGAGCAGGAAGAGAGCACCAGGATCAGACCCGGCTCACGTTGCTGAGATCACAAATGTGTCTTAGATCTATAAAACCCGTTCACAAACGCCAGACCCCCAACAGGTCCTGACCCTGTCCTCATAAAGCCCCAAAGGCCAACCACCCTGGAGCAACTCAGCTTCCAAAACTCTGTTTCTGGCTCAGCCCCACTTGCTACCTGCCGTGGAAGGAGAGAACAGAGATTCTCAAACCTGAGCATGTGTCAGAATCACCTAGGGGTTCTTTGAGAACCCCTGGGAATGGGACTGGGGTTTTGAGGAGCTAGCATAATGGCTGAGCCAACTTGAGAAAGCCTCATACCCGGAAATTCTTGAAATTGGAGAAGGTGGTGTCGAAGGTTTTCATCTGAGCATCCATCAGCTCTCTGATCATCGTCTGCTTCTCCTCAGTCAGCCCCTTGGTTCCCAGGGGCTGAGTGCCCATCCGTTCTCTCTTCTTCGTCCTGATCAAAGCCCGCCTCTGCTCCACAGCCGCGTCCGACATGATCACTGCGGGGATAACCAGGAACAGGCTCAGGCACCTGCAGGAGCTTGGCTGCCCTTGGTGACCCTCCCCAGGCAGCAGGCAGGGGAAGTGCTGGTGACAAAAAACCCACCCTGTCCTAGACCGTGGGCTCCCCTGGAGAAACCCTGGGTTAAGCACAGAGAACGAGATGCAGCTGGTGTGCTGCCTGAGGCAGTGGGTGTGCGACAACTTTGTGGAACCGTGGGAAGAGCTCGAGCTGCAGAATCAAAAGGTGCTGGGTTTGAGTGACAGCTTTGCCACTCACTAGCGGTGACCTTGAGCAAGTTCCTTAACCTCTCCGGGCTTCAGTTTCCTTCATAATTGGGAGCGACAGTGCCCCCTTCACGCTGCTGCCACAATTAGGTATGGTGTGCAAAGTGCCTAACAGAGCTCCTGGCACATGGTAAATGGGCGTCAATGGCACCTGACAGTAGTCTTCTTTGGTGGATTAGATACCAGGCAGACTCCTCAGAGTCCCCCCGAGGCATCTGGGTCTCCAAGACCCTAGAGAGCTGGGGCTACTGCTTAGCAAGAAATATCAACTCCAGCCACTTCCTGTCTAGCCTGGAGCCTTAGGGCCTTCCATGGATTTCTGGAGCCCGCTCACATGGCAGAGCGAAGAGGTGGGGGTTGGTGCGAGGAACGGCAGGGACAGCCAGGTGAGGGCCTGTCCACATGCCCAGGGAACTGGTCCCCTGAAAGAGGCTGCCCACTCTGTGATCAGTGGAGACAAATATGCACTGGAAGCTTCCTGCATTTTCCCCATCAGCTTTAATCTCAGAGTGACCTGGGAGCACATTTGTACACCAAAGCTTCACGGGTAGAATGAGATCACCCTATGTCACCTGTCTGCAAATGGTTCCTCTGTAGGACACCAGGTTTGGGTGGCTGATGGGCACTAGCTGCTGTAAGATGTCTCTGGCTTCCTTCTCCCCAATTCACCTCGACCAATTTGGCTAGACCACCATGAGGACAATTATGAAGGCGACAAAAAGAATCACGCAGGGGCACCTGAGAGGAAAAAGGAGCATGAGATGCCCACCACACCTCCCAGGGCAGAGAACAAAGATGCAGTGAGTGCATCTGTCAAGTCCCTCCAGGATCGCCCCGTGGTGGTGGTGCGGGCAGGTGGCCCACAAGCTCTCCGCCCTGAGTCTGCCTGTTGCACACAGGCCACACGCATGTGCACACCCATGGTGCGTGTCTGCACACGTGCGCATACACATCCCCACGCTTCCTTCCCACTTGCCCCCCCTCCCCCCGCACACCTGTCCCAGGCTCACGGAGCGCATGCGCCCCAGTCCGCGCTCGCGCCCGCGCCCGCCCAGGGCACTTCCCGCTGCTCACTCTCCTTCTTCATGCCACTCTCCAGGCACTTGCGGAGGCGGCAGGCCTGGCATTGGCGCCGGGTCTTGCGGGTGATTTCGCAGGTGCCCTTCCGGAAGGGGCACCTCAGCCGGGTGTTGCGTTTCATGGCTCTCCTGTGAGAGAACAAAGAGCGAAAGGCAGGTTCGGGGAACACCCGGGCTTCGTAGGCCGAGGGGCGCCAAGCTACACTTCCGTCTGGACCCTGTTGTACTCCGCACGACACACGTGTTCATCTCTTGCTGGAACGTGGCTGCCGATGTGGTTGCTTCTGGACCTGCACCAAGCCCACCAAACCCCGTGGGACCTGAGAGCAGCTCCCAAAGCCGGGGCCTCTTCACTCGGGCGACGCGCAGCTACCGCAGCGCCTCCCTGGGGGTCCCCCCCCTCCCAACCACAGCATGCTGACTGGCAGCCCATCTTAGGGATTGTAGGGTGGGTCCTGGCTCTAGGAGCCATGTCCAGTCCCATGTCCGGCCACCAAGAAGAACTCTGCAGACGGCCACGTCAGGTTGGCTGTCCTGGGAGCTTGTGAGGGTCCCAAGTGGGCCCCTAGGTGGGAGCTGCTCTCCGCCTACCCGGCCCTCCCTGAGGGCAGACTGCCAACTCCTCACACGTTCTTTCTCTGCTTCCCGCCTTTCCTGGCCGGCTTCTCTTCCCTCTTGATCTGAGCCCCGCTTTGGGCTTTGGGCTTTACTCTTTCTTCATTGGGACAGTGTGAACCCTTCTGTGCAGGCCTGTCTTGCTGTGAGCTGGTACTTTTCAGTCCTTAAGTTTCTAACCTCCCCGTTTGCCTGTTTCTAGATGAGACTGTTTTGTCCTATTCTTTTATTTTATGACATTCTTTGCTTACCGCTCCCTACAGCTGATTTGAGCACTGTTTTGGCTTTTCAGATTCTTTCTTCTTTTATGAAGTGCTTTTCCATTTTATTCAAGAACACATGGAGAAACAAAAGGGATATCTTAATGGAAGGGGCCCTTTCCCAGGTAAGATAGGAAGATGGAAGATGAAGAAATCCTCTGAGATATTCATGACTCTCCTGAAACAGTAGGAGGCTTTTGAATCGGCCACTGCCCCATACTCTGAACCCGGGATAGGTCAGGCTGAGGCCCTAAAGCAGTGCCCAGTGAGCTAGTGGCAGAACCCCACTTAGAAGTGACGCAGTGTGTCAGGGTGACAGGTGGGTGATGGCTGGCTGGTAACCCTACCTGAAAAAGCCCTTGCATCCTTCACATGTCATGACATTGAAGTGGTAACCAGTCGCCTTATCCCCGCATACACGGCAGATTTGGGGACCCCCATCTCCCTCATCTGCACTAACGGCAGGCTTCCCAGGAGCTGCATTTGCTTCGTAGGACACAAGGTCAGCATGGTTCCAGCTTTCTCCGGGTCTCGCCTCCAGGTTGGCTTCCAGGCCTCTTGGGCTAGAAGTGAAAAAACCACAGGGAATGAAGGGGCCAGACAGAGATGTGCTGAGACAGTCCTCCCTGTGTGCCGCTCACATCTGATTCTGCGGACCCAAGAGCTGACCCATGGGAGAACTGGGGGTGGAGTTAGTACTCGTTATCAGGAGAGATGTCACGGTGGAGGTGCGCACGCAATAATAGGGCCCTGCAGGAAAGCATGTGAACAAGAACATGGCAAGAGAAGATTCCGAGAAAGAAATGAGAAGGAAAAAGAAAAGGCTGCCTGGGTGCGGTCACAGAAGCAATTCTTGAATGGACTGAGATTAGGAGCCCATGACCTGGTCAGAGGCCCAGGGGACAGGCCACTTGTTGGATATGGTTCTGGGACTGAGGAGACCCAGGGGAGACAGCCTCTCAGGCATGTGGTGGCCTGAGTTCCCAGAGAAAGCTGAAAAGGCGGGGCAGAAAGGTGGTTTTCAACTGAGTAACCAAGCAAATGGGGAGCAAGACAGAGAGGAACCAGGCTCCCAGAATGCAGGAAGACAGTGGCCCACATCCCAGTCAAGCTGGGGCATAAGTGAGTACTCAAAGAACTTGTACCCATTAGTAAACTTGTGGTTGAGATGCTTGCCCCAGGGAACATTCACCTTGAGAGTGTGCCTTGAATTCTATACTTGGAATGAGCACAGAGGAGGGTGAGCAGAAATGGGGAGCTGTCCTGTTCATGACGCCCCCCAAAAGCCTCTCTGGGCACTGATTGTCCAGGGCCACCACACCACAGATGATGTTGCCTTTTCTTAACCCCAAATAAAACTTTTAGTAAAATTTCAACACAAAGGTTTCTATTTCCAGCAGCATGATAGATGAAAGCAAACAGTCCGCCTGTAAAAATGAATTAGAAATTAATCTGTCCTGCAACCCTGCTTCCAGAAAACTGCATATAAAATAGGCTGATGGGAAACTTGAACTGAACAGGTGTAGGGGGAATCCCCCCTGGTTTTTCAAATCATGATCCTGACCTCATATGGGCTTGCAGACAAAATGTATACTTAGAGTGCTCCCAAAAACCTGAAGCTAAGGGTTTGATTTAAAGAAATCTTGGGTGGGCAGTGCTCCTGGACACCCACAGAAGCAGACACACTCCTCCTCTCTAGGGGACCACTTTCCACTGAGGCACAAAGAATCACACAAATAATTTTCAAGAAATATGAGCAAAACCTCCCAAATCAGGAATCAAACACTAACATGGCACCATGAGCAAGAGCCAGCAAAAACAACTTACAGCAAAATTAAGACATGCAAAGAATTGTCTGCTAAGGGACAAAGGGGAGGAAACATTTACTTACACTGTGTCTGACTGATAACATTCTCCAACTCTGTAGTGAGGAGGTCTTAGGATTAATGCCAGAGTCTCGCTTCATAGCATTTGTGTAACTTTTACTTTGTTTTGCCTGAATTTACTGTTAAATAAACAGATCTGGTACATTCTGTAGTTCATTCTCTTCCATCTTTATGAAGCCCCAGTTAAGAGAACCCGTGATGGCTTTGCTCCGAAGTTGGCTCCCAACAAACCACACCTCCTGGGGTCAGCACCCTAGTGCAGTCCTCTTGCACGAAGAATCTGGGGTGGCCTGTGACTTGC
The DNA here is from genome assembly GCF_002201575.2 of Neomonachus schauinslandi. Classification (NCBI taxonomy): domain Eukaryota; kingdom Metazoa; phylum Chordata; class Mammalia; order Carnivora; family Phocidae; genus Neomonachus; species Neomonachus schauinslandi. Next base: position 63,731,451 of record NC_058403.1, on the reverse strand, counting down.
TTTAACCAATAGAATTGCGGGGAAACGACACTGTGCCAGTTGTGGGCGAAGCCACAAGAAGGCCTGGTAGCTTCTGCTTCTGCCCTTTGGGGGAGCCCTAACCCACCACGTGAGAAAGTTTAGCTATGCTGCTGGGGTTATCACCCAAAGGGACCATGCAGAGAGGCCATGTGAGGAGGGTAAGCCCTGACATGACAAATGAGAGAGGCCCATTTGCCCCGGCCTTCCAGCCCTCCCCACCAAGCTCCAGACAAGTGAGCAAGCTCTCGTGGACGTCCCAGCCCAGCTAAGCATCCAGCTGATGCCATGGAGCAGGACTCCTAGCTGAGCTCTGTCAACACAGAATCATGGCAGAAAATAAAATGGTGGCTGGTTTAATCCGGTAAATTTTGTTTAATCCGGTAAGGTTTGTTACATGGCAAGAGATAATGGAAACAGAACCCCTAGAGTTCTGTTAGAAATAGATCTGACCTGGGGGGGGTGGGGGTGTCAGCTGATGCCTGCAATTCTGACCCTACTTCCCCCTTGCATCAGTCCTTCCAGCATGGTGCCCTGTGGACAGGAAAATGACAGTGCCTGCGTGACCGTTATGTGCCAGCCACATCTCTTGTTCATGTGAATTTAGTAAGACTAATTAAACACGCAGTTTCAACTGAATCCAGCTGGGCTTGCTCTGAGGGTTGCACCTATTCCTCACCGGGCTTGGTAATCTGAGCATGCTGGAGAACGTGCCCTACAGGAAGGACAGGTCTGAACTTGGGGAGAAAGAAAGGAAGGAGAGTGGTGCATCCCAGGGTGATAATGGAGGGAAATTCTAGAAGAAACGTGGAGTTCAGTTTCTGCTATGGAAGGAAAGGATCCCCAAGTGGGGCCGGAGGAGGACTGCAGAGGTAGCATTGGAGGATGAGAACTGCATGGTCCCTGGGTGGGCTTTGACCTTGGAGGACAGTGGTTACAGGAGGCTCACCCTGCACGGTCCTGGTTGAGCAACTTCAGACTCCAAAATGAGGCCAAATGAGACCCTGTCCATAGACCTGGCATCTGCTGATCAAGGGGGATTGAGCTGTGAGAGGCAGCGCACTAGGCATGAGTTTACACAACCCGGACGGTATGGGGTAGATGGCTGATCATGACAAAAGACCAAGAAAATCAGAGAAGTGTGTGAATATTCACACTCCTCCCCTGTAGAAGAAATGTGTGAAAGGGAGGTGCTGGGGAGAGAGTCTACTTTGGGGCAGAGGGAGGGGTGGGAAGCCATCCACTAGGGACCGTTGGAGCCAGCTATTGAGAGACTGTGTGCGAGAACACGGTGAGCCATGCTATGGGTACATCCAGGCTAGACACCGGGTATAGACATGGACAGCGGCTGTCTTTGTGTGCAGGAAAGAAGGAGATGCCCAGTAGAAGGCCCATGATGTTACCTGTTGGGTTGCCAAGTTTAGCAGAGATGTCTGGAGGTGGAGGAGAAAATTCTCACCAGAGCAGGAAGAGGAACATGCTAGAATGGGAAAGATGAGCAGGAAAGAAACCCTCTCCTGGGTGCTGAGGTAGATTTGGGAAAGAGACACACTAAGGAAGTGAGAGTGGGGGTTGTCGTTGAGGAAGAGTCAAGAGCAGAGGGAAGGAAGTTCAGGGACCCAAGTGACCAGTGGCACAGGTGGCGAGGTGGGGGGCAGCAGGAAGACATGAAGAGGGCAGACTAAATGACCAAAGGGAGACTCCGATGATGGATGTTTTTCATAAGGCAGCAGGAGAGAAGAGAGGCTTCAGTTAATCCTGGGGCCAGAAAAGAATCCCAGAGAGAAACTGGACATGCTTGTCCTGGAGCCACAAGGCAAAAAGAGCAGACTGGCTGAACCAAAAAGCATCGTGGCAGTTGCCAAAGCAGGACATTTACTGAGCTCCCAGTGCAATGGTTCATGGGCTCTTCTACCTTCCCCCCCAGCGTCCACCCACAGAGCTTGGCGTTCATCGGAGCATCCCTTACAGCACGTGGGCATGCTGCGCTTTGCTCGGTGATTCTCTGGGGCCACCGCGTGAGACACAGGCACTCTCCTCTTCAGCTCTTCCCCGGCTCCCTTGCCGGCCAGTGAGCAGAACCACCGCAGCAGACTCTGCCCAGCCAGTGTGGGGGAAATTTGAAGTTCTCGACTTGGTCAGTGGGCAAGTAGAGGTGCCATGAGTCAGCTTATGTGAGGTCTGAAGCTTATACCACTGGGGGGGGGGGGTCTTCTTCAAGAAAAAGAATGCACATGGCAAATACAGAATTAGGTACTAAAGAGAAGATGTATTTGTGAGAAAGATTGAGAAAAGAAATCACAATAAATTACACTGTTAATATTGTCCTTTGTGGGAGACAGAATAATGGCCCCCAACACATCCTAATCCCTAGAACATGTAAATGCGTTTCCTTATAAGGCAAAAGTGTCTTTACAGATGTGATTGAGGAAACAGACCTTGAAAATCAGAGAAACTTCCCTGGGTCTGGTCAGAGAAAGAGATGTGATAATGGAAAATTGGTCAGATGCTACACTGCTGGCTTTGAAGACGGAGGAAGGGGCCATGAACCTAGGATTCCAGGCAGCCTCTAGAAGCTGGAAAAGGCAGGAAACAGATTCTCCCCTAGACCTTCCAGAAGGCACCAGCCTGACAACGTCTTGGTTTCACCCCAGTGATACTGACTTTGGACCTCTGACATCTAGAACTATAAGATAATAAATTTTGTATTAAGCCACCAAGTTTGTGGTAATATTGCAGCAGCAGTAGAAAACAAATTATTCCCCTCATATAACCATGATCTTGTAATGTCATTTTTTATATAAAGAATCAGAAGATAATAAAGTTTTTCCTCTAGTATCATTGACCAAAATTTGCTTTTTATTACGATAATGGGAACATTTGCATCTTCACATCCAGCTGAGGATTGTTGTCAAACATAAGAAAACCTCTACTAAGATTCTTTCGTATAAGACTTCATATTTGGAAGAATTTTCCACAGTCTAGGTTCTTGGCTCCACACATTTCAAAACTCATTCCCCTCCTTTAGCCTGTGCTGGGCCCCTGCAACGGTGGTGGACGAGCAGCAGAGTGGGGCATTCCTCGGACCCGTTGCTACACTGGGTGGTTAGCAGTAACTCAACCCCACACGCAAGTAATTGCCACCATATGCGTCTACCCAAACTACATGTATCCCCAACTCAATCTCCAGTGAGCCCGTGGCCATTCCATCAACACCTGACGTCAGGGAAAATAGGACAATAGAGTAGAAACGGTCTAAAACAACCATGCTTAAATATCTTACTTTTGAACATGTTACAAAAGCATTCAACTGTGGGATGGAGCCCATGTATGGAAGGGGCCCCCAGAGCCCTAAGCTTCAGTGGCTAAAATCAATCCCTGCTCTGGTTCCGTTGACCCTGTCAACAAAGGGACACAACCTGCTGGAGTCTCAAGGAGAGATCACGTCTCAGACCGGCCGACAGAGCCTTTACTGCTCACTCTCTCTGTGTGGGAGCCCGATGCCAATGTCAGGCCCAAACGCCTTAACAAACGTGGCAAAAGGAAATCTTCAAAGAAGCCCCTTCCACTGATCAGGCAGAGCGGGACTGCCTGGCCTGCAGTCGACCCTGTCCTGCCTCTCTCTGCACTGTTAACTCTTTAATCTTCTTCAGTGACAAGGACTGAGGCTTCTTTTTCTGCCTGGCAACAGTGAAGGGGGAAGAGTGGGCTTTGGCTAGGACAGAAGGGGTCGGCAGCAAGGTGGGAGTTACAGTGAGACCTGGAGTTTTGAAAGGAGACCCATCATCGAAGAACTTTTTTTTTTTTTAAGCACAGAGATCAAGGAAAGCTTTTGATAGAAAAAAGTATTACTCCCTCCCCTGTCCCCTCACATCGGAAGACAGGATGTGTCAGATAAAATGCCAACATTTGTGAGACAATTACAAGAGAAGAAACGGCCCGGCAGACAAGTATTCACAGCCTCCCATCTCTGTCTTCATGAAGGGGACTCACAAATTCACCCAGCCTGACCTTGCAGGAAGAGGATGCTCAGCAGGCCTATCCCACCCACGGCCGCCCTCAGGGGCTCCTGGTTAGACCAGGTTCTGGGGGCCTGTGAGGGATGGTGTGACTGCTCTCTCCCAGGGACAAGTCATCCACCAACCCATTAAGATCCTCTCCTAGTGACGTTGAACGTCAGATACACAGACAGAGCCAACTTAAAGGGCTGGCGGGCTGAGCTGCTGCCTAGGGGGCCACCATATTCAAAGGGTATCAAAACATTGCTGGAATAACTCAGAAACAAAGTAAACCATAAATTGTTTCCTTTCCTACACTCCTTGACAGTGTAGACGAGTCTCTGTGGAGTAACCAGGGGCACTCATATGCCTGTCACCCTGGGCCACTCCAGCCAGGCACCTGAGGGTAAGCCTCTGAAAACCCTGAGTAACCTGCAAAAATTGACAGAGCCAGAAACAGAATACTGTGTGGTATAGGGCTGTTTGCAGGGGATGAGTAGACTATTTTAGATATAAACACTTAAACATGCCTTCTAAGAAGTTGTCTGGCTTGGAAAATGGCGCAGAATAAATTATTTATATTGACCATGAAGGACATGATACATATTTTGCATTAAAAAAAGCATCACTTGCCAATAAATACATGAAAAGATGCTCAACATCACTAATCATTAGGGAAATGCAATGAGACCTCACTTTACACCCACTGGGGGGCTGCTGTCACAGAAATGGAAAACAGCAAGTGCTGATGAGGATGTGGAGGAAAGGGAACCCTCATGCACTGCAGGTGGGAAGGCAAAATGGCACAACCACTGTGGAAACAGGGTGGTGGGTCCTCAAAAAATTAAATGTAGAATCATATGATCCAGCAATTCTACTTCTGGATTGAAAGCAGGGTCTTGAAGAGCTATTTGCACACCCATGTTCACAGCAGCATTATTCACAACAACCAGAAGATGGAAGCAACCAAAATGGCCATCAGCAGATAAAGGGTAGACACATACAGTGCAATATTATCAGCCTTGACAAGGAAGGAAATTCTGGCACATGCTACAACACGGATGAACCTTGAGGACATTATGCTAATGAAAGAAGCCCATCACAAAAGGACAAGTACCGTTTGACTGTAGTTGTAGTTAAACTCATAGAAACACAGACGAATGGTGGCAATGTACAGTCATTATAGGCAATAATACAGTATTGCTAACATAGTTAATTAGCTAATAATATAGTACTGTTTATTTGAAAGTTGCTGGGAGTAGAAATTACACACACACACACACAGAGTTAACTATGTCTACTGTGTGGAGTGATGGATGAGTTATTTTAACGTTGGTAATCATTCTAAAATATATATGTCTATCAAATCATCACATTGTACTTTTTTTTAGGTTTTATTTATTTACTTGAGAGAGAGAAAGGGAGAGGGAGAAGCAGACTCCCCACTGAGCAGAAAGCCCAATGCAGGGCTCGATCCCAGGACCCCGAGATCATGACCTGAGCCGAAGGCAGACACTTAACCAACTGAGCCACCCAGGTGCCCCACATCGTACATTTTAAATATATACAATTATATTTGCAATTATTCCTCCATAAAGTTTAAAAAAGTAGGAGAATGGTTGCCAGGGCCTGGGGCAAGAGAGGAATAAGGAGTTGTTGTTTAATGGGTAGAGTTTCAGTTTTACAAGATGAAAAAGGTCTGGAGATCAGTTGCACAACAGTCTAAATATACTTAATGTTACTGAACCCTACATTTAAAAATGGCTAAGATGGTAAATTTTATGTTACATGTATTTTACTATAATTAAAAAAAATACCATCACTTTCACTAAATAAATGTTAGTCGGATATTTAAAGAATATTAAAAGGGAAGCCAATATATTAGACTGAAGTGAGTGGCCAGATATCTCAGTCCCACCTTGCCTGGGCAGCCCTAATGCCCAAAGAGAAGGAAGCCCCCAGGAGCCAGGCAGGGCTGCGAGGAAGCAGAAGGCAGGAGAAGCTGGAGGAAGGTAGTTAAAGAAGCAGAGGAAAGAGGAGGAACAGTAGTTCAAAGCACTACAGTAAGGAATAAAAAGATAACCAGGTCACAATCAAGCTGCATTGGAGCTTGGCAGACCTTAGCTTCCAAACTACATTGGAATCTCTGTAACAGTTAAGATCGCTGTCTGCTTCAGAATCCGCACCAAATAACCCAGAGCACGTGTTTATAATCTAAGATCGGGATTCTCCAAAGTTAACGTGCAAACAGATCACCTGGGGAGCTTGTTAAATGCACGTTCCAATCCCTGGGTCTGGGGTGGGTTCTGGATGCTGCCGGCACTGCTGGTCCACCTCCACACTTGGAGCAGCAAGGACCTAAGAAATCCAGCTAACCCAGACCGAAAATCGGCTGTGCACAAAAGGGACACGATGGAGAAGATGACCGAGCAGCAGGCAGAGGGTATGGCATTTCAAACATTTTTAGGGTTCTTGAAAATACAGGAAGTAATCAAACACACATGCGAAATAACTTGGCCTGGTAAATTGTTTAAAGTCGATATGCGTTTGGGGGTGAGATAGCTCCTTCCCAGGAAAAGGGCGTGGGGAGGAGATGAATATATATTTAATCTTCAAATGAGTCAAATCAAAAAGCTTTGAAGCCAGGTCACCAAAATTATGGGGAGGCAAGAGTAGGCAACTTGGAGTTGAAGCAGCAAGGAGTCTAAGTGGAGGGGAAAATGATAGAAAACTCATGATTTTAGGGATAGAAACTATTGTAAACAGTAGGATTATAATATACATATGTTTTATATGTAGATACATGTATGTATCTACACACATAAGTATATAAAATCAGAAATGTATGTGCAATTTGTGTGTGTGTGTGAAGTGTGTGGATATATGTCAGAACTGACCAGAGGGTAAAGAGGGGGAAAAAAGCAGGTAAAGGGAAATTATGTAAGAATTGAGTTTCTGGATGCTTGGGTGGCTCAGTCGGTTAGGTGTCTGCCTTCAGCTCGGGTCATGATCCCAGGTTCTGGGATCGAGCCCCGCTCAGCGGGAAGCCTGCTTCTTCCTCTCCCTCTGCGGGCCGCTCCCCTTGCTTATGCTCTCCCTCGCTCTCCCTTGCTCTCCCTCAAAAAAAAAAAAAAAAGAGAGAATTGAGTTTCTAAGAAGTTGACAGTGAAGCTTATAAACTATTGGCTTTGTTCAATGAAGGGAGAAGGTTGGCAAATTTTATTAACTCATGATACAGGTTTTATTATTTATGAAGTGATTGCCAACTCATCATCTCATGCAGGGGGACCTGTGAGGTCAGCAGAGAAGGGCCTCTCTGTGGTTGAGCGGGGCCAGCCGAGTCTTATTACCCCCTTTACGACTGGAGACACTGGGGCTATGTGCCCAAGGTCACAAAGGCAACAAGTGATGGAACTTTCCCCTTGAGTCTGATTCTTCCTATAGGGCAAATAGATACACTACATACTGTGTAAGTTGCATTTTTTGTCACAAAAGTCACAGAGATAAAATGAGATCATATATTAAAAATTTTTTTTAAATAGATCAAATATTGTGAACAAAAGTGCCCCCCTTCCTTGGCCCTAGCATGGGACAGGCACCCGGAGGAAACTCAGGAAATGTCACTTTGCATAAATTCAAGGGAGAAGTCAGCTGCTATCTGCAGGTGGCTATAAATGCAATTTGGCCTTTGTGCGTCCTGGGATGCAGTCATCAGACCCAAGGGGTCAGAAAATTTGTTCCTAGACACAGATCAGGGTTGAGAGCTGGTGTCAGCCCAAGTCAAAAGTACACCCCGTACCATCTTCCAATATTTAACAGAGCACGATGACCTCTGAGTCAACTGCCTGTCTCTTCCATGTGTTTGCAGTGTTCCTACTGACTAGGGTTCAGAGTGTGACTCTGTTTGGAATTCATACAGATTCAGGAGAGCTGTTTCAGACATTACATGAGAAATTTGGATGTGTCTCTTTATCTTAATTTTCATTTGGATATTGCTATTTCAGTGTTTCACAGAAGTTTAGGAGATAATGGCAGGTCGATAAGCAGGTGTTGGGTGGCAGGGAACTCTTCCCAGTCCCCTTCAAATCCTAGCACTTAGAAGGCCCCTATATGTAAGAAGAGTCCCACACACACTCCTCTGTCGAAGAGTCCTACAGAGAAGTCTCCAAGAAATAGGAGTTCACAGCATGAAATAATAATGAATTAAAATCAGAAACACTGGGGAGCCTGGGTGGCTCAGTCAGTTAAGCGTCCAGCCCTTGATTTCTGCTCAGGTCATGATTTCATAGGCTGTGGGACTAAGCCCCGTATCTGGCTCTGTGCTCAGTGCAGAATCTGCTTGTCCCTCTCTCTCTGCTCCTCCCCAGCTCATTCTCTCTCTCTTCCTCTCTCTCAAATAAATAAATAAAATCTTTAAAACAGAAACATGATAAAAAATACCTAAACATCGAAGGGTTTATGAATGGAATTGCTAGAATTGTGCAGTGCACAACTCCTACAATTGTATACATCAGCCCTGAGATTATCCTCCAGTCTTAACTGTTACTCTGCATTATGTTGGAAGGCCAAGAAAAGGCAATAAGACAAAAAAAAATTAGACTATGTAAAGATGAGGAAGGAAAGAACAAAACTCTTTTACATATATAATATGGTTGTCTACCAAGAAATTCCAACAGAATCAACTGATAACGTTTTACAAGTATTAAGAGAATTCAGTAACATGACCAGACAAAATATCAAAACACAAAATAGATTTTTGGGGTGTCTGGGTGGCTCAGTTGATTAAGCATCTGACTCTTGGTTTTGGCTCAGGTCATCAGATCGGGGTTATGAGATCGAGCCCCATGTTGTGCTCAGTGAGGAGTCTGCTTGAGTTTCTCCCTCCCTCTGCCCCTTCCCCCTCTCACTCTCTAAAACAAATGAATAAATCTTTAAAAAACAAAATGAAACCAAACACAAAATAGATTTTGTATATATCAGTAAAAAATCAATTAGAAACAGTAAAACTATAATAGAAATTGGCTCTATAATATTTCCTATGATAGAATAGGAAATAAATTTTAAAAAAAAGAGTATCCAGCAGCAGACATGTAAAAATGAGAATTTAGTACACGATGGAGGCTATGTTCAAATGAATAGGGAAAGGGCAGACTTAATTTGGAATAAAGGACTAAAGACCTATTTTTTTTTTTTTTTTAGGTGATAAAGGTATTAAAAGAAAGTGTGCTGCGGCGCCTGGGTGGCTCAGTCGTTAAGCGTCTGCCTTCGGCTCAGGTCATGATCCCAGGGTCCTGGGATCGAGCCCCACATCGGGCTCCCTGCTCCGCGGGAAGCCTGCTTCTCCCCCTCCCACTCTCCCTGCTTGTGTTCCCTCTCTCGCTGTGTCTTTCTCTGTTAAATAAACAAAATCTAAAAAAAAAAAAAAAGTGTGCTAATACTTTATTATCATCATAATCTTGGGACGCTGAGAAGGCTTCCTTAAATAAGCCCCAAAGAACAAAATCCTTAAAGGAGAAAATTAATAAATTCAACTAAATCAAAATAATAATAGCAATAACAGGAAATACTTCTGTTGACTAAAAACATGATGTAAACAAAGTTAAATAACAAGTCCCAGGCTTCACAGGAATATTTATTATATGTATATCAAAGGATTAGCATCAAGAATAAAAGACTCCTACAAGGGAGTGGAAGAAGGTAACGCCATATAAAATGAGCTAAGGATATGCATGGGCAATTAAGAAGAGGAAATACAATGGCCAAGAATGATATAAAAAGATGCCCAATTGCACTAGTTGTTACAGGTTGGTGTGTGTCCCCCAGGATCGCAGAATGTGACTCTATCTCCACGTATACCTTTAAAGAGGTAATTAAGTTCAAATGGGGTCATTAGGGTGGGTGCTAATCCACTATGACTGATGTCCATGTAAGGAGAAGTTTGGACACAAGGCAAGATACCAGGGATGTGCTCACAGAGAGAGAGCCATGCAAGGACCTCGGAAGAAAGGACACCTGTCCGACTCCTTGATCTTGGCCTTGGAGCCTCCAGCACTGAGAATGTAAGTGTCTGGGGGGTAAGCCGTCCTGCACGTGGTGTTTTTTACGGCAGCGAAGGCAGACTAACTAACACATTAGTAATCAGGGACATGTACATATTTTACAAATGGGTTACTATTTTCACTCCTCCAATTGGAAAAGTGATAAATGTTTAATAGCAAGCATCAGGGTGTGCAGGAGCAGTAACTGCCGTTCTCTGCTGGGCGGGACATAAATCGGTGCAGGCACTGGGGAGGGCAATTGGATAGTATCAAAAATTAAAATGCACATATTCTGGGGCCCCTGTGGGGCTCAGTCAGTTAAGCTTCCGACTCTAAATTTCAGCTCAGGCCATGATCTCAGGGTCGTGGGATGGAGCCTGACGTGGGGCTGCGCACTGGGCCTGGAGCCTGCTTAAGATTCTCTCCCTCTCCCTCGGCCCCTCACCCCCCCAAATAAATATAAACCTCTGGAAAAAATAAAATGCACATATCCTATGTATAATATATATAAAATTATTGCGGTAGAGCTATATATGGAGATAGAAAGTCTCTATAGGGAATATGGATATGAAAAGTTTGTTGGGTAGAAAACCAGAATGAGAATAATATGACAACAAATAGTTTACTAGTATGACATATATGTATATGTGAATGCAAAGGAGACTGGCAATAAATACACCAAACTGGTTATAGCAGTTACTTTTGGGGAAACGGGATTGGCATTAGCAGGAAGGCTTAAGGAGAATTTAGCTTTATCTATGCTGATTTATCATTTTACTTTTATTTATTTATTGTTTTGAGTTTTTATTTAAATTCTAGCTAGTTAACATATAGTGTAATATTAGTTTTAGGAGTGGAATTTAGTGATTCATCAGTTGCAATACAACACCCAGTGCTCATTACATCACGCGTGCCCTTCTTAATACCCATCACCCAGTTACCCCATCGCCCCCCACCTTCCCTCCAGCAACCCTCAGTTTGTTCTCTATAGTTAAGAGTCTGTTTCCTAGTTTGCTTCCCTCTCTTTTTTCCCTCCCTATGTGCATCTGTTTTGTTTCTGAAACTCCACATGAGTGAAATCATATGGTATTTGTCTTTCTCTGACTGACTTATTTCGCTTAGCCTAATATACTCTAGCTCCATCTACATCATTGCAAATGGCAAGATTTCATTCTTTTTGATGGCTGAGTAATATTCCATTGTATATATATACACACCACATCTTCTTTATCCATTCATCAGTCAATGGACATTTGGGCTCTTTCCATAATTTGGCTATTGTTGATAGTGCTGCTATGAACAAACATTGGGGTGCATGGGTCTCTTCAAATCCGTATTTTTGTATCCTGTGGGTAAATACCTAGTAGTGCAATTGCTGGGTCATAGGGTAGCTCTATTTTTAACTTTTGGATTCATCATTTTACAAAGAGCATGTAATCATCTGTTACATTCATAATTTTAAAAAGCTATTACCTACTACCAACAGTTTAGTCAATTTTGTGGTGGTTTATTATGTTTATGCCATAATAATTAAACAAGTTGATAGCTTGAGACTAGGAGTTGACAAACTTTTTCTGTAAAGGGCCATATAGTTAATATTTTAGGCTTTGGGGGGCAAGAATGTCTCTTTTGCAACTATTCAATTCTGCTGTCCTAGGGCAAATGCAGCTGCAGATGATAGGTAACTAACAAGCATGGCTGTGTTCTAATGAAATGTTATTTATAAAAACAGCTGGTGGGGGATGCCTGGGTGATGACTCAGTCGGTTAAGCATCTACCTTCGGCTCGGGTCATGGTCCCAGGGTCCTGGGATCGAGCCCCACATCGGGCTCCCTGCTCCACGGGAAGCTCCTTTTCCCTCTCCCACTCCCCCTGCTTGTGTTCCCTCTCTCGCTGTGTCTCTCTCTGTCAAATAAATAAATAAAATCTTAAAAAAAAAAAAAGAGCTGGTGGTTCACATTTGGCTTGTCAGCCGTAGTTTGCCAATCCCTGGTTTAGACTAAGTTTATTATATAACTAAAAGATATTTTAAAAAGTATATTGAACAGTATACTTAAGAAATAAGTATATGGAAAAATTAATCTTTCCTATTAACCAACTAATTAAATAAGTAGTAGCCTCTGGGGCCTTGCTTAGAATATTCTGGACTCTGGCCATATCATTCGAGATCAAACGCCCATCACAGTGGAAATAATCCAGTCACCTTGGCCATGTTGGTGCTGACCATTGACCTTCCCAGCAACAAAGTCACACAGCCATCCCGTGTGGGAGGAGTCTAGTGCCTTCGCAGCTGACTCACTGAATCAAGGTTCAGTGGCCTCAGAGGTAGCTCCTGACCATCCCCAGATATGGTGTTGCCTTAAAACAAAGCCGCTGGCCATAGCCTCAGTCAGGCTGGGCTGTGATGTAGGGAGAAGGGGGGCTCGGTGGCACTGAGCACACATAGGAGAGGTTTTGTTCTGCGGGACAGGGCGCCTACCCTGGCAAGTAAAGATAGAACACTGACTGGGCCAAAGCCAACTCAGCCCAAGGGCTGGGGAGGGGTTGGAAGAGCCTCTGAGGGACCCCTTGCAGAGGTGATCAGGCCCTGTGACTGTCACGATGCTATGTCTCAGCCCTGGCCCCAAGGGCTGCCGACACTCACTCAGCAGCTGAGAGGAACCAGGGCTGAGCTGTTCCCAGCCCCCACAGTCCCGCACCTTGGTGTTTTTCTGGATCAGGAGACTCCAACTCTGCAACAGAGAGGGGGCCGATTGTACGTATGACTCATCACGGCTGACAGAAAATTGAGATTTCCACTGTGACTATTTCTTTAGGAGGCAAGTGCATGATCAGGAAGCATGGTTAATGAAACTCAATATTAAGTGATTATCTTCATGTTTTTTTCCATCCTGGAAATGGCGAACAGCAATAAGGCCAACATGATACACAGCCCTCTATGGTGCTGGCCTCAAATGTTACAATATATTTGTGTTCCCACTTTTTTTTTTTTTTTTTGGCAGGGAGCTGGGGAGGCAATCTACCCCCCGCCCCACCCCACCGGCAAAAGAGAAAGAAAGAAAGAAAATCCATACCTGCTTGGTGGCAATTTCTTTGCTGTGACTTCTCCTTTGGGGTCCGCTTTGAATAAGCAGGAACAAAGGCTCAACCAGAACCTCAGTCCCCCTGAAGTTGTTGCCTTGGTGAAGACTGGAGCATTACCTTAATCTTTGGTTTGTTGCAGTGGTGAACACCTCGCCCGGGCAGAGGGCAGAGGATGTGCTCCCGCTGGAGTTAAGCAGGGCTTGCTCTGCCCTCGTCTAGGTTATTTCCCAGGATGTGAGCCAATCTGGTCTCTCACCTACATTTCAGTCCAGGTCAGACGGAGGCTCTGAGTGGCCCCCATCTGGCACTCCTAAGTCCCAAGTCCAGAGTTCCAACTAGCAAATGAACCGATTACCGTATTTACTCTCATTACATGCCCCCACTTTTTTCTCTCCTGTCTTCACTGTAAAACGCTGGGGAAGGGGAGGAATGTTGCTAGTATCGCTTTGTCTAACTGGTTTTGTGCAAATTCATGCGTCTGGCCGTCTCTGTGCTGTGGCCTCCAGGGCAAAGTTAATTCAAACCTAGATCTCCTATCATGTCTTCATTTGTCTAAGCCACCTTCCTGGACGGTGTTACTTGACTGGATGATGAGCGAGGGCCAGCGTGTTTAGGTGAGAGGGGGCACGCAGGGAGAGAGGAAGAGGGAAGGATGAGGCGGCTGAGCCCATTGCCAGGGAGTGGGCACCCACAGCTCTAGCCTTAGCACTGACGGCTGACCTGGAGCCAGAGAATGGGTGCAGGGCTCTGTCCTCCTCCAGGCCTGCCAGGAACCAGCAGCCCCTCACTCCTTAGCCTGATCCTTCGTGTTCCCTGGGAGGAGCTTGATGGCTATTAGAGCTCTCAAGGGAAAAGAATAGATAAAAGCCAAAAGCAGGAGGGTTTCACAGGTTATGTTTCTTCTACTTGCTTTTTTTAAAAGATGCTCTATGACAGGCATGGGGAGTGGACTAGGTCCATGCTTCTTGGGAATAGTAAAGCTGGTCTTGGGGGAAGGAAAAAGGGGAGGAGGAGGAGGAGGGGCAAGGGAAACTGATCAGTTAGATGGACAGGGATAAGAACTGGAGATTTCTAAATGATTATCACGGTCTTCTCAGGAAAATTTGGACTTCCTTACACTTGTTTCTGATTTAAATTGTTTTTATCTTGAATTAGAAATTGTAATCAAGCCCTCCTGATAAGAAAAGCAAGAATAAGTATGGTTTTCTTGTTTTTGAGTTAAACTGGTTTCTTCTCTTCCCCTCAATTCTGCCCTCCTGGATGTGAGGAGGATTGGAATCTAGGGTCAACGTTTATCAACTGATTGCTCACCTTGCTCTCCTCAACCAAATGCAGAAATAAGATGGTGCACGTGTCTATTAGGGAGCTTCAGCCAGCAGTGGTGACTGGGACCCATGGCCATGCGACTCCTGTCTTTCAGTCCAGTCTTTCTGTCTATCCATAGGGGATTCTGCTAGGGCTGGGGAGCATTGGATTATAAATCCCACTGGTTGGCAGGTTGACTTGGGCCTTGGACAAGGAGGACCTAGAAGAGGTGAGATACTGGCTTGGGGTGCCAAAGGAAGCAGCCTGTCTAGGGTGCCCTGGTGACACCCCCAGTACTTGTAAAGCTATGACCAACAGGCCATGACCACAGCCGGTGGTGGGGAGGTGGAAAAGGGTTAGGAACTCACTCCAGGAAACCTTTATTTCCAAGATTAAAAGTAGGCCTTTCTGGGAGCACAGAGGATTTTTAAGGCAGGAAAACATTCTTGTATGATACTAAATGGTGGATACATGTCATCAAACAAACATTAATCCAAACCCATAGAATGGGCACCACCAAGAGCGAACTCTAATGTAAACTATGGCCTTTGAGGGATTGTGATGTGTCAGTGTTGGTTCACTGATTGCAACAAATGTACCATTCTGCTGGGCGATGTTGATAACGGGCAAGCTATGAGACTGAGCATGTGCAGGGTCAGAGAGCATATGGGGACTGCCTGTACCTTCCTCTCCATTTTTCTCTGAACCCATAACCACTCTAAAAAAAAAAAAAAGTAGACCTTTTTGTAAAGATCGGCATTTCTGTGTCTAGGGGTGGAAAAAAAGGGGGTAGGATCCCAGCTCAGGTGGGGCAGCTTGCCAGAAGTCCTTGGGTTGTGGGCAAAATACGTGGCTTTCATCATCTCTCAAATCTCTCCTGGCTCGCAAGTGCCTGGTCGCAGCTCACTTATAAAAAGGGTGAATTATTTACAGCAGGTCCTAACATCACCGAGGCAAAGAAACCATTCTCCGGTTTCTACAGGGATCTTTTGGGGCTCTCGCGAGCTTGTGGCCGAGCAGGCAGGAAGAAGGCTATGGGACAGCTGGGCCTCTGCCGTCCGTAAGCACGGCCTCCACAACAGGCCTGGCTCGAAGCTAAGAAAACCGCCGGAAAAGACACAGTAGTTGTTTTTTTTTTAATTATGTTATGTTAATCACCATACATTACATCATTAGTTTTTGATGTAGTGTTCCATGATTCATTGTTGGTGTATAACACCCAGTGCTCCATGCAAAACGTGCCCTCTTTAATACCCATCACCAGGCTAACCCATCCCCCCCTCCCCTCTAGAACCCTCAGTTTGTTTCTCAGAGTCCATAGTCTCTCATGGTTCGTCTCCCTCTCCGATTTCCCCCCTTCATTTTTCCCTTCCCTTTTCCCTTTTTTTTTTTTTTAACATATAATGTATTATTTGTTTCAGAGGTACAGGTCTGCGATTCATCAGTCTTGCACAATTCACAGCGCTCACCATAGCACATACCCTCCCCAATGTCCATCACCCAGCCACCCCATCCCTCCCACCCCCCACCACTCCAGCAACCCTCAGTTTGTTTCCTGAGATTAAGAATTCCTCATATCAGTGAGATCATATGATACTTGTCTTTCTCTGATTAACTTATTTCGCTTAGCATAATACCCTCTAGTTCCATCCACGTTGTTGCAAATGGCAAGATTTCATTCCTTTTGATGGCTGTGGTATATATATACAATGGAATATTATGCAGCCATCAAAAGACACAGTAGTTATTAAGGGCGGTGGACGGGTGCCTGCAACGAGGGGCAAGCTGAGCTGGCAAGTAGGAGAAATTCAAATCCCTGGCCTCCTCTGCACTGTGTCTGTGGCAGGACCCCAAAACGCAGAGCCTCCTGAGCCACTCTTCAGGGGGGAGGCAATCGGATTAGCCTAGGGAGTTGCCTCAGGGTGAATTCATGGAATATGTTACCTGGTCAAGGAATATTTATATTTAGAAAGAACAACAGAGCGAGGCTACCCAAGGAGTATTGCCCTAGTGGTGGACCGTGAGGAGAACAGGGGTGTATCCGCCAGGCCAGTGGTCCTCCTCAAGATCTCTTCGGGGGGCGCCTGGGTGGCTCAGTCATTAAGTGTCTACCTTCGGCTCGGGTCATGATCCCGGAGTCCTGGGATCGAGGCCCGCATCGGGCTCCCTGCTCGGCGGGAAGCCTGCTTCTCCCTCTCCCACTCCCCCTGCTTGTGTTCCCTCTCTCTCTGTGTTTCTCTCTGTCAAATAAATAAATAAAATCTTAAAAAAAAAAAAAAAGATCTCTTCGGATTCCTCTGGGGTGCGCTCCGGTGGGTGGGGAAAGCTTAGGGTCTTCTCAGGTCTTTTCTGAACATGTGTCCTGTCCTGGGCAAGCAGGTTACTTTCTAAATCTTTCATTGCGGTGGGGTTTGTTATATCTCCTCTTTCATTTCTGGTTTTGCTGGAGCCCTCCTTCTCTCTCCTTTTTAAGAGTCTGCCTAAGCTTTATCAATTTTGTTGATCTTTTCGCTGATCTGTTCTTTTTTTGGTTTTGTTTTGTTTTTATTTGGTTTATTTCTGCTCTAATATTATCTCCTTCCTTCTGCTGGCTTAGGGGTTCGTTCTTTTTCTCCTTTAGGTATAAGGTTAGGTTGTTGGAGATTTTTCTTGCTTCTTGAAGTAGGCCTGTATTGCTATAAACTTCCCTCTTTTTTAAAAGTTTTTATTTAAGGGGCGCCTGGGTGGCTCAGTCGTTAAGCGTCTGCCTTTGGCTCAGGTCATGATCTCAGGGTCCTGGGACTGAGCCCCGCGTCGGGCTCCCTGCTCCTCGGGAAGCCTGCTTCTCCCTCTCCGACTCCCCCTGCTTGTGTTCCCTCTCTCCCTGTGTCTCTCTCTGTCAAATAAGTAAATAAAATCTTTAAAAAATAATAAAGTTTTTATTTAAATTCTAGTTAGCATGCAGTGTAATATTAGTTTGAGGTATACAATATAGTAACTCAACACTTCCTTACAACACAAAATGCTTATCACAACAGGTGCACTCCTTAATCCCAATTACCTATTTAAGCCATCCCCCCACCAACCTCCCTTCTGGTAACCATCAGTAAACTAGGAAAGGGGGAAAAAAGAGAGAGAGGGAGAGGCAAACCAAGAAATAGACTTTTAATTATAGAGCAAAATTTCCTCTCAGAACCTCTTTTGCTGCATCCCAAAGATTTTGGACCATTGTGTTTTCATTTTCATTTGTCTCCATGTGTTTTTTTATTTCCTCTTTGATTTCTTGGTTGACCCATTCATTGTTTAGTATCATGTTATTTAACCTCTATGTATGTATGTTCTTTTTTTTTAATTTAATTTAATTTTATTTTATTTAATTTTATTATGTTAGTCACCATACATTGCATCATTAGTTTTTGATGTAGCGATCCATGATTCATTGTTTTCATATAACGCCCACTGCTCCATGCAGTATGTGCCCTCTTTAATACCCATCACCAGGCTAACCCATCCCCCCGCCCCCCTCCCCTCTAAAGCCCTCAGTTTGTTTCTTGGAGTCCAGAGTCTCTCATGGTTCATCTCCCCCTCCGATTTCTCCCCCTTCATTTTTCCCTTCCTTCTCCTGATGTCCTCCATGCTATTCCTTATGTTCCACAAATAAGTGAAACCATATGATAATTGACTTTCTCTGCTCGACTTATTTCACTTAGCATAATCTCCTCCAGTCCCATCCATGTTGATGTAAAAGAAAAATATGGAATGCTTCACAAATTTGCATGTCATCCTGGTGCAGGGGCCATGCTAATCTTCTCTGTATTGTTCCAATTTTAGTATATGTGGTGCCAAAAGGAGCACTATGTATGTATGTTCTTTCCAGATTTTGCTTGTGGTTGTTTTCTAGTTTCGTGGTGTTGTAGTTGGAAAAGATGCATAATATGACTTCAAATTTTTTTAATGTTGAGACTTGTTTTGTGGCCCAACATATGATCTCTTCTGGAGAATGTTCCATGTGCACTTGAAAAGAATGTGTATTCCTCTGTTTTAGGATATGATGTTCTGAATATCTCTCTTAGATCCATCTGGTCCAGTGTGTCATTCAAAGCCCCTGATTTCTTGTTGATTTTCTGTTTGGATGATCTATCCATTGATGTAAGTGGGGTGTTAAAATTCCCTACTATTATTGTATTACTATCGATCACTTCTTGTATGTTTATTATTAGCAGCTTTATGTATTTGGGTGCTCTCATGTTCCGTGTATAAATATTTACAATTGTTATATCTTATTGTTGGATTGTTCCTTTATGATTACATAGTGTCCTTCTTTGTTTCTTGTTACAGTCTTTGTTTTAAAGTCTATTTTGTCTGATAGAAATATTGCTAACCTGGCTTTCTTTTCACTTCCATTTGCATGATAAATGTTTTCCATCCCTTTACTTTCAATCTGCTTGTGCCTTTAGGTCTGAAATGAGTCTCTTATAGGCATATAGATGGACTTTTTTAAAATTTATTTTTATTTATTTAAGTAATCTCTACACCCAACATGGGGCTCAATCTTGTTTTTTTTTTTTTTTAATCCATTCCATCACCCTATGTCTTTTGATTGAAGCATTTAGTTCATTTACATTCAAAGTAATTACTGATAAGTATGTATTTCCATTTGTTACTTATTTATGATTGTTTTTGTAGTTCTCTGTTCTTTTCTTTTACTCTCTTCTCTCATGGTTTGCTGGCTTTCTTTAGTGATGTACTTAGATTCCTTTCTCTTTATTTTTTTGCATATCTATTACTGGTTTTTGATTTGTGGTTACCATTAGGTCTACATGTAACATCTTATGCACATAGCAGTCTATTTTAGGTTGACGGTGGCTTAAGTTTAAACCCATTCTAAAAGCATTAAATTTTTATTCCTCTTCCTCCCACATTTTAGGCATATGGTGCCATAATTTACATCCTTTTATTTTGTGAATCCCTTGATTGATTTTTATAGATATGCTTAATTTTACTGCTTCTGTGCCTCCTACTTTTCTTACTCCTGCTTATGGTGTTTCCTTTCCACTCATTTCTTGTAAGGCTGGTTTTTAGTGGTGATGAATTCCTTTAACTTGTATTTGTCTGGGAAACTCTCTCTCTCCTATTCTGAATGATAGCCTTGATGGATACAGTCTTCTTGGTTGCGGGTTTTTTTTTTTTTTTTTTTTCAGCATTTTGATGATATCATATCTCCCTTCTGGCCTGTTTTCTGCTGAAAAACCAACTGATATCCTTACGTGGTTTCCCTTATAGGTAAGTTTCCTTGTGCTGCTTTATCACTAGTTTTTGCCATTTTATTTATTTATTTTTATTTTTATTTTTTAAAGATTTTATTTATTTATTTGAGAGAGAGAGAGAATGAGAGACAGAGAGCATGAGAGGGAGGAGGGTCAGAGGGAGAAGCAGACTCCCCGCTGAGCAGGGAGCCCGACATGGGACTCGATCCCGGGACTCCAGGATCATGACAAGAGCCGAAGGCAGTCGCTTAACCAACTGAGCCACCCAGGCGCCCCAGTTTTTGCCATTTTAATCACTATGTCTTGGTGTGGACCTCCTTGGGTTGATATTTTGAGGGGCTCTCTGTGCTTCCTGGATCTGAATTTGTGTTTTCTTCCCCAGATTTGGGAAGTTTTCAGCTACTATTTCTTCAAATAAAAATTTCTCCCCCCCTCCCTTGTCCTTTTTTGGATCTCTGTAATGTGAAGGTTATTATGTTTGGTGGTGTGGCTGAATTCCCTTAATCTATTTTCATTTTTTTATTATTTTTTTCTCTCTCCTGTTCATTCAGCTTGAATACTTTCCACTACTCTCTTCTACAGGTCACTGACCTGTTCTTCTGCTTCCTCCTGTCTACTATTTATTCCTTCTAGTGTATTTTTAATTTCAGTTCTCTGATTGGTTCTTTTTTGGTTTTTTTTCTCTTTCTTGAGGGTCTCCCTGAGATCCTCCACTCTTTTCTCAAGTCCAGCTAGTATCTTTATGGCCATTTCTTTAAATTCTCTATTAGACATGTTACTTATCTCCATTTCCTTTAACTCTCTTGTGATTTTGTCTTGTTCTTTCATTTGGGACATACTCCTCTGTGTCCTCATTTTGCGTAACTCTCTGTGTCTGTTTCTGTGTGTTAGGAAAGTCAGCTATATCTCCTCCTCTTGAAAGTCATGGATTTAGGAAGAAGAGGTCCTATAATGCCCTGTGGTGCAATATCCCCTCTTTACCAGAACCTGGCACTTCAGGGGTGTCTGTGTGTGTTGTGTGTGCCCTACTATTGTGGCTGAGTTATATTTGCCTTCAGTCGAGTCATTTGCAATAGCTTTCTTTGTCTTTTGTGGACAGGGCTTGGTCCCTGTGCTATTAGTGAGCTAGTCTGGGGCTGCTTTGGGCTTGAGTTGAGTCACAGAACTACAGGCCGCTCTCCCTCTGTTGTCCCCTGAGAAGCTTTCCTTGGTGGGTGGGGCCCCACTGCTGGGGCTGCAGTCAAATTGGTATGTGTGGTTTTCTTCCTTTCTCTTTGGGGCAGAAGTCACTTTAGAGTGGGCTGACCCTGGTCAGGCCTGCTTGCATACTGCCAGGCTTATGGTGCTGCTTTGGATGGACTCCTGTCAAGGGCATGTTTGATGGAGTGGATCTGCTGGAGAATATGTGGATAACAGGGATGCGGTGACAGCAAGGTCCCACCTGGTCTGCTGTAGGAGGGAACCTGCAGCCACCTAGGAAAACTCTTGCTAAGGCTGGGCTGGAAGGGGCAGTCTTCAGAAGGGGGTGGGGTGCAGGGTGCATTGTTAGCAAGCTAGGTGAGGGTATTCACATTGTGCTGGTTCTCACAGGTGTCCTTTTATCTAGGCTAGGGGGCAGGGAAGGGAAATGGTGTCTGCCAGCTCTTTTGTTCTTGCTGAAGTCTCCCAAAGATCCCTGCCCCTCTAGCATATGCTCTGAGATTAGTGAACAAATCTCCCTCCCCTATATGCCAAGCATTTTTCAAACTGCTGCTTCTATGCTGTATCTCCATGGGGCTGTTTGTTACATTGTCTCTTTAAGGGCAGGGACTCAGTTTCCTATCACCCTCCAGCTCTCCCCGGGGGTGGGCTCACTGATTTTTAACATTCCAGGTGTTAAGCCCCACTGATTGTAAGAATGCACAAAGTTAGGTCATACGGTTTTCAAAGCCAAATGTTATGAGGATTCGTCTTCCCAGTACAGGTCCCTTGTGCCTGGGGTGCCTGGACTGGGGTCTGCTCCTCTCCTCTCCCCACACCTGTGGGTCCCTCCCTCCTGCATACCGTCTCCTGGGTCAGTTTAGTTCCTGATCACGTCATCGACCTTCCTACCATTTTCACTGTGGCCTCTTCTCTACATTTAGCTGTGGAGAGTCTGTTCTGCCAATCTTCAAGTCATTTTCTGGGTTATTTATACTGATGTCGGTGTTATATATGTGTATCCGTGGGATGAGGTGAGCCTAGGATCCTCCTATTCTGTCATCTTTCCCAGAAGTCCCGTGATCACTTTCCTACCATTTTTAAGTTGTCCTTTTCTTGATTCAGCATCTGCTTGGTTGTTAGAAACCTTTGACTTTTTCAAGAGTTCTGGCAAAGTTGGTTCTAATCGTTGCTGTTTGTGCTTCAGTGTTTCTGTGGAGGGACAGGAGTTTGGAGCTGGCCACTCTGCTATTTTGCTGATATCACCAACGCTAATGGATATCTCGTTTCTTCTCTGTGTACATCTCTGTTCCCTTCTCTGTACAAGGAGATGACACAGGTGGTTTGTAGTAAGGCTTTCCTTTTGAGAAAAGTGATCAATGAAACAAGAAAGCCTATTTCAGAAGCCCAAGACCTTGCTGTGTTGGGTTTTGTGTCCATATTGGTCATAATGGTGAACAACCTTTCCTCAGAAGAATCTATAGGCATATCAGCCTTTTTTTTTTTTTTTTATGATTAGTATTTTTTGGGTCCTCTGCAGATAAGTCATGAAGACATTCTCCTATGTTTTATTCAAGGAGCTTTATTGTTTAAGCTTTTAATTCTGAGATCCATCCCAAATTAATTTTTGTGTTTGGTGTGATGTAGGTATCAAGACTCATTTCCCCCCTTTATTTATTCAGTTTTTCTAGCACCATTTGTTGAAGAGACTTTCCTTTCCCCATTACATAGCTTTGCCAGCTTAGTCAAAAATCAATTAACTGTAAATGTATGGGCCTATATCTAGACCCCATATTCTGTAACATTTATCTATTTACCTATCCTTATGCTAACATTATGCTGTCTTTATAGCAATTCCTGGAATCAGCTTTATAGCAAGTTTTGATATCAGGTAGCATGAACCATTAAACTTTGCTCACAATTGCTTTGGCTTTTTCGTAGTCCTTTAGTTTACCATGTAAATTTTAAAATCAACTTATCAAAGTTAAAATGCCTGTGTTGTTGATGATTGCATTGAATCTATAGATCTATATGGGGAGAGTCAACATCATAATAATAATGTGTGTTCTAGTTCACAAACATTGTATATCTCTTCATTTAGGTCATTAATTTTTTTCATGGTATTTTGTAGTTTTCAGTGCAGAGGTCTTCTATGTCTTTTGTTAAATTTATTAAGTTTTAAGCGTTTAGGTCTTTTGATACTACTGAAATAGAATTTTTTTTTAAGATTTTATTTATTTATTTGACAGAGAGACAGCAAGAGAGGGAACACAAGCAGGGGGAGTGGGAGAGGGAAAAGCAGGCTTCCCACTGAGCAGAGAGCCCGATGTGGGGCTCAATCCCAGGACCCTAGGATCATGACCTGAGCTGAAGGCAGACACTTAACCTAACCTAACACTTAACCTAACCTAACATAACCTAACGCCACCCAGGCACTCCTGTAAATAGAATTTTTCTTTGCATCTTCCAATCGTTGCTAGTATATAGAAATACGTATTTTTCTGTATATTGTCCTGTGTCCTTTGACTTTGTTAAATAAGTCTAGTAGTTGTTCTTTAGTGTTTCTTAGGTTGTTCTGTGTAAACAATTATGTTTTCTGCAAAATGTTTTTAGTTTTACTTGTTCCTTTCCAGTCTTTATGCTTTTTTCCCCTTACTTTATTGCACCAATTAGAAGCAATATTGAATAGGAAGGTGGGGTGGATATCCTTGCTTTGTTACCAGTTTTGAGGTGGGTGGCATTCAGTATTTCACCATTGGCTATTATGCTAGCTGTAGGATTTTGTATGGATTCTTTTGTTAGATTGAAGAAGTTCCTTTCTATTCCTAGTTTTTTGAGAATTTCTAATCCTAAATGAGTGTAGAATTTGAATTTTTTCTTCAATTATTAAGATCATAATGCTTTTATCTTTTTTTCTATTAATATGGTGAATTATATTGATTTTTGAATGTTGAACCAACTTTACATCTTTGGAATAAATCTACTGGTCCTGATGTATTGTCCTGGTTTTTATTTCATTTGTGTAGTGCTGGATTTGATTTGGTAACATTTTGTTAATGACTTTTAGCATCTATATTCATGAGGGATATAAATCTTTAACCTCCTTTTCTTATCTTTGTTAGGTTTTGGTATCATGATTTTACTGGCCTCTTAAAGTGTGATGGGAGGTGTTTCCTCTTTATTTTCTGAGTTTGTATAAAATTTGTATCAGTATCCTTAAATGTTTGATGAATTTATGGGATTGAATTTATTTGATTGATTTATTAATTCACCACTGAAACCATCTGGTCCTGAATGTTTCTTTGAGGGAAAATTTTTTGATAAACAATTTAAAAGGTAATGAGCTATTCAGATATTGTATTTTATTATATCTGTTTTGGTAAATTCTGTGTTTCAAGGACTTTGTCCATTTCATGTAAGCTATCAAATTTATTGTTATAAATTTTCCAAATATTCCCTTACTCATCTTTTAATGCCTGTAGGATCTGTAGTGACGTACCTTCTTTCATTGGGGTGATAGCCCTTCTCATTTTGACATTGATAATTTGTGTTTTCTTTTTTAAACTAATTTTGCTAGGAATTAATTTTATTAATCTTTTCAAAGAACTAAATTTTGGCTTTGTTATCTCTGTTGTTTGTAAGTCTTCTGTTCATTGATTTCTGTTCTTATCTTAAAATATCCACCTTACTACTTAACTTTGGGTTTACTTTTTCTTTTTGTATCTTTCCTATTTTGGAAACTCACTTGGTTTTAAACCTCTTTTCTCAGGAGTATATAAAATTATTTCTCTCTAAGCACTGCTTTAGCTGCATCCCATAAATTTCAAAATTGTATTTTCTTAATCATTCAGGTCAAAGTATTTTCTAACTTCCATTGTGATTTCTTATTTGACCCAAAGTTTATTTAGAAATATATTGTTTAATGTCCAAATGTTTGGGAATTTTCTAACCTTATTTTTTCCTTTTGATTCCTAATTATTTGTGTCCAGAGAATATATTTCATAAGATTTCAATTCTTTGAAATTTATTGAGACTTGTTTTATGGCACAGGATATGGCCTAGCTCAGCAAATGTCCTAGGTACACTTGAAAAGAATGCATATCCTGTGGTAGTTAGATGTAGTGTTCTGATTAGCATTAGGTCAAGGCAGTGAGTAGTGTTGTTCAAATCGTCTAAAACTGTACTGATGTCTTATTTAATTTTTCTATCAACTACTGAGAAGAAGGTGCTACCTTTAGCCTGCAATGTCATAAGATTTTCTCTCCATCTCCCCACCCTAAATCAAGTCTTTCCTCTCTGGCAGCAAAGCTGCTGGACTGGAAGACTGCCATTCTTGCAGACTGAGCTGTATGGGGGCTGGGGGGAGAGTAGACCTGAGCTGTTCTTACCTGAATCTTTAGCAGGTTTTCAATGTGTTGGCCATCTCTGATAGATTTCTAGTGCCCTAAAATGGGTGTTTTTGACAATTTTGTCTAGTCTGTCTGTCTATCCATCTATCTACCTACCTACCTACCTACCTACCTATTAGTGGAGGAGAATTGCTGGCCTCTTCTTTAGAAGCCGATTTTATGGTACTATTTTAATATGATGCCTTTAACCTTTATTAAAAATATTGAGAAGAACATTTCTGCATCTTCTCTAAAACCTCTGTTGGAGGTTTTTTAAGTTGTTAATGTTGTTTGTCCAGAATAAGCGGGAAAAACTCCCTTCGGGATGTAGTATAGACTTACTTGGTTCCTTCATAACATTCACCAGTTGAATCACAACAAGTTAAACATTTATTTGCTAGAAATGAATATTATAAATTAGAATTTTATTCTTGAAAACTCATTTCATACCATAAAATACCAAGACATCACAAATGTTCTTCAAAATCATACAAGTATTTGCTTTTACAAACATTATGTAGAATTTCATTCAAGAAATACTTATTGAGAGATTACCATGTGCCAGAGACTGTGCCAGGCACCAGGAATAAAAACAAATGTACTCAGGAGGCACAGCTCCTGCCCTCCCCTCAGAGCTAACAGTCCAATTGGTGAGAGAGATGGTTACGCAGACAATTACAATCAAGTGTGAGATGGGCAATGGCAGAGGAAGTCAGTTCTATGATTGTGCCCAGTATCTGTGTTTGCTCCCACAATTTTTTTCCTGGTCTTTGGAATCCTTGAGGCTTTAGAAATAAAATATCATTAAAGCCTGGACTAAAGACACGTCTCCCATGGTAAGTTTCTGAATGGTAAATACTTGGGGAGGGACAGTTTCCTTGGGAAAGGTTTCTCCTATTCTAAATTTGTGAATGTACATTAGATCACTTGGGAAGCTTTAAAAAAATACCCTTGCCTGGATCTGGTGAGGCCCAAGACCCAATTTTTTAAAGTACTCAATGACTTTAGCATGCAACCGTGGTTAAGAACTATTATAGCCTTTGTTTCCAGTTTCTTCAACATTTGACACCTGGAATAAAAGAAGCCTCCTTCAATGGTTTTCGTTAAGTTTTCTGGGAAATTCTTCTTCACAATACTTATGGTTTCCTTCTACTGCTCTGGTGTCTGGTAGAGAGTGAGCCCTTATCATCAACACTTCAAGATTCTAAAGAACATGGGGCACTCATTCCTCTCTCTCTCTTACTCATCCCCAAGTGAAATGGAGAAATTCATCTGATCAGTTAGCCTCTGACACCCACTGAACCACACTCTGTGCAGCAGATGTAGTTACTTTGCTCTACCCATATCCTTTGCGTCTATCCCATAGTGATAATAAAAACAGCTAAATGGTACTTACTGAATGCTTACCATATGGCAGCTGCTGTCCTAAGCCTTTTACATGAATTAATTCATTACATCCTCATACCAACCTGATGATGTCCATTCTGTGGTTATACCATTTTAGATTTGAGGAAGCTAAAACTTAAGGAGATTAAGTAACTTGTCTGAGGACACACTGTCATTGGACTGGGATTTCGATCCAGACCACCTCGCTCCAGAGCATATTCTCTTAACCTCCATGCTACTCCACTGCTAAGGGGCTAGCCTGGCCTTTGTTCCACAAGTGGTAAGCACAGTTGGAGGCCAGTGCTAAGTGCGTATATGCCGGCAGGCATTCTCCATTCTACTGGTAACTGGGTCTGTAAGCCTCTCTGTGCAGCTTGCTGCATAAAAGTACTCCAAGTCATCTTAGTAGGTGCAACTCTACTCCCAAGGGGGTACCATGGTCCAGAATTGAGGAGGGGGATGAGGGTTCCCTTGAATCAACATATACTCAGACTTTAAACTGTCTGTCTAGGAGTTCTGCACTTAAGGCTTTGGAATCTCTAACAATTTTGTGCTTACGTTTCTCATCCCAAAGAGATCCTTAACTCACACTACACACTTCTTCCTTGGATTTTACTTTGCCTGTTCTTAAGCATGTTGGGAAGAGGCAATGCCTTTGTTAAGTGGCACAAGGATTCACTATATATGATTATGCGTCCATGAAAAAAGTTTTCTACCTTACAAATCAGTTCATTGTGATTGTATATTGCTATTGATTATACTAGTCTAGTCCCAGCCAACTACATGGCTTCAGTTGCCATGATCACAGGGCTTTAAACATGAGTTTTGTTTATCACCCAAGGTGTTTTATTTTTAAGAGCAAAGGTTATTAAAGTTCAGGTGTTTTAACTAAAGCCATTACAAGGAGAAGGTTCCTAGTAACAGAAAAAAAGTTTTCCTCTCCTGGTAAACTTCAATGAACTAATGAGAATTCTGTAATACCTTGTATTTTTCTTTTTGTCTAAATACAAATCTTAGTTTTAGAAGACTGCATAAAGATAAATACTGTTTTAGAAAATATTCTGTTTCATGATATGTTCTTTATTAAAAGCCACTTTAAAAACACTTTTTCAAAGTAGGTGTTGATTTTAACGTTAGTTCATTGCTATACAGCAGGGATGGGCCAACTACAGCTCATGGGCCAAATCTGGCTGCTGCTAGTTTTTGTAAAGTTTTATTGGAACACAGCCATGTTCCTTCTATGTGTTATCCATTGCCACTTTCACCTTATAATGGCAGAATTGAGTAATTGCAACAGAATCTGGCCAGAAAAACCTAAAATAGTTACTATCTGGCTATTTACAGAATAAGTCAGCTGTTGCCTGCTATTGTATAGCAACCCCCCACCCCGCCCCCATCTCCTATCCCATCATGCCTAATTTGCTGCTTCTCATTTTGTCTTGGGTTACTGATTTTTTATTTTACAAGTGAATAACTATTACCTCACTCAGGTTAGCATTTTTATTTTTTTTTAAAGATTTTATTTATTTATTTGACAGAGAAAGAGAGGGAGCAAGAGAGAGAGACAAGCAGAGGGAGCGGGAGAAGGAGAAGCAGACTCCCCCAAGCAAGGAGCCCAATGTGGGGCTTGATCCCAGGATGCTGGGATCAGGACCTGAGCCAAAGGCAGATGCTTAACTGACTGAGCCACCCAGGCGCCCCCAGGTTAGCATTTTTAGAGGAACAAAACAAAACGCAAGTGCCTCCTTACTTGTGCAGTACTTATCTGTGTGTCAGTGATTCTCTGGTGAAAATAAGTTACCCTGATCACAGTTTTCCTAATACAAGGTAAACCTTTTCAAGTTTATATGATCAAGTATTTTTTCAGCTCAGAAAATCTTTTATTATAACTTTATTTTTATTTGTTTTGGTTCCTATTGCTTTAGGATTGGTGATCCAGAGCTAACCTCTTTGTCATTTTCATCTCCTTATCCTTCCCAAACCATACTGGATGACAATAAATTTGTTAGCAACATCACCTCTTTTATTCTCTGCTTTGATATTTCTGTTCTTTTAACTGCATCCAAATGTGTTTCACTGGATTTTTTAATCTTTTTGTATTTTTTTTTTTCATCTTAGCCAGCTATCTTTTCTTTTCAGCCTGCGTCTGTCTGTTGGCGTCTGCTCTTCTTATTCTCTGCTGCAGTTTCCTAAGAGGCCATTTCTTTTTGCCTCCTATTAAAATCATCAAGCAGATAGCTTCTGAAGCTTTTCCTGTTTCCTAGAGAAGGATATTTTCTAAGATAGGCTTTTATTCTGTTTTCAGAGTAACATGCATATGGGGCCCATGTAGATTTGTTGTTGAGACTTTTGTTTTTTTCATATTTACCAATCTTTAAATGAGGAGGGATCATGATGTTTGTCAACACACAGGACGGACAGATTGTTCCCCAACAGCACCCTCTCTATGGGTATTGCATGAATATTCTTCTTAGATCTAAAGCTCAATGGTAAGTTGATGGGCCATTGTATGGATATACCACAGCTTGTTTTTCTATTCCAATGTCAATGGATGTTTGGGTTTCTAGTTTAGGGGCTATCATGAAAAGTACTGCTGTGAACATTCTTGTCATGCCTGTTGGTGCACACACTCATGTATTTCTACTGCATATATATCTAGGAGATGAAGTGCCAGGTCATGGGGTATGCATGCTTTCAAACTTAGCAGATAAGGTCAATGGACTATGGATATCAAGCCAAAACTACGTAAGAAATATTCAATAACATTTCTTTTTGTTTGATTCAGCAAGCCAGAATATCCTCTTAGTTAACAAAATGTTGAAATGAGACATGAGAAAATTTTCTCTTGAAGTAGAGCATCTGGGAAACACTGAAGAGAATAAACTCCTTCGTTTGATTATTATTACTGAAAATAATTTTAAATTATTGGAAGTTTATGGAGAAGAAAGATCTTTCCTCATGAATTACACATTGACAAGTCCATAAAAGCTGCACATCTTGGGAGAAGCATAGATTATTGGAATTCCATATGATGATTTGTATAGCTTCTTTTTAAAAAAGATAATCTGTAAAAAAAAACCACAAAAAAACCCACAAATGTTTATGTCATCTTTTAAGAAACAATCATTATCAGACCAATACATACAAAAAATTACTGTGATACAATTACAAAGAGCCTTGGTTCAGAAGCCAGACATCACCAGACATATCCCAGCTCTGCCACTTATGAGCCCCATGACCCGAATGTTTCTTAACTCACAGGGTCTCAGTTTCCAAATTACAGGACTTACAAGCCTTACATTAACTGAATTATAACTGAAAACTTACTTTGTGTACACTGTAAAAAAATTCAAACTACAAAAGGATATAAACATGAGGAAAGTATATCTGTTTCCCCCCAGTCCCCAGGTCTACTGACAAATACTTAACCAATTTCTTGTTGATCTTTCCAGAAATATTTAATGTTTATTGGAGGCCTCATGAATGCACATATGTTTGTATATATGCAAACATATTTCTAGCTTTTAATCAAGGAATATGACACGTATGAGAAAATAACAGAACACCAATGTGCAGCTTAGTGATTTAATGTTAAATATTCATCTGTGTAAATACCACCCAGGTCAAGAAGTCCTATAAGCTCCCACTTACTCCTTCCCAATCACAACCATCTCTATTCTCTAAAAGTTATCACTATTCTGATTTTTATGTGATTTTTTCCATATTCACTTTCTTGATTTTCTTCATATCTTTACCTCCTAAATGCCATAGTTTAGTGCTGATTTTAAACTTTATATAAATAGATTCATACTGTAGTTTTCTTTTTTGGATCTGATACTTACAACATGGATGAATCTCACAAATATATGAATCTCTTCATTCATTTTAACTGCTACATAGTAGGAATTGACAAACTTTTTCTGCAAAGGGCCTGATAGTAAGAATTTTAGACTTTGGGGGCCAATAAACAAAATTGGGGATATTATGTAGGTCCTCAACGAGAGAAAACAAACTTTCACAAAATTTTTTATAAAATTCAAAAGATAGTAATAATAACTGACTACAGGTTTGTTTTTAATATAAGTCTACTAATGAGAAAAATGGAAGTCTTATTTAGGGGATAACATTTTGCTCAATTAAGGTTCAGATCATCAAAATTGATTACATATCACCAATAGCTGATAAACATTTACAGTGAGACCCCCCAACACACACCCCCATTTCAGCTTGGAACATGTCTGTCACACAGATGCATGCTGCCAACACTGATATCAATCCATGAGCATAAGCTTTTCATTGTGCGTATTTATTGCTTGGGAGGCATTTACAGAACTCCATTAGATTCTTCTCTTGATATTTCCCTCTTAGCATGTCATTACAATGTATATTAATTGCTTCCAGTAGAAGGTTAAGTGGACATTCCTCCATCCCACAGTTAGAGACTTTGATGTAGGAAAATTTTCCTCTGCACTTGTTTCAAGGTCCAGAAAATGCTCCTGGAGGTGTAAACTCAGAAAACATATTCACTGCAACTATGTGTGGGAATTAAAATCTTGCCTCTTGTTTTAACTTGTGACAGCACAGGAAGTATATAAAGCAGCTTGCCATTACTTGTGATTTAATGTTAGCTGCCCTTGAAATGATTTTACCATAGTGTAAATTCTGCCATATAAGCTCTGTTTTGCCTTGTAATTTTAGGTTGGATTCATTAAAAAATATTATCAAGTCTACAGCAAAAGCTAATTTCCCAAAGCCATTCAGTATTCCATAATGGTGGATAAGGGTAGTTTACTTATTTAGAAAAATCTCAATCTTAATCTGACTCAAAAACTCACACTGAAAGGTTATCAGTGCTAAGCCATCAAGTATCAGTGAGGTAGGCAAGTCAGAACATACAGCTATTTCTGGAAAAAAAAAAAAATCATGGAACAATAAATTAACAATGGTTAAATCCATGAGACTGAGTGAAGATCACCATTTAAACAGCTGGTTAAATAACACATGATAGATTCAAACATGTTTTCACTAGTAAAATGTTTATCCACTAAAAATCTACTGCTGACATTCT
The DNA here is from genome assembly GCF_002201575.2 of Neomonachus schauinslandi. Classification (NCBI taxonomy): domain Eukaryota; kingdom Metazoa; phylum Chordata; class Mammalia; order Carnivora; family Phocidae; genus Neomonachus; species Neomonachus schauinslandi. Next base: position 63,699,741 of record NC_058403.1, on the reverse strand, counting down.
GTGGGGAAATTTGGCCATACATTCAGGACTCCTCTTGATTGTAATCCATCATGCCAGCCCATACTGATTTTAAAAGCCTTGTTGGTTTGTTTCCCCTAGTAAATAAAGACCCTCTGCGCTTGGCAAGCCTGAGCCCCAGCTTGTACCCAAACTTGGCCAATGCCCCAAGGCAAGAAAATGGCCAGTGATCTCAGATCACTTAGGAAGGACTTTCCTCTGCTGTTACAGTTCATCTACTCCCTTTGATTTCCATAGCTCTCCGATGTCTTTAAAAATAATGATGTTTACAATGTATCCATTATTTTCTTTAAATGTTGCAGCTACCTACTACATCCTACCTAAAATCAGAAGACATGTCTGTTTTGTTTTATTAAATTCTTTTCCCCCCAACTTATGCATGTTTTTCTTCAAAATTTTATGTTTTTTCTTTCCTTTTGCTTTTTTGCATCTAATTTACTGTCCTTTTTATAATTTCTTGAAAAGGATGCTTAGTCTTATTTTCATCTTTTCAAATAAATGCTTTTAAGACTACAAATTTCTAAGCGTCACATTAACAGTGTTCCACAAGTTTGATACATACATAGCATTTTTGTCATTTTTCAGTTCAAAGTATTTTCTAGTTCTATTATCACACTTTCTTTGATGAACAGATTGTTTATATCTGTATTTCTTAATTTTCAAATATATTAGAATTATCTTATCACTGATTTCTAGTTTCCTTGCATTTTTATCAAAGAACACATTTTGCAGGATTTCAACTCTTTGAAATGGTTGACACTTGCTTTATGACCATATATAGTCAGTTTTTGTACATGTTCGTTGTGTGTATTCTTAAATAATATGCATTCAGTAGTTGTTAGGTATAATATTCTATAAATGTGCTTTAGGTCAAATTTCTTTTTTTTTTTTAAAGATTTATTTATTTGACACAGAGAGAGAGACAGCTAGAGAGGAAACACAAGCAGGGGGAGTGGAAGAGGGAGAAGCAGGCTCCTGGCTGAGCAGGGAGCCTGATGCGGGGCTCCATCCCAGGACCCTGGGATCAAGACCTGAGCCCAAGGCAGACCCTTAACGACTGAGCCACCCAGGCGCCCCAGGTCAAATTTCTTAACTATGTATTTCAAATCTTCCATTTCTTTTTTTTCCTCAGTTCCTGATAGAGATTAAAATTTCCTAGCATTGTTTTGGATTTGTTTCTCCGTGCAGTTATATTAAGTTTACTTTACAAAGGTTGAGGCCATGTTACTAGATACATTCCTATTTGTGACTCATACCTTCCCAATGAATTAAAACCTTTATCTTTATGAAGTGTCCTTCATTTTGTCTAGTAGGACTTTCTGCCTTAAAGTCTTCTTTGTCTAATATTAATATCGTTGTATCTGCTTTCCTGTGGGTGATTTTTTTTTATGGTATATTTTTTTATCCTTTAACTTGTAAGCATTCTGTATATTTAGATTTTGTATGTGCCTCTTACAAACAGCATTTATTTTTATTCAGTCTGACAAATTCTGACTTTGAGCATTTAGCTATTTACATTTAATATAAATTAATGATGAATCAGTGATAAACACCTACCATTTTATTCAGTTCTTTCTATTGGTTTTGTTTCCTTTTTCTCTCCTTTCTCTTCTGTTTATATTGAGGGGGGTTTTTTTTATTCCATTTTCTTCTATTAGTTTAGATGTCCTACGTCTTTCTACTATGTTTTAGGAGTTACCTTAGAGGTTACAAACTGTTGCCTTGAGTCATCAAAGATAATGTTAAATAACACTCTATCCCGCTCCTAGATAATGCAAATGGCTTAGAACAATTTAGCCCACACACGGATTTCGGACTCCCACACTACTTATGCTGTGTAACTGTAATGTCACTGCTGTTGCTTTTTCTTATTGTTTTTTTTAAGCAGTCAGTAAATAGCCACATATTCTTTATCTCCAAATTTCCAACTGGGATAATTTTCCTTCTATTTGAAAAACACCCTTTAGTAATTTCTTGTAGTGAAGATCTCCTAGTGACGAATTTTGTTTCACTTATCTGAAAATGTCTTTCATTGTCATTCTTGACGGATATATTTGCATGTTATAGATCCTTTGTTATTATACTATTTCAGCATTTTGAAGCTATCATTCCTTTATTTTCTGGCTTTGTTTCTGATGAGAAGTCAACTTCAGTTTAATTATTGCTCTTCTGAAGGTAATTCACATCCTTTTCCTCTGAAAACTCTAAAGATTCTTTTGTTTTCAGCAGTCATATTAAAGTGTATGTAGGTATAGATTTTTAATATTTTTTTGCCTGGGGTTAAGAAGGCTTATTAAATAGTGAGTCTTTCATTGGTTTTTAAAAATTCACATTTCATAGTATTTCCCAACATATTTCTTCTCTTAGTAGTCAGATTTCTTGAATCAATGGTCCATTTCTACTATCTTTTTGTCTCTTCCTAATGATTAAGTTATCCTATATCTATCCTTGCATCTCCTCTGTAGTTTCCACCTTTTTGTTCCTTTATTCTTTCTAGGTAAATTCTTCTGACCTATCTTCTAATTTATTAGTTTTCTCCATAGTTGTATTTCTCTTGCTCTTAAATCCATTCATTGAGTTTCTCATGTTGATTACTGCTGATTACTGAAATTTGCTGTATCATTTGTATCATTTCCAGTTCTCTTGAAAATTTCAATGTTGACTTTAATCTCTTTAAACATAAGTGTCTTAGCTCAGGCTGCTTTAACAAAATAACTGGGTAGCTTAAACAACAGAAATTCATTTTTTCACAGTTCTGGATGCTAGGAGTCCCAGATCAAGATGTCAGCATGGCCGGTTTCCGGGGCGAACTCTCTTCCTGGTTTGTAGATGGCTGCCTTCTTGCCAGGTCCTCACATGGCAGGGAAAAAGAACAAGCTCTCTGGTGTCTCTTCTTATAAGGGCACCATTCGCATCATGGGGGACCCACCCTCATGATCTCATCTAAGCCAATTATCTCCCATAGCCCTCATCTCCAAATACCATCATATTGGAAGTTAGGGCTTTAACATCTGAATTTTGGAGGGACACAAGTCTTTAGTACTCCACCCCAGCCCCCCCACCACCACCATTCATGTCCTTCTCACATGCAAAATACAATCATTCCATCCCAATAGCCCCCAAAGTCTTAACTCATTAGAGCATCAACTAAGTCTCATCTAATTATCCTCTAAATCAGGTATGGGTGAGAGTCAGGGTATGATTCATCCTGAGGCAAATTCCTCTCCAGCTGTGAACCAGATGAGTTAGGTACTTTTTTTTTTTTTAAGATTTATTTTTATTTATTTCAGAGAGAGAGAGAATCCCAAGCAGACTCCATGCTGAACAGAGCCTGACATGGGCCTTGATCTCATGACCCTGAGATCATGATGTGAGCCAAAATCAAGAGTTGGACATTTAACCAACTGAGCCATGCAGGCACCCCTCATCCCAACTAGGGGTTGGAGTCCCAACCCAAATGGAGGAGGCTTACCAGGGCCTCTAGCTTGACTCTAGTTTTTGTCCCCCTAGTTTTACAAAGCTGGTGAAAACATCACTCAGCTTTTCAGCCCCATTTTCTAGAATGTGCATATTCCCTCAGGGGGGAAAAAAAGTGACTGCAAATGCCAGCATCAACTCTCTGAATTTGTCTTCTCTTAGATATTTGCCCAGAAATTCCTCACTGTTAGCTCTCCATTGTCTTCAAGCTGATTAAAAATATTTTAAAATCAAGGTCCATGCCTACATTCCCTAAGCATTATTAAATAATCTCATATCTGTCCTTCCCTCCTTCCCACAGAGAAGGAAGAGAGAGTACATACATGGGAGCAACTAAGCATCATGTTCCAAACATTAATAAAGCAGTAAAGAGATACTTTATACTCAGAAGTAAATGCAGACATACTCAATTTAAACTATGTGAATTATTTATCTTATTAAATTTTCATGTAAGAAAAATGACTATCCAAATATTGAAGGTGATTTTTATCACAATAATAAGATAGGCAAAATGTTATGGTCCCTGGATTTATATTATATAGATGTATGGATAACGTTACATGTAAATACATGGTTTATATTTTTAGGGATTTCAGAGGTTATTTCATTATTAATTAAAAACAAAAGATTTTCTGCTGTAATTTACAGCCATAGCTTGGTATTTAAGAGTTCTTTGTCAGTTTTCTCTCTTCTTTCTTTCTTTTTTTAGAGATTTTATTTATTTGAGAGAGGGAACAAGTGAGGGGAGGAGGACAGGGAAAGGGAGAAGCAGATTCCCCACCTAGCAGGGAGCCTGACACAGGGCTTGATCCTAGGACTCTGGGATCATGACCTAAGCCAAAGGCAGATGCTTACCCAACTGAGCCACCCAGGCGCCCCCTCTGTTTTCTTTCTTAACTGACCCTTCATCTCAATATTCCTTCCATGATCCTCTTTGACTGAAACTTAAGGTCCCCATAGATTCCCTTGCAGAGGGTCTGTTGGTCACATAAGTACAGGCAAACCTCTAGTGAAGGGACATTATTGTAAAAATTACACAGTTAGTGGCAGAGCTGGCTAACACTCAAACCTTCTGAATGCCAGGCTCAAATTTCCCCATGAGCCTTGTGTCTTCCCTATCCTGATAGCATATTCTCACGCCAAAATAGTAGATGATGTGCTTGACCAGAGAAGGGTTGAGAAAGAAGGTATATGCAAAGGGTTCACTCCCTTTCTTCTGAGAATTCTCATGAGAATTTTACTTTCAATTGACTCTCTAGCTCTGTTTTCCTAGCAATTCGGTAAGGTAGTTTGTATCAACTATGTTACTAAGCAACACTACTTGACCTCCAAGTGGTAACTAGCATTTGATTGGAAGGAATTATAAACGAACTAGTAATACCTAATAGGAAACCATAGGTTTGAGTTTTCCTGAGTGTGCTGACTTTTGTAACCGAGTGAATCCATTAAGGGGACCCTGGACACTGTGTCTATGGAATCATTACAAGACATCCTGGCCCCTGAGGCACGGAAACCAGGGCAGGTCTGCACCTACCCAATGTCAATCTCTCTTCCTTGCGTCTAAGCTTTGTAACCAGGGGACTAAATAGCTATGTGTTCGTCTGTGTGGACACAGCAAGAGCTTCCATATAAAGAGAAGCACCTGCTGCTGCCCTGCTCAAAGCTGGGGTTCCTGTCTTCTATCTTGCTGAGTAAACGGATACTCAGCTCCTATCGAACCTCATCTGTGTTAGTCTTGTGAGTAGGAATGTTTGGTTGAGCCTAAGACCAACTCCTGGTGGGCCCTGCAGGAGGCATCTGGGCTAGAACTGGACAGGCTGTGCCTCATGCTGTGCTTACAACCAGCGTGATGAGACAGGGATTCCTTCTCTACTCCCTAAGAACAAGCTGCTTTTTATAACACGGACACATTTTACAGCTTTATTTGTGATCAAATACCATCATGTGCTTTAAGGACCCATAAAAAATTACCCAGAATCCTATTTTCTGGACACAGGAGTCCAATTGCTATAATGTCAACTCTATTCTCTAAGAATTTCAATAGTAGGTTCCATCACCTAGATGAAATGTGCCAGTTCGAATGGGAGTGTTTCACTTTCTTAAACACATTAGGGTTGTTGGAGTAGAGCAGAGAGCTGAATGATGCTGGGCCTCTCCTCCCCTTTGCTTCCTTTCAGATAAAAAGTGAAACTCACCTTAGCTGCGATTCTTATTTTTGAGTTTTTTCCTCAGGTGACTTGCCAGTGTCCGAGACCTCCTCATCTTGCTGTTGCGCCACAAAATTCTTGTTGACCATGTCTTCCGTGTGGCTGTGGATGATCTGATGGGCTGCAAGGATATGCTTCCACTGGGCGTTCCTCACTGTGCCAAAGCGACAAGAAATTTTACTCTGAAAGTCTAAACAAAATCATTCCCAAAGATTTTCAAGAAAGTAGTGACAGAAATGAAAATTTGGTAAACCACATATTCCCTTGCTTCAAGCTGATGAGAGTAAATAACAATAAGCTGCTCTCTGTTGTAGAAGTATGCCTTCTAGAGGCAACCAGACCTAAGGTTGATCATTGCTGCTCCCCCATCCCCACTCTCTGGTTCAGTCCGGTCAGTCTCCTCCCCACCCGGCTGGCTTCTATTGCTGTCCCCCACAGCTGCCCTCCACTGGAGTGTCTGCACAGCCCGACTCAGGGCCCAGCTCTGCCAGGAAGCCTCCTCTGACCGGGCCGGGCCACATCCACCATTGCCACACCTGAGTTCCCACAAACCCACACAGCACTGAAGCACTCAGTGTGAGTTTCGTTTTGTTTTTTAAGTAGGTTGTAATGACTTAAAGGTAGAGACCTTGTCTCCCACTTCTCTTTGAACTTTTGTTCCTAATATGGAGCATACTTGTTGACTGATGATGAGTTTCTGAGCTCATGGCTTTAAAAGGTGGTCTTTGCCCCATATTGTAAGGATATTTATTATCAAGGATTAGTACATTAAGCATCCCATCTCCCTTGGAAGGAATAATCATGATGATGATGATAACGTTAGCACTTAGCATTTGTCCTTACTTTGTGCCAGGCACTGTTTTAAGCAGTTGGCATATATCCATTTAAACCACCCCACAACCCTAAAAGAGACTATTAATAATAGCCCCACTTTCAGATAAGGAAACAGAGACACAGAGAGATTAAGTAATTTGCCCCAAATCATACAGCCCGTAAAGGACAGTAAGAAGTACTATGGGTTCTGTGCTGTTCAGGTATCAGCGAATTTACAGAGGATAAATCACAGTTTATAGAGGATAAATCAACTTCCACTTCACAGTAGTATGGTTGAAAGAATGGGGACTTTGGAGCCACACAGACCATGGTTCACATCTGTAAGTTGTATAAACTCTCTAAGCACTAATTTCCATAATTGAAAATGAGAATACAGCTCCAGCTATTTTAAGAAATTGAGATAGGTACTTTTTAAATGCTTAGTCCAGTGTCTGGAACTTAGCATGCACTTAAAATTTGGTAGTTACTGTTATTTTACATCTATATACAGGTCTCTTCAAAGTCTTCAATCATGATATATCTCAAAACAGTCTGTATATATTACCTTAATTTGGGGTAAAGAGTCTATATATAATACATATGGTTCTTTTAAGAAACAAAAGGTCCTAGTGTGCGCTCCCTGTCCAGATGGCTTTCTTCATTTGGTATAATACAAAGAGAAGAGGCTAAGGACTTGCCCAGCTTCCCCATAGACAAGTCCCACTGGATTCCTTCAGCTCAAGTGCCTCCTCCTGCTCCTTTCCCTCAGGGCCCAGAGAAGCTAGGGGAAGGGATCACAAACTAGTAACTACTAAACACTATTTCCCTGCCTCCTTCAATTCCCTCAGTTAGAATTGACCTAAAGAAGACTGACCTCACTTTGGACCTAGGAAAAATAAAAAGGAGTTGCATATTTTCTTAAAGATTCAGAAAACACAAGATCCCTTTTATAAAAAGGTGACACAGAAACATTGATTATTTTATCCAAAAATGAAATATTATTGGTATAAGCACTATCATACACCACTGATGGGAGTATGAATTAGAACAATCTTTTTGTGGGGGCTATTTGGTAGTATCTAGCAAAAGTAAAATGCACATACCCTATTTCTAGCACCGTACTGCTAGGAATTTATTGTCAGTAGCATGAGCAGGATAGGCATAGAATATATGCTTGCAGCACTGCTAGTTATAGGAAAACACACTGAAACAAACTAAATGCTTATCACTAAAAGGTTCGGGCTTAGAAATTACAGTACAATCATGTAATGGGAAAATAAGGTATTTCTTTGTTCTCTTCAAATGCATTAGAACTCCACCATTCCTTTATCCCTATTAGGTGATCCGAAATGTTATACTTTTCTTAAACCTGTCCAGAATTCCCCTGAACAACATGGAAACCTTGTAAAAAATAACCAAGCTGTTCTTTCACTTAAATTTTTTAATTTAAATTCAATTTAATTAACATATAGTGTATTATTAGTTTCAGCGGTAGAATTCAGTGATTCATTGGTTGCATATAACACCAGTGCTCATTATATCACGTGCCCTCCTTAATGCCCATCACCCAGTTACCCCAACCCCCACACCCCTCCTCTACAGCAACGCTGTTTGTTTCTTAGAGTTAAGAGTCTCTTATGGTTTGTCTCCCTCTGATTTCGTCTTACTTTATTTTTCCCTCCCTTCCCCTATGATCCTCTATTTTGTTTCTTAAATTCCACATGAATGAGATCATATGATAATTGTCTTTCTGACTGATTTATTTTGCTTAGCATAATACCCTCTAGTTCCATCCACATCGTTGCAAGTGGCAAGATTTCATTCTTTTTGATGGCTGAGTAATATTCCATTGTATATATGCACAACATCTTCTTAATCCATTCATCTATCAATGGACATCTGTGCTCTTTCCATATTTTTTTTTTATTGTAAACATTTGAGGCTTACAAAAGATAATTTTTATTTTTTTATTCTTTTTTAAAATTCCAGTACAATTAAAATACAGTGTTATATTAGTTTCAGGTGTATAATATAGTGATTCAACAATTCTATACATTTCTCAGTGTTCATCATGTTAAGTGAACTCTTAGTCCTCTTCACCTATTTCACCTATTTGCCCACCAGTATCCCCACTGGTAACCATCAGTTTGTTCTCTACACTTAAGATTCTTTTTACTTGTCTCTTTTTTTCTTTGTTGATTTGATCTGTTTTTAAACTTAACATAGGAGTGAAATAATTTAATTGTCTTTCTCTGACTCACTTATTTCACTTACCATTATACTCTCTGGATCCATCCATGTTGTTGCAAATGGCAAGGTTTCATTCTTTTTTATTTTATGGCTGAGTAATATTCCACTGTGGATATATACCACATCTTTATTCATCTACTGATGGACACTTGGGCTGCTTCCATAATTTGGCTATTGTAAATAATGCTGCAATAAACACAGGGATGCATATATCTTTTCAAATTACTGTTCATATTCTTTAGGTAAATACCCAGTAGTGGAATTACTAGATCATTTGGCAGTTCTATTTTTCATTTTTTTGAAGAACCTCCATATTGTCTTTTACAGTGGCTGTACCAGTTTGCATTCCTACCATAAGGGTATGAGGGTTTTTTTTTTTTTACACACATCCTTGCCAACACTTTTTTCTTGTGTTTTTGATTTTAGCCATTCTGACTGGTATGAGGTGATATGTCACCATGGTTTTAATTTGCACTTCCCTGATGATTAGTGATGTGATCATCTTTTCATGTGTCTATCAGCCATCTGTATGTCTTCTTTGGAGAAATGTGTTCATGTCTTCTGTCCATTTTTTAATTGGATTTTTTTTTTGGTCTTGAGTTATAAAAGTTCTTTATATATTTTCTAACCCTTTATTGGATATGTTATTTGCAAATATCTTCTCCCATTCGGTAGGTTGTCTTTTAGTTCTGTTGATTGTTTCCTTTGCTGTGCAGAAGCTTTTAATTTTGATGTAGTCCCAATAGTTCATTTTGCTTTTGTTTCCCTTGCCTCAGGAGACATATCTAGAAAAATGTTGCTATGACCAATGTCAGAGAAATTATTGCCTGTGCTCTCTTCTAGAATTTTTATGGTTTCAGGTCTCACATGTAGGTCCCTAATCCATTTTGAGTGTATTTTATGTATGGTGTAAGAAAATGGTTCAGTTTCATTCTTTTGTATGTAGCTGTCCAGTTTTCCCAACACCATTTACTAAAGAGACTTTTTCCCATTGCATATTCTTGCCTCCTTTGTGGAAAATCAGTCAGCCATTATAATTGTAGGTTTATTTCTGGGTTTTCTATTGTGTTCTATTGATCTATGTGTCTGTTTTTGTGCTGGTACCATACTGTTTTGATTGCTACAGCTTTGTAGCAAATCTTGAAATCTGGGATTGTGATACCTCCAGTTTTGTTCTTCAAGACTGCCTTGGTCATTCAGGGTCTTTTGTGGTTCCATACAAATGTTAGGATTATTTGTTCTAGTTTTGTGAAAAATACTGTTGGTATTTTGATAGGGACTGCATTAAATCTGTAGATTGCTTTGTATAGTATGGACACTTTAACAATTTTGTTCTCCCAATCCGTGAACATGGGATGTCTTTCCATTTGTGTCATCTTTAATTTCCTTCATGGATGTTTTACAGTGTTCAGAGTAGAGATCTTTCACCTCCTTTGTTAAGTTTATTCCTAGGTATTTAATTCTTTTTGGTGTAATTGTAAATGGGATTGTTTTCTTAATTTCTCTTTCTGTTACTTCATCAGTAATGTATAAAAATGCAACAGATTTCTGCATATTGAGTTTGTATCCTGCAACCCTTCTGAATTCATTTATTAGTTCTAATAGTTTTTTGGTCATGTCTTTAACAGGGTTTTTCTCTCTATATTATCATGTCATCTACAAATAGTTAAAGTTTTACTTCTCCTTACTAATTTGGATGCCTTTTATTTCTTCTTCTCTTCTGATTGCTGTGGCTAGGATTTCCAGTACTATGTTGAATAAAAGTGGTGAGAGTGGACATCCTTGTTTTAATTCCTGATCTTAGGGGGAAAGCTCTCAGTTTTTCACCACTGAGTATAATGTCACTGTGGGTTTTTCATAGATGGCCTTTAGCATGTTGAGGTAAATTCCCTCTAAACCTACTTTGTTGAGGGTCTTTATCATGAAAGGATGCTATGCTTTGTCAAATGCTTTTTCTGCATCTATTGAAATATGTTTTTTTATACTTTCTGTTGTTGTGATCTATCACATTAATTGATTTGAAAACATTGCAGTACCCTTGCATCCCAGGAAGAAATCCCACTTGACTGTGGTGAAATTTTTTTTATGTATTGTTGGATTTGGTTTGCTAATAGTTTGTTGAGGATTTTTGCATCTATGTTCATCAGAGATACTGGCCTGTAGTTCTCTTGTTTTGTAGCATCTTTATCTGGTTTTGGTATCAGGGTACAGCTGGCCTCATAAAATACATTTGAAAGCTTTCCTTCCTCTTCTATTTTTCAGAATAGTTTGAGAAGAATAGGTATTAACTCTTCTTTAAATGTTTGTGAAGCCATCTGGTCCTAAACTTTTGTTGGAAGTTTTTTGATTATAGATTCATCTCCCATGCTGGTGATCAATCTTCAAATTGTTTATTTCTTCCTGATCTAGTTTGGAGAGGTTATATATTTCTTGGAATTTATCCATTTCTTCTAGGGTGTCCAACTTGTTAGCATATACTTCTTCATAATAATCTCATAACCCTTGCTATTTCTGTGGTATTATTTCTGTTTCTGTTATTTCTCCTCTTTCTTTTCTAATTTTGTTTGAGTCTTCTCTCTGTCTCTACCCACCCCCCCCCCTTTTTTTTTGGATGAGTATGGCTAAAGGTTTATCAATTTTGTTGATCTTTTCAAAGAACCAGCTCCTGGTTTCCTTGAGTTCTTCTCTTATTTTTTAGTTTCTTTTATTTATTTCTTCTCTTTATTACTTCCTTCCTTCTGGTTTTGGGTTTTGCTTGTTATTTTTCTAGCTTCTTTAGGTGTAAAGTTAGATTGTTTGAGATTTTTCTTGCTTCTTGAGGTTGGCTTGTACTGCTATAATCTTCCTTAGAACAGATTTTGCTACATCCCAAAGATTTTGGATCATTGTGTTTTCATTTCATTTATCTCCATGTATTTTTTGATTTCTTGGTTGACCCATTCAATGTTTAGTAGCATGTTATCTAACCTCTATGTATGTGTCTTCTTTCCAGATTTTTTCCTGTAGTTGGTTTCTAGTTTCATAGCATTGTAGTTGGAGTAGATGCATAAGATGACTTCAAACTTTCAAAATTTGTTGAGAATCATTTTGTGGCCTAACGTGATCTATTCTGGAGAATGTTCGATGTGTGCTTGAAAAGAATGCCTATTTCACTGTTTTAGGATGGAAAGTTCTGAGTATCTCTTAGATCTATCTGGTCCACTGTGTCATTCAAACACTGTTTTCTTGGTTTTATTCTTTGGATGATCTATCCATTGATTACGTGGGGTGTTAATGTCCCCTACTATTATTGTTTTACTATCAATTACTCTCTTTATGTATGTTAATAGCTGCTTTATGTGTTTGAGTGCTCCCATGTTGGATGCATAAATATTTACAACTGTTGTATCTTCTTGTTGGATTATTGTTCCCTTTATGATTATGTAGTGTCTTTGTTTCTTGTTACAGTCTTTGTTTTCAAGTCTACTTTGTCTGAACTAAGTGTAGCTACCCGGGTTTGCTTTTCACTTCCCTTTGCATGATAAATGCTTTTGCATCTCTTCACTTTCAATCTGCATATGTCTTTAGGTCTGAAATGAGTCTTTTATAGGCAGCATATAGATGGGTCTTGGTTTTTTATCCATTCTATGACCCTACGTCTTTTGATTGGAACATTTAGTCCATTTACATTCAAAGTAATTATTGACAAGTAAGTAACAAATATCAGTAAGTACATGTTTTATGGTTGTTTTTGTAGTTCTTCTCTGTTTCTTTCTTCTCTTACTCTTTTCTCTCCTGGTTTGCTGGCTTTCTTTAGTGATATACCTGGATTCCCCTCTCTATTTTTTGTATATATATTACTGGTTTTTGTTTTGTGGTTACTATTAGGTTGATATGTAACATCTTATACAAATAGCAGTCTATATTAACTTGTTGGTCGCTTAAGTTTGAACCCATTCTAAAAGCACTAAATTTTTATTCCTCTCCCTGTCACATTTTAAGTATATGGTGTCATACATACTTTATATCTTTTTATTTTGTGTATCTCTTGACTGATTTTTATAGACATACTTAATTTTACAGGTTTTTTGCGTCCTACTTTTCTTACTCCTGCTTATGGCCTTTCCTTTCCATTCACAGAGTCCCCATTAACATTTCATGTAAGGCTGATTTAGTGGTCATGAATTCCTCCAACTTCTGTCCGTCTGGCAAACTCTTTCTCTACCCTCTTTCGTTCTATTCTGAATGATAGTTTTGTTGGATGGAGTATTCTTGGTTGCAGGTTTTTCTATTTCAGCACTTTGAATATATCATGCCACTCCCTTCTGGCCTGAAATGTTTCTGCTGAAAAATCAGCTAGTTCTCTTACAGGGTATTTCTTGTATGTAACTACTTTTTTTTCTTGCTGCTTTAAAAAATTTTTAGCACTACTTTTTGCCATTTTAATTACCATGTGCCTTGGTATGGACCTCCTTGGGTTTTGATTTTGATGGGGGTGCTTTGTGCCTCCTGAATCTGGATTTCTGTTTCCTTCTCTACATTTGGGAAGATTTCAGCTTTATTCCTTCAAATAAAATTTTCTCCCCCCCCTCCACCCGTCTTCTCCTTCTTGAATCCTTATAATGTAAATGTTATTACACTTGATGGTGTGGTTGAGTTTCCTTAATCTATTTTCATTTTTTTTTAACTCTTTTTTTCTCTCCTGTTCAGCTTGATTGCTTTCCATTACTCTATCCTCCAAGTCACTGATGTATTCTGCTTCCTCTCAGGTACTATTTTTTCCCCTCTAGTGTATTTTTAACTTCAGTTATTGAGTTCTTCATCTCTGATTGGTTCTTTTTTATGTTTTCTATCTCTTTGTTGAGTGTCTCACTGAGTCCTTCACTCTTTTCTCCATTCCAGTAAGTATGTTTATGACCATTACTTTAATTCTCTATCAGGCATATTGCTTATCTCTGTTTCATTTACCTTCCTTGTGATTTTTGTCCTGTCCTTTCATTTGGGACACATTCTTCTGTCTCCTCATTTTGTCCAACTCTCTGTGTCTGTTATCTATGTGCTATGAAAGTCGGCTACATCTCTGGCTCTTGAAAGTCATGGACATATGAAGAGGTGGTCCTATAGTGCCCTGCAGTAGAATGCCCCCTGTTCACCAGACCCTGGCATTCAGGGGTATCTCCTATGTGTGTTGTGTGTGCCCTATTGTTGTGGCTGAGTCATATCTACCTTCAGTTTAGTTGTCTGCAAAGTTTCTCTGCCTGTTGTGGGCAGGGTTTGGTCCCTGTGTTGTTAGGGCCAGTCTGGGGTTACCATGGGCTTGATTTTGGTCAGCACAGATGTTTGCCAGAGCTGTGGTCACAATGAACTACAGGCATTCTCCCTGCGTTGACCCCTGGGAGGCTTTCATTGGTGGGTGAGGCCTGCAGTCAGACCAGATATCTGCCCACTGCTGGGTTCACAGTTGAACTGATGTGTGTGTGTGATTATTTTTCCCTTTCCTTGGGGCAGGAGTCAGTTTGGCGTGGTGCTGGTACACTGGGGCTGCTTGCATAATGCCAGGTTTGTGACATTGCTTTACATGAACTCCTGCTAAGTGGAGTGGTTGGGAGAAGGCAGATCCAAAGGGGAACATGGGGATGGGGCACATTGTTAGCAAGCTAAGTGGAGAGTGTGTGTGTACTTTGCTGGTCCTTGTAGGTATCTGTTTATCTAGGCTGGGGTTGAGGGAGGAAAATGGCCCTGACAGCACTTTTGTTTTTGAAGAAATCTCCTAGCACATGTTCTGAGATTAGTAAACCTTCTCATACACTCATACTGCTGCTTCCATGATGTATCCCAGTGGGGCTGTTTGTTTGTTATGCTGTCTCTTTAAGGGTGGGGACTGATTCCTATTGCCCTCTGGCTCTCCTAGAGCCAAGCCGCTGACTTATAAAGTTCCAGGTGTTGAGTCTTGCTGATTGTAAGACTTGTGAGGTTAAGACCCTCTGGTTTTCAAAGCCAAATGTTAAGGGGATTCATCTGCCCAGTGCAGGTCCCCTGTGTCTGGGGTATCTGGTGTAGGGTCTGCTGCTTTCCTTTCTGCATGCTTGCGGTGTCCCTCCCATGGACAGTGTCATGGGTCAGTTTGATTCCTGACCTGTCCCTGCCCTTCCAACCGTTTTTGATGTGGTCTCTTCCCTACATTTAGGTGTTGAGAGTGTGTTCTGCCAGTTTTCAAGTTGCTTTCTGGGTTATTTACACTGATGTGGGTGTTATCTAGGTGTAACCATGGGACAAGGTAAGCTTAGGATCTTCCCACTTGGCTATCTTTCCTGGAAGTTATTTCATTTAAATATTGATCTTCTGGTTGCACCCCTCTCTCTGGTTACCTGTCTATCACCAATAGCCTGAAAGCTCCAGAAAAGTATTCTTTTTTGGGGGGGGGGTGTTTTTTTTTTGAGGGGGGAGGTTGGGCAGAGGGAGAGGGAGAATCTCAAGCAGACTCCATGCTGAGTGTGAAGCCAGACGTGGTGCTTGATCTCAAGACCCTGAGATCATGACCTGAGCCGAAATCAAGAGTCAGATGCTTAACCGACTGAGTCACCCAGGTGCCCCAAGAACATTTTTTAAGACAATTTTTTTACTTTCTCTATTGACTAAAAGCATCAGTCTTCAAAACATGCCACTTTTGACCAGTAAGTGCAGATATTTATACTTAGATACAGGCCTGGCAGAAACAGAAGTTATCTATGGCACAGGCAGAGCAGCAGAACAGATTTAAGCCCTTCAAGCAACTCAGCTTTCCAACACCCACTTTGTATGTGTCCCACCTCCAAAAGGCTAGTACAGTTTGAAAATTCTGCATATTGTCAACATTTGCTTTATGTCTTAAAAAAAAAAAAAATCACAAAATACACCTCTTTGGGGAACTTCCTCTTGAAGGTTTGGCTTTTGATACTCTGTCACACTTACTAGAACTGCACCCCATCTATACTCGAGGTGATTATATTCTGGAGTCAGACAGCATGAAGAGAACTTGACAAGCTCTGAAATAAGAAAACTCGGTGATTCTCCTTCAGAAATTTCTTCTACTTCTGCTCATTTTAAATCTCAGGGATATTGAAAATAGTTTATATCTTTCAAAGTGAAGCATTACATTGGCTTACCTTTTTCTTTGACAAAGTCCTTTTGTACCTCTGGGATCAGGAAACTATAAACTAACTCAGCAACAATCTCCTCTGACTGAAGCTGAGTTCGACTAAAAAATAAAAAAAAAAAAAAAAACAATTTCCTTTGTTGCCTTGAGCTGCTGATTTCTACTTAAGTTCTCCTTGCTTGTGTAAGGGACTCCACTGCTCAAATCTCACCACTGCCTTTTCCTTGATTAAGTTGTCTGAAATATTGTACTCCTGATGGGCTTGGTTAACTTCATGCAGATTCAGATTTGACCCTGTTCTTCAGTTAACCTGCCTGCCAGGAAGGGAATGTTAGAGATATAATTTATATAAGAAGCCAAAACCTTTGGGGTGGAGTAATATTGCACATAATTACTCACATTGCTTTCGTGCTTTGTGGTATTCTAAAAGTAATATGTTAGTGATCCAGACTGCAGAGGATAACTGAAAATTCTACTCCCAGCGCTCCTGCCTCACAAAGGTTTAGGCATGTTGACTTCTAAAGAGTTATGCAATTAAAACAATGGACACTGAAGCAGGAGATATATACTTGTTTCTCCTTGGTGATAAAATCTAAAGCTCTTGGAAAATACATATGAGTAACAGCAAATGGGCTGTCCATTCTGCCGTCTGCTCTCTTGTACTAACCGAATCTCCATTTCATAAGCAATGTCATTGATTTCCTCAGCCATCTTCTCAATTTCTGCCCTGGCTTGTTCTTCTGCTGTGCTCTCTTCAGTATTCAGTATTATGTCTTCCAGATAGGAAGTTACAGTGCTTTGGTGAACTTTAATCACCTGCAAAAAATAAAAATACCCCTGTTACTGAGAACAGGAATACTACTGTAAACAAGACCAAAAAAATGAACAAACATTGGCTGACCTATTTCTTTCATTAAGTCAATAGTCCCCTCATTAATCATTCCTTTTTTTTTTTTTTTTTTCCTGTCTGGTCAGTTTCTAGCCCACTTACCTACCCATTCTGGGCAGCCCCCATCCATCTAGCCCATTTTAGAATTATGGGTCTTAGTTAGGGTGGGCAATACAACGCTGCAGAAAGATCATGGGCTTCAGGCAATAACCCTATTTTGGATCCTGGCTTTGTTCTTTCCAGCAATGTGACTTGGTCAAACTACCCAACTGTGGCAGAAACTAAGAGGTATTTCCCCATGTCCTTTCTCTCCTTCCTCTTTGTAACAGAGCCCCTGAGTTTTAGCTGTGCCAACACATGTCTAGAATAAAGATTACATTTCCTAGTAACCATAGTTCTGGTTGAGGGAGTACAGGCAGTCATCTGTGCACTTTCTAGAAAGGATTTTTTTTTTTTTTTTTTTTTTTAGAGAGAGAGCACAACCAGGTGGGGGAGAGAGATAATCTTAAGCAGTCTCCACCCAGCGTGTAGCCCGAGGCGGGGCTCAATCTCACAACCCTGAGATATGACCTGAGCTGAAATCAAGAGTTGGACACTTAACCAACTGAGCCACTCACACGCACCTAGAAAGGATTCTTAAAGGGAGAAACCTAGCTTATTTTTTTTTTTCTCTTTTCACTTCTCATTTCATGGGGACATAATGCTGGAGCACCAGAAGTCATCTTAAACTGCCATGAGGACCATGCCTCAAGGACAGAAAAGTGGAAAGCTAGAAGGATCCTGGGTCTCTGATGAATTTTTGAACTATCATACGCTGGACTGCTGCTTTTTTAAGCTTTCTGAAATTGTGAACTAGAACACACATTTTCAAAAGTGCACAGTGAGAGATGTACTGTGCACTGAATTAGGGGAAAGCCAGTACCCACGCAGCCCCTGCTAGAATTCTAGAAGGCTGCTATGGGTTCTTACTGACCACAGATCCTTTCTACTGTCATGATTTTATGGTAAACATTCCCTTTTCTTTACAGTTTTCCTAAGTATGCAATCATAAATAGCTAGAATATGGATTATAGACTGTTACACATTGTAGATGATCTGCCACTGACCACATGTAACTCAAAAATTCTTAAGCTGTGTAGAGGGAGAGCAATCTGTTTGGTTTAAAAAAAAAACCTGAAACACACACACAACAAATACTATTCATGAATCAATCCTAATTCCATAAGAATTGGATAAATCCTGAAAATCTCAGATCAAGTAAGAAGATCTCAAATGGACGCATTTTTTTTTTTTTTAAACTGAGTATCCGCACATACAATTCAGACAGCCCTCTTCGACAGGAAATTTTTTAAGGTCCGGGTTGGTTCTCTCTCTCTTTCCCATGTGGCCCACATCTGGTCCAGGGGAGACCCCCACACAGCCTTCGCCTTGACATACTCTGGGTGTGCTAGCCACCCATACGACCTCATGTGTGCCCACCTCCAAAGCAGCCAGCTGGCCCAGCTCCCCTCCTCTCCATTCTTAGGGGGTCAGACACCCTAAATGAAAGAATACATATCAAGCTCGCAATGACTACAGGAAAAGAAACCAACCTCTGGGTGTGTTTTGGTGTGTGTGTGTGTGTTGGGGAGTAGGATGGGTAGTCATAGCACAGTTCGCTTTAAAGGAATCTTCTTCATAAATCCCCTCCAATTTTAACGCTTGAGCTCTTCTATTCTTGATGAGGGTGAGTGCTTTGAGATATTACTAGCTCCTTGAACTTCCTCTGAATTTACATCTTGCTCACTTTGCAATTTCATACCCATTATGTCTTGGTCAGAATTCCAATTTACCAACCTGGTGCTCTAGTTTATATCTTTAGCCAACACCTCTCTTCTAAATTCCATCTTGTTGATCCACCTGCTGAAATGACACCTCCACTAGAATGTCTCGAACCTAATAAAAATCAAATTCCTGATTCCACCCCTGCCCCTAAATTAATTCCATGCTCCACTTTCCCACATCAAAAAACAGTACTATCATCTCCCCAGTTGCTTAAGCCAGAAACTGGACATCTTCCTTGACTTCTTCCTGTTTCTCATTGGCCTTAACCACTTCCACAACCTCTTTCCTGATCTCCTTGTTTCCACTCTGTCCTCCTTCCAACCTATTCTCCACACAGCAAGCAGGGTAACCTGTTTAAAATGTGTCACTGGGCCCCACCTGTTTGCTTCAGGAAACTTACTATATTTTCTAATTCTACACATATTTGCATGTTAGACAGTAATTAAGCTCCAGGAGAAAAGGGACCATGTCTGGTTTCTCCCCTCCTAAGTATCCCACAGTGCCTAGCATATCGTAGGAACTCAATACATATTTGTAGAACACAATGAAAAACAAAAAACAAGTGCCATTTCATATCATGAGTTTCCTCTGGTTTGATTTGGCTCCTTACAAGTAGCTTCCAGACATCCAGCTGCACCCCCACTTGCCTCCTTAAATATCTGGTCCTCCTCCCGCAGGCGCCTTTGCTCGACTTGGCGCCGACCACTCTCTTCAGCTTCTCGCATCCTCCGCTGCCGCTCGGCCAGCATGGCAAAAGCATGGATCCTCCTCTCTTCCTGCAGTCTCACAAGCTCTTTAGACAGGAAGTCAAACATGTCCGCCAGTGCCCTTCCTTCCAGTCCAGCCAAGTGGTTTTCAACCAGTGAGACCTTAAAAATAATAGTAAATTTTCAAGGATACAAATTCTGCTAAGCATGGGGATGTATAAGGAGGGATGCTGGATTACCCAGAACTGGTGACAGTCACTTCACTTTCAGAATGCACTTAGTGTTTATTAGGAATATTATCACTAGGTTGGCGTCATCCCAAGGGCTCTTACTAAGAAAACTTATGATACAAACTTAGACATGAGAAAGTGGATTGCTCAGTCACTGACAGATTACAGCCCTCAAATTATGAGGGAGATTTAGCAAAACATTTGTTAATATCCACACAAATTGATTTTCTTCTTTCATTTTTATCCAGAAGGTACTTCTATCTTCCCAGACATGAAGGGAAATGTCAAGGTTTTTATTAAAAAATTTTTCTGGAGTTCAATAAAAAAGAGTCTTCTAGAAATTCACTCATGACACCTTTTAATTTTTTAATCCTTGGTCCTTTGACACAAGTTTGGGGAATTCTAAGATCTTGAATAGCATGAAAGTAGAAAACTGTGGTACTATATTCTTTTAAATAACTTCAAAGTCATTAAGAACTATCTTTGAAACAGAGCAGGAAAAAGCCTACAGGTCTATGTAATCATTGAGGTAAAGTCGGGGCCTGGAGTTCTCTGGCAGGAATAAGCCACAGTATCTATTTATGGATCCGTCTGTCCTGGCTTTGACACATGGAGAATAAAAGTGTTTAAGAAGATTGAATCCTCTGCAACTTCATCTTGTTCCTTTTCCTATCCTTAGGTCTAAGGGAAAGGGCCCTTCTCCCAGTCATATGCTCCCTCAGCCCTGACAGTTCTTGCTATGCTGGGTTCTTCTCTGGTTTGTATCCAAAGGGAGGAAACCCACATAGGTCTCACAGGTGGTGAGGCTACCATGTGAGACTGTCATTCAAGCGTGGACGTTAGCCCCAACACCCTCCCTCGCCTCCTCCCAGCCCACACATACTTCCTAACCACAAAGTTCAGCTTTACTTATATGATAGGAGGAGGTGGAAAGAAAGGGCCACACTAAGAGTGCCTCACATTTATAAACAGTGGTCATTCAGCCCAGAGACCACAAACGGATTCTCTCCTTGTCTCAGGATGACAAGCTCCCTCAGCTGGGGGGGCAGATGCAACCTTTAAAATCCCAAGATGGCTACCTGTTCACATGCAGCCTCCTCCCTCAGCAAGAAATTTGAGTATGCTAAGGTAGTGTAATCTAATTTGAAAATTAAGTAAAAATATTTAGGAAGGTGATTTTTCTGTGATCATATCATGCAGTGCATTACATAATTGGGAACTGTGCATTTTCTGTACTATTCCCCATAGAAAATAGGAGGAAAGGAGATAGAAGTGAGGTGCCCCCTCCCTCAGACTCCTGCATATCATTGGTGTATCTAGGTACAGTGGAAGGTAAGCAGGGCGAGTCCTTTGTTAAGTGACAGCTCTCTTTCCATTAACTCCTCCTTTAGCTCTTAGCTCGCATGATATCCTACTAACTGGGACAGATGGGGTAAAAAGCCTGGACTGGCTTAGGTGCACCTGCCAATAAAGTCTATAATCAGAAATTTCGAAGGGCCAAGAAGGGCATTTTTCTATCCTGGTGCTTCCAGGGCATTCTGCTCACATCTGAACAGAAGCACAGCCCTGTCTCTATCATTTCCAGGACCCTCAGACATCCAGATTCAGAGACTCTGGTGTCACATTCCATTCTTTCTCTGTCCCTCCGTTGGGTCTCACAGCCTGTGGCTTTCTTCTTCCCTCCCCTACACCATCAACCCCAAACTCAGAGACCATCCACAAGCCTGGTGTCACGTAAAAGGAATAACGTGCTCATTTTCAAGCTGCTTACCCTTTGTGCCCAGTCCCCCATGGCACAAGCGTTATGTGCATTACTAACTTCACTATTAGCTTTCTTATAACACTAAACTCTCTGTAAATTGATTCTTTTTCATGTTGATTTACAGGTAAGTGGGAGAGATAGTAAAAGCATGTCTACTCTGTAGTCAGCACCATTAAAAACTGTATACATGGACAAATGGCAGAAGAAAATAGGAAAACATCTACAATTGTTGGGGTAAAGAGGCAATTAGCAGCTGTGGTCAGGTGACACTGATGAAAGTCAGAGAATACCATGAGATATCAACATATTTAATATGCAGTTTAACCAGCTCCAAAACTCATAAACAAGTGCCGATATTTTGAAATAAATCTTGTGTCTCTTCTTTTTTGCTTTTATTACTTTTCATTCTGCTGAGCTCCCACTAAAATACAGTAGAATCACCAAATATTTAAGAAAATTGGAAGGAAAAACCTTTTTAAAATGTGGGGTTTCTTTTTTCCTTTTTTTTTTTTTCTTGCAAATAAAATAAGACCATATTCAGTTCAGCGAGGGCACACCCCATTCCAATTCTGGACTGAGGCAGCACTGTTTAAAAACGTCGACTGGGACAGAGTGATGGGCCTGGGGGTATGTTTCTTTTTTGTCATTTCATTTACTGTTGTGATACTGCCACTTGTGCAAGAATAAAGATCCGGGGGGACAACACAAGGAGAAAGAACAGGAAAGAACCTTGTGCTCGTGCAAGTTCCTCTGCCGCTGTAAGGCCAGTGTCACCTGCTTCTCGGCTTTCTTCAGCAGCCTGTCGTCCTCTTGCAGTGCGTGGCTGGTGCGCAGCTCCTGGATCAACTCCAGTCGCTTCTCCTTCCCTTCAAACATCTGTATCAAATCAAATCAGAAAGAGACTTGCGAGTTGGCATCCCCTGGGCGCGGCACTAGGACTCATGCAGTGACTGGTGAGGCACTTGCGAACGGGGGGCCCGGTCCTGCCTTCCCGCCCAAGCAGGGATGCTCCCCAGAGCTGAGAGTTCTCCTGCTGCTCAGGTCGAGAAAGAGCTTACTTAGCAGTTGTTTACTCGATTTCTCAAAATGCCTCTCCAAGACAAAGCGGTTACTATAGGGTCATATTAAGAAACTAGACCCTCCCCTTCATTTTCTGTGCTCCTTCCCTAAGACGCCCGAGGATGGTATTTTTCATAGCCATGCTTTCTTTACCAAGAGATCTGCCCCTGGTTTGTAATACGTAATGTGTTGTGACATTTTTCCTGGGGAAATAAGGAGAGTAGAGAATAATGCTGAACACAAGATGCTCACCCAGCTTCCCTGGACATACTAATTATAACTGAGTCTCTTATGAGTTACAGCTGTATGAGGAGAAAAAAATTTTTTTTGCTGATGCTTTGTAATCAGTCCATTTTAAAATTGAAGTGTGCTTGCACAAATAATGTGGCAAAGGCTTTACAGTCAGGAAGACCAGAGTTGAATTTGCTACCAGGTAATATAATCTCAGACTCACACTGCTTGCCTATAAAATAGGATAACTGATAGAAAAAAATGAGATGATCTATGTGAAGCAAAGAATATATAATGTGAGCTTATAGTATGGGTTCAAAACTCTAGTTAGTATTACTTAGCTATTTATTATTCAGGTATTGCTAGCTATATACAAACTCAAATAATTATGACTTTGTGGAAAGTTAGGGAATCCACTTGGTCTGTGATGCCTTAATAGTCAAAATTCAGAAGCACCTGGCTGGCTCGGTCAGTAGAGCACACAACTCTTGATCTCGGGCGGTCATGAGTTCAAGCCCCATGTTGGGTGTAGAGATTACTTAAATAAATGAACTTTTTAAAATAAGTCCAAGTTCAGGTAAGAAAATTGGTGGATTTAGTGATTCTAAGGAAGATATTAATTTCACTTTGCCTCGGTTACAACTGTGACAAACAGCAGGCAGGTCCTTTCTCTCCTTGATACTGCCACCCACTTGGGCAAACTATGACAGTAGAAGGAAATGGGTAGGTAATTCAAGAGTATATAGTTCCAGGGGCACCTGGGTGGCTCAGTCATTGAGCGTCTGCCTTCGGCTCGGGTTATGATCCCAGGGTCCTGGGATTGAGCCCCGCATCAGGCTCCCTGCTCGGTGGGAAGCCTGCTTCTCCCTCTCCCACTCCCCCTGCTTGTGTTCCCTCTCTTGCTGTGTCTCTCTCTGTCAAATAAACAAAATCTTTAAAAAAAAAAAAAAGAGTATATAGTTCCATCAGACAGCAGGGTGCAAGAGGGAATTCACCCCAAGGAACCGAGTACATATGCATTCTATAAATCTATTCTCAAAGGAGAAGCACAGGACCAGTGGTTGGACCCTACGCACCGTGTTCTGAACGACTCTTCCCCGGAGTAACTTTTGAAGGTAGATCACAGCCATCTCTATATCTTCTTCTTCCTAAAAGAACAAAGTAAGAACCAAGCAGCTTGAGAAGAGCAACGGTCAGCATCAAATTTTTTTTGAAAACTTAGATCAAGCAAAAGACACTGTGCTAGATGCCAGAAAGATTTAAAGAGAAATAAATAAGGCCTACACTCTCATTGAACATACAGTATCTTAAATGTTACTTACTGTATTGTTAAAATTATTTTTTATCATAAGACATCATTAAAAAATCGTATCAAAAGCAAAAAATTCATTCTAATCTCTATACTCCTTTCTAGTAAAATCTTTCTTGAAGCAACAAGTATTGCTTATAACATCCATTTTGCAATAGTTTTTTCGTGTTTAATCGCGAGTAGACAAGGAATACAGCTAGTCTGTCAGAGTCTAGAGTAAGGTGCTTCTCACAAGAATTTAGATAAGATGGTAAAATCAGAATGGACAAGACTAACCATCTACAAAAATCACCTTAAGTAACTATGTGTCAAAAGCAGAAAGCAGAGCCTGCAAATCAACTTAAAGTGGCTCTGAATGCAAAAGAAAGCAACAGAAATCAATAGCATAAACACATGCAAGACAATGTGTTAACCACAGGGAGTGACTGGGACAAAGTCTAGAAAGGGGGATGTCGAGAAGCACATACTGGCCAGTCAGTGGGAGTACTGGAGCAATGTCTCCGCACAGGTGACCCTTCAGGAGCGCTAATGAGATCTCCTGTTAACATCCCTCCCTCTGACAAAGCACATTCTCAATAGGATCTGGCGTCTTGTGAGAACTGCCCTATACTGGGAGACAGTGGGCTGAGGAGAAGGGCTGCTAAGAAGAATATCCTCATCTACCAGGCAGGCAGTTATCCTTCTGTCAAGCAGTACATCTGTACTGTGGCATCTCTAGCAGTTTCTTGGGGAGGGGGTTGCTGTCTAGTCCAAGTCTGTCCTTAATCCTGACTGACTCTGGTACCCTGCCCAAACTGAGTCTGGAGATCTATGAAGGTGAGGTATGACCCTGGTCAGGGTGAACTCTTTGAGCCAGTCTATCTCAGAAGCCAGACTGTCCTCATGACATCTCTGGCACTTCACTCCTCTCTCACACCAGCTGTCATAGCCACCTCCCCATGTGGTAAGATGGTTATGGTAACTGATCATCATTCGACCTTTTTTTATTTGACATGCATGAGGATTACCTTCTGATGCCTATTTTTCTTAGGAAGATTTCATTTTGCTTATTTGTGTGTGTCTGATGTTGAAGCATAAGAAGAAATGCCATGTAAGTCAGATCTTGAAAAGGTAACCCTGTTAAATTAGATTTGTTTTTAACCCAAAGTATAAGAATAAACAGACAGCAATACTGGATTTAGCATTTCAAATAAAGTTTCAAACTTACATTGGAACTCATTTCCAAGGTTGGAGTTGGAAGCCGAGGTTGAGGTAGAGCCTTTCTTTGAAGAAAGCGCAGAACTTTCTTTGGTTCAAGAACTCTATTCTTCTTATCCAATATTGCCTGGAATAACACCAACTAGTGTCATTTACCTCCTTTGTATTTTCTTCCACTACTTGATCTAGGCCACAGATCGAATATCGATCAGAAATAATCTTCACGGAGCGCCTGGGTGGCTCAGTCTGTTAAGCCGCTGCCTTCGGCTCAGGTCATGATCCCGGGATCCTGGGATCAAGCCCCGCATCAGGCTCCCTGCTCAGCGGGGAGCCTGCTTCTCCCTCTCCCTCTGCCTGCCTCTCTGCCTACTTGTTCTCTCTCTCTCTCTGTCAAATAAATGAATAAAATCTTCAAAAAAAAAAAAAAAAGAATCTTCACTATGGCTATGCTAGGACAGTTTGAGAAAGGCCAAAACTGGGTGCCTGTATGACCCAAGGGATGGCATGATATTCCCTAAACATCAGCTAACATTGAATAAACCGGGTACATATTCTAGGTTTATCCATCTTAATCAAAGATTTGGAGGATTTAAAAAAGATTTTTTTTTGAGATTTTAAAAGGTTTTGTTGCGTGTATGCAAGCAAAACCCCCAACTCCTATTCCTCCACAAGAGCCAATTAGCTGTTTAAAATAAGTGCCTGGGCAATAGAAAATTTCCCTGTGCCACAAATGACGGAAATATTGGTATGGAACTGAGGAACATTAAATGGCAATTGTCTCCTAGTGAAGAAAGAGCTTTCCTTTGACTGTGAAGGCCTGCACCTCACGTTTTCTGAAAATGAACTTGTTTCCTTGTGAAAGAGTGTGTGTGTGTGTGTGTATGTGTGTTTTGATTTCAACATACATTTTTATTGATTTTACTTTTGATCACCAAAAGTCCCCCAAATTATATATGACATAAGGTTTTGTTCATTGGTTCTATTTTCATCCATAGGGAGATACTTTTAACTTAAAAATATCAAAAAGTCTGATCTCTGTCATTTAAAGATCATACTTTAGAATTATGTTTTTCATCATATAATTTTTACATTAGTTTTCCCACAGACAACAGAGAGAAGTGATAAAATAAGCACTAAGCCAAAACTTGAAATTAATAAAAATAGGCAAGTGGAGTAAAATTTGAAACCACAAGAAATTATTGTGGTTTTAACAGAACCCCTGAGTTTCTACAAAATAAAACTGACACCAAATACATAACAGCTCTAATATAGACCAGCTCTACAATAACCACAGCTACTGAATCACCAGAAAGCAGCAGCAGTCTAAAAACTAGTAATTCTAAACTCTGGCATCTCTTGAGTGCGTTGCCCTGAAGAGCACCACATGAAACCATTTTAAGACCAATCATTCATAATATGTTGGTAAGGATCTGGGAAAACAGGCACTCTCACACATTCAGCAATTAGTACATCACTTATGTAAGAAAATTTGTCAGTAGCCATCAAAACTATAAATGCAGGTATATTGTGGGCCAGCAATTCATGTCTAGGAATCTTCTTCTAGATATGTTCATACATGTACCAAATTATATGGAAACAAGATTACTCAATGCAGCATTATTTTTGATGCAAAAAAGTTGGGACAATACAAATATCCATCAAGAGGGAACTGGGTAGATGTGGTACATTTATATGATGACATATTGTGCAAAAAAAATGATGTAACACAATTAGGGGATGATCTCCAAGATATATTAAATAATAAAAGCACAATAATAATAAAAATACAGAACAGTGTGTATTATATATTAACATTTGGGTAAAAAAGTTTAAGAAGATACTTACAGGTATTTGTATTTTTTTATATATTTCTAAATAGACACATACACATGTGCATATCTCTACACATAGAGAGATATATAGATACAAATATATTTGCTTGTAAGATATCTCTGGAAGGAAAGATCTGAAACTAAAAAACACTGGTTTCCTCCAAAGAAGGAACTGCATAGCTGGGAGACAGGGAGAGAAGGTTTACATTTAATACTCTTGTATAATTCATGAATTTTGAACGATGTGGATATTTTTCCCAGTCACTAAATACATTCTAAATATAAAAGAAAGAAACAAATAATTTAAATTTTGAAAAAAAGCAATTGGATTTTCACAGTTAAAAGAAAAATGTTTGGTCAAGAAGTCCAATGCAATTTATAAAACCAACAAATAAAAATATTTGAGAATTCCTTCAATCTGTCTTATTGTCTTGAAAGGTAAAGCTCTCAGAGAGAGAGGCGGCGGGGGGGGGGGGGGGGAGGCGGGAATATGAGAATATCAAGGAAATGCTGTTACCAAACAATACATTTTAACATGCTTAAAAGACAAACAGGTTAGGCAACTGAGTTCAATCCATGATTTTCATAAACAGAAGAAAGAACTCATTGGTACACTCTTTTAATCTGCTTTAGGACATAAGCAATTTAATAATTTTTCAAAAATATATTCCAACCTAAATTATACCAAGAATAGCCTGAAAATACTGTACTGTGGAAATTATTTTATACTATTCTAGATATTTCTCCTCCATGATTACTATGACATAGCTCATACAGTATTTTTTAAGCCTTATATCACCTGTATCTTCATATTTCTATGAGTCTGGATTCTCAAAATAATGTAACCATAAGACTAAGCAGATACATTGTCTGGACGTAAACCTAATGTTTAGTAACTCTCTTTAATTCAAACCAATATTCCAAACTGACAGACTCCATATAATGGCATCTCATCCCAAAGCCAAGAGGACAGATAAAAACAAGGACAATAAAAGAATGTGAATCCTCTGACAATATCAGCTACAACAAACATTAAGCACAGCCCAACATCTAGCCAGATCAATATAAATCCCACACTATAGCCTATTTACCTCAGTTCCTATTGCTTGATAATAGATGTTAGGCTATCAACAAAAAAAGCTAAAAGGCATTCCAAATGCAAGGAAAAAAACCCAAAAAACAAAAACCACAGTCTAAAGAGAGAAGTAACCATCAAAACCAGAGTCAGATATGACATAAATGTTGGAATTATCAGACAGAAAATTTAAAACAACAATGATTAATATGTTAAGGGCTCTAATGGAAAAGGGAGATGACATGCAAGAACAGATGAGTAATGTAAGCAGAGATAGAACTCAAAGAATCAAAAGGAAAGGCTAGAAGTCAAAACACTATAACACTATAACAGAAATGAAGAATGCTGTCAATGGGCTCATTGGTAGACTCAACACAGATAAAAAAAGAATCCAGGAACTTGAAGATACGTCAATAAAAACTTCCCAAACTGAAATGCAAAGAGAAACAAAGAAATAGAACAAAACATCCAAGAACTGTGAGACAATATCAAAAGGAGTAATATGTGTAACTGGAATACCAACCAGATGGAGAAGAAAGAGAGAATGCAGAATAAATATTTGAAATAATAATGGCTGGAAACTTTCCTAAAGTACTGACAAACACCAACCCACAGATCCAGAAAGCTTAGAGAACACCAAGCAAGACCTTAAAAAACAACAAAACAAAACAAAACACACAAACAAAAACACCTCAGGCATATAATATTTAGAAAAAACCAAACACAGAGAAGTTTGAAGGAAGCCAGAGAGAAAACACACCTTAGCTGCTAAGGAACAAAGATAAAATTTACAGTGGAATTCTAGTCAGAAACCATCCATGTGGGATGTCTGACTGCCCCAGTCAGTTAAGCCTCTGCCTTTGGCTCAGGTCTTGATCTCAGAGTCCTGGAATCAAGCCCCACATCAGGCTCCCTGCTCAGTGCGGAGTCTGCTTCTCCCTCTCCCTCCCTCTCTGCCTCTCTCCCTGCTCATTCTCTCTATCTCTCAAATAAATAAAATCTTAAAAGAAAGCATCCATGCAGAGTAGAGTGAAATCTGAAGTGTTGAAAAAAACCCCGACCAACCTAGAATTCTACACACAATAAAAACATTATTCAAAACTGAAAAGATCACAATCTTAAACTTACCTGTTTCAAAGGATACTATCAAAGTAAAAAGACATCCCACAGAATGGGAGGAAAATCTGCAAATCATATATCTGACAACGGTATAGTCCTCAGAATATATACAGAACTCTTACAACTCAACAATAAATAGACATTAAAAGTAATGTCTATAATAAACAATAAACACAACCCAATTGGGGTGCCTGGGTGGCTCAGTCGTTAAGCATCTATCTTCAGCTCAGGCCATGATCCCAGGGTCCTGGGATCAAGCCCCACATTGGGCTCCCTGCTCCGTGGGAAGCCTGCTTCTCCCTCTCCCACTCCCCCTGCTCGTGTTCCCTCTCTCGCTGTGTCTCTCTCTGTCAAATAAATAAATAAAATCTTAAAAAAAAACAACAAAAACGACAACCCAATTAAAAAATAAGCAAAGGATCTGAATAGACATTTCTCCAAAAAAGATATACAAATGACCTGGCGTGCCTGGGTGGCTTAGTCGGTTAAGCATCTGTCTCCGGCTCAGGTCATGATCTCAGGGTCCTGGGATCAAGCCCTGCGTCGGGAAGCCTGCTTCTCCCTCTCCCTCTGTCCCTTCCCCTGGCTCATGCTCGCTCTCTCTCTCATGTTGTCTCTCTCAAATAAATAAAATCTTAAGAAAAAAAAAGATATACAAATGACCAGAAGGCACATGAAAAAGATTAATCATTAAACTCATTAATCATTAGACGAATGCAAATCTAAACCATAATGAGATACCACCCAGGTATCTCACTGGGTGATCTAGGATGGCTATAATAAAAAAGATGGGCAGTAATAAGTGATGGCAAAAATATGGAGAAATTAGAATCCTCAAACATTCCTGGTGGGAATGTAAAACAGTGTAGACACTTTTGAAACAGTCTAGCAGTTCCTCAAAAAGTAAAACCATTACCTGGTTTTCCATTCCATTCCTAAGTATAGAGTCAAGAGAACTGAAAAACTTATGTCCACACAAAAATCTGTACACAAATGTGCATAGCAGCATGATTTATAATGGATAAAAAGTAGAAACAACTCAAATTTCTACCAACTGTATCAACTGATGAGCAGGTAAACAAAATGTAATATACCCACACAATGGAATATCATATAGTCATAAAAAGTGATGAGGTACCTACTACAACATGAACTTTGAAAACATGCTAAGTTAAAGAAGCCAGACACAAAAGGCCATACACTGTTTGATTTCATTTATATGAAATGTCCAGAATAGGCAAATCGATAAAAAGAAAGATTAGTGGTTGCCAGGGGCTAGGGGGAAGAAGGTAATTGGGAGTGACTCCTAATGGGTATGCGGTTTCTTTTCGGGATGAGAATGTTTCAGAATTAGATAGTGGTGATGGTTGAACAATCTTGTGTATATGTATACTAAAAGCAACTGAACTGTTTATTTTAAAAGAGTGAATTTACTGGTATGTGAGTTATATCTTTAAAAAACCACATAGGAGAAATAAAGACTTCCTGAGACAAAAACTGAGAGTTCATTGCCAGGAGAACTTCCCTATAATAAATGGTAAAACAAGTTTTCCAGGCAGGAGCAAAGTGACATAGGTCAGAGACTTGCATTTCTATAAAGAAAGGAACAGTGGCACAGAAAGAATAAATGAAGTAAAATAAACTGTTTTTTCTTATTTTTAATTGATCCAAAATATAACTGTTAAAGCAATCAGAGTAAGAATGTATTGGGCTACTATAGCCTATGGATCCGTGAAGTGAACGACAGCAATGCCACAGGGACAGTAGGGATGAATGGGGAATAATCTGCTATAAGGGACCGGCAC
Source organism: Neomonachus schauinslandi (assembly GCF_002201575.2). Lineage (NCBI taxonomy): Eukaryota > Metazoa > Chordata > Mammalia > Carnivora > Phocidae > Neomonachus > Neomonachus schauinslandi. The sequence continues at coordinate 63,668,823 of NC_058403.1, read as the reverse complement.
TGCGTGGAAAGTGACAGGATTATCTGACGGTGGACTTAGATTATTTTATATGTAAACCCATATGCTAGTTCACAAGACAAGCCTCATTAAGTTTCAAAGAATAGGGATCCTTGACTGCAAAGTAAAGGAGTTAGGAGTTAATTCAAAAATGAGTTAAAACTTAGGGCGCCTGGGTGGCTCAGTCGTTAAGCGTCCGCCTTCGGCTCAGGCCATGATCCCAGGGTCCTGGGATTGAGCCCCGCATCAGGCTCCCTGCTCGGTGGGAAGCCTGCTTCTCCCTCTCTCACTCCCCCTGCTTGTGTTCTCTCTCTCTAGCTAACTCTCTCTCTCTAATAAATAAATAAAATCTTTTTAAAAAATTAGATACTAATATTGATAAACAGTCCATATCAAAACTAATGGACTATACCACAATCCATGTTTTGAAGGAAACACCCTTCAATACTTCTATAAAACTGATGAGTGCCTGAAAATTAATGAGCTACATGTCTACTTTAAGTTAGGAAGAGAACTACAAAACAAAAAGAAAGAAGAAAGATATATATGAATGGGAGTTACTGCGACTGAAAAAATATATATAGTAGAGAAAACCAACAAAGTCAAAATTTCATTCTTTGGAAAAACAATACCAAGAAAATTAATAAGCCTCCAGTAAAACTGAATAAGGAAAAAGAATGAAAGCACAAATAAATAATATTATGAATGAAAAAAGTAGGCATGATTATAGATACCACAAACACTAAAAAGATTTTAAATAATACTATCAACAACCATATGTCAAAAAATATGAAAAGTTAGGTGCAACAAACTTTACAAAGAAAATGTATTTTACCAGGGCACCTGGTTGGCTTAGTCAGTTAAGTGTCCAACTCTTTGTTTTGGCTCAGGTCATGATCTCAGGGTCCTGAGATTGAGCCCCGCATTGGGCTCTGCACTGGGCATGGAGCCTGCCTAAGATTTCTCTCTCTTCCTCTGCCTCTGCCCCTCTCCTGCCCCCTTCTTCTCTCCCTCCCTAAAAAAATAAAAATAATAATAAAAAAGAAATTAAAATAAGAAAGAAAATGTAATTTACCAAAACAATGCAGACAGTTCTGTAAGTAGTAAGGAAACTGAAGGAGTAGTTAGAATTTTCCCATGAAATTTCCCATGAAGAAAACATCAGAAGAATGTCATCTGAAGAAATAGATCATCTTAAACTTATTTAAACTCTTTTCAAAAGTAGAAAAGAAAGACTACTCTGCAGTCATTTCAGAAGACCTGCATAACTCTGACACCAATGCCATATGGAGTCAAAATTAAGAAAGAAAAATAAGGCCATTTCACTCATGAATATGGAATCAAAATTCTGCAAAACATATTAGTAAATCAAATCCAACAATGTATTGTTTTTTTTTCTTTTTCAAATTTTTATTTAAATTCTAGTTAACATATAATGTAATATCAGTTTTAGGAGTCGAATTTAGTGATTCATCACTTACATATAACACACATGCTCATCATAACAAGTGCCCTCCTTTTTTTTTTTAAAGATTTTATTTATTTATTTGAGAGAGAGAGAGAGTGAGAGAGAGAGAGCACATGAGAGGGGGGAGGGTCAGAGGGAGAAGCAGACTCCCTGCCGAGCAGGGAGCCCGATGCGGGACTCAACTGAGTCACCCAGGTGCCCCAAGTGCCCTCCTTAATACCCAACAATGTATTAAAAATAAAACACCTTGACCAAATTAGGTTCATCCCAGTATGTAAGGGCAGATTGTTTGTAAAACAAATACAAAAACAAAAAACCCCCAGAAACTATAAATGTTCCTTATTACAATAATTTTAAAAAGGAAAAAATATATAATTACCTCAACAGATACAGATAAAACATGTGCTAAAATTCAGCATGAACACATGATTAAAAGCTTTAGTAAATTAGGAATAGAAGAGAACTTCCATACCCTAATAAAGTGTATTTGAAAAAAACCTTACAGGAAGTGAGAGAATAATGAACACAGAGTTCAGAATGGGTAAATGGAGAGAGGGGGATGAGGTGGGAAAGAACTACATATATATACATGAATGATTGTCAAAGTCCTTTTTTTTTTTTTTTTAGAGAGAAAGAGCGCACGCGTGACTTGCAGGGTGGGTAGGGGCAGAGGAAGGAAGAGAAAGAATCTTAAGCAGGCTCCATGCCCAGTAGAGATCATGACCTGAGCTATAATCAAGAATCAGACGCTTAACCAACTGAGCCACCAAGGTGCCCCGAGGTCCTAATTTTTATATTGAGCATGGGCTCCCGTGGATTCTTATTCTATTACTAAAACCAACTGAACAAACAAATTCATGGACCAGTGATGAGATTATGTCATAACCAGTGAGTCTCAAAGGGTAGTTCCTGCAAATCTGCATTACCTAGAAACTTGTAACACATGCAAATACTCCAGCCCCACCCCAGACCTACTGAGTCAGAGACTTTGGGGGTTAGGCCCAGCAACATGTGTTTTAACATGTCCTCTAGGTGATTCTGATGCATGCTAAAGACTGAGCAGAGTGATCATAAATCATGAATTCTAGAGTCTTTACACCTAGAGTCCAATTAACAAAAAGGAAGCAAGCACAGCTGGTGGATGCTGTGTATTTGTTTCATGGGGATAACCATTGCACTTTCTCATTTAATTGAGCTTTAAACCAGATTAGAGAGGACTTGAACGTGACTCCCTTTCTTCCTGATGCTCTGGTAATAAATCTAAAAGGGAAAAAATGAGGCCTATTACACTATTAAAACCAGCAGTAATTCCTAACACTAGAAACTTGCTACCCCTCAATGTAGTGTCAGATTTTATTATGTAGATCTAAAGTCAGAACCACTTTTAGGAAGTAACATGTCTTCTGCAAATGGGGAGAAGAGCCTCCAACAGATTTTCCTACGGTTTGAAATGAGGGGAAAAAACATTGGTTCAACATAGCACTGGCAACTTTCAGAAGATAAAAATCTGGACAGGAGAAAAGATGTAGAGTTACGTGTTGAGAACTACTGGACATTGCAGTTTTGGAGATGTAGTATTTCACTGCAAGAAAGTCCCACTAACAGCATCTTGTCTACGAATAAGCATCATACCTTATGAACTTCTGCCAACTCATGGTCCATCCTTGCTGCCCTCTTGAGAAAACCAGCTTTTGTGGTAGCGACTTTTGGCTTTGGAGGTCTAATTCGGGGTTGTGTCACAAAATCTGGGAGACATGACTCAAGTTCAACTAATCCTACAGGAAGGAAGTACATGATTTTAGTATTCAGTGATTAAATTTAATGCTTTGAAGGCATATTGTTAATTTTAGTAGCTGTTTGCCAAGTGGTTTCATTTAGAATTATTGATAAGATATAGTTCACATAATTGACATGGCCCCAACATGTAAAGCAAATTTCTGCATAATTAACTCATATTCTCAGTAATTTAGACCATAAAATGAGAAATGCATTCTTTTTTTTTTACAGATTTTATTTATTTATCTGAGAGAGAGAGAGAAAGAGAGCACACAAGCAGGGGAAGGGGCAGAGGGAGAAGCAGACTCCCCACGGAGCAGGGAGTCCAATGCAGGGCTCGATCCCAGAACCCTGGGATCATGACCTGAGCTGAAGGCAGACGCTTAACTGACTGAGCTACCCAGGCACCCCAAGAAATGCATTCTAATTAAATATTTCCCTACAGAAAAGTAATAAGTTCTATGATAATAACCAACAGAAAATTGGTGATCATATGATACATGGGACCACCATTCTGTAGTGGATATACACCAATTTATCATACTGTGCTCTGGAGATGATCAGCCAGAGCTACAAGTTCAACATTGTGACCATCAATTCATCATCTTGGCCATGAATCCATGAATCCATAAATTCATCCCCTAGTTATCCATTTTCTTGCCCACTAGTTTTCTAGCACTTCTTCTTAAAGACTGATTTCATGATATATTCCTTGTTTACTTTGTAAACATGGTATAAAAGTTTATTCGTTTCATTTTTGTGAAATGAGAAATTATTAGTGACACTGAACATGTTTAAAGGTTTAGTAGCTAAACACTGCTATATTGTTATACAGTATATCCATTTACTTATTTTTTTAAGATTTTATTTATTTATTTGAGAGAGAGAGTGAGAGACAGAGACAGCGAGAGAGAGCACGAGTGGGGAGGAGAGGGAGAAGCAGGCTCCCTGCTGAGCGAGGAGCCCAATGCAGGGCTTGATCCCAGGACCCTGGGATCATGACCTGGGCCGAAGGCAGCAGCTTAACCAACTGAGCCACCCAGGTGCCCCAGTATATCCATTTATTTACTTGGGTCTTAGGAGTTTTTATTGATTTGTATGAACTCGTATTAATAACATTAAATGTGTTCATTGCTATTTCTTGAAAATATTATTTGCTGTTTAGCCTTTAATCTAATACTTCCCTTATAGTACTTCAATACTCCTCTTATACTGGACTTGTAATTATGTAAATTGCTTACCTTCATAGGTGTTGAGATAGTGGTTTTTTACCACAAAGTCCTCTGAATTGTTGTCAGGGAAACGACCAAGACGAGACAGAGGTCCATAGACCTGTGATGCATAATCACAATAATCCCTGATGATATTCCTTCTCTCCAGCTTCCCTTCTATATTCTTTCCCTTTCCCACAAGTTTTCTGATTGCTAGAATAAAACATACCTCTGTGACTATCTTCAAAGTATTGTTCTGAATAAATGCATAATAATAAACCAGTTCTACTTTTATTCACAGGGAAGCTACTGAACTGAATGAATTTCATGATGACCACTCACTGCAGCCAGGTCTGTCATCTGTGTGGCCCAGAGCATCATGAGACAAGTGGGAGTGACAGAAGCTGAGTCAATTAGCATCCTCAGTTGGTACTCATCAAAAATCTTTTATAAGTGCATTCCAAGCTCTGAGGCAAGAAAGGGTATTCAGTAAGTTTGTCAAGCTAATGAAAGAAATTCAAAGTAACCAAAAAAAGATATGGTCAGTGGAGATTTGGAGAATTATTTTCTCCTAGGAAAATAATTGCAAGGGAGGGAAGACTACAGGTTCTTCAATAATCTCTTTCCATCTTGGCTAACAACAGAATAAAACATAATGTATCCCAGCTTAGAGCTTTCAGAACTGTTTGGCCGACAGAGGGAAAAGGCTCAGCTGTGCACTCTAAGGAGTCAGGCTTCCTACCTCCGCCTGCTCCTTTTCTTTCAGTCCTATCACAGATCCACCCCGTTCGAGGGCTCCACGCTGTGCACTCCCAATGGGTGAAAATCATACTGTGGGATGGCAAAGTCTTATCGTAAGAGGCGGCTGCATGCACCACAGCTGCCTTGTGGGCATTTATGTTTGATTCTCCATGCTTTTGTGTGTGACTTGGGGTTTTGGAATTAAGTAAAAATGGTTTTATTTTTATTTAATTTTGTTATTTATCTTTTTTTTATTAGTTTCAGAGGTAAAATTTAGTGATTCATCAGTTGCATATAACACCCAGTGCTCATTACCTCAGGTGCCCTCCTTTAACCCCCTCCCCTCTAGCAACCCTCAGTTTGTTAGCTACAAAAGTTAGTCAGCTCATCATTAGTTATATCAAGTATGGAAATGAAAAAAATGTTGACAATATCTAACTGCATATCTCACAGCTATTTAAATGTTATTTTCTTACACACAAAAACGTTCAGGGGCAAAAAAGTGAAAGCAGATAACAGGCACCCGACTTATTGGGGGGGGTCTCGAAGGCCTCCCTGAGGAAGGGACATTTGAGGTCATCTTAGCCTGGTTCCCCCAAAGGCAGAGCCTGAGACAAAGGCATGTGTCAGGTAGTTTATTTGGAAGGCTACTGATCCCAGAGGGCTGGAGAGAGGGACAGGAGGAATTAATTAAAAAAAGTAATAATAATAAAATAAAATAAAAATAAAATAAAATAAGCAAGCTAGTCAACCCATCATTAGTATTGTGAAGTATTGAAAAGAAATTGTTGACAATATCTAAAGATCTAGGCATACCTAGCATCTAGTTAAAAGTTATTTTCTCACATCAAGAAAACGTTAAAAGTTAAGTTCACTGATAATAATTTTAAGGAAGTTTTATAATTGTTCTACTTTTGCTAGAAAAATAACAAATTTGATTTTTTTAAATATTGTGATTATTCTAATATGCATAGAAATTGCTAATTTGCATATAATTGATACATTACAATTTTATAAGTAAATTACATTAAAAGTTACTAAGTAAATAAAACTATAAAGTTAAATACTAATAAGTTAAAAGTTTTTAATTTAATTTTTATTCATTTTTATTTTTTTTTTTTGAGAGGGAGAGAGATAGAGGTGGGGGGAGGCAAGGGGCAGAGGGAGAGGGTGAGAGAGAAGCCTAAGTAGGCTCCACACCCACTGAGGAGCCCAACGTGGGGGCTTGATCTCACGACCCTGAGATCATGACCTGAGCCGAAATCAAGAGTCAGACACTTAACCAACTGAGCCATGCAGATGCCCCCTTTTTAATTTTAATTCAAAAATTTTATATAGTCATTCCTAATCATCCACTGACTGCTCTTTTTATGTGTACAGATAGAGTACATAAACAGATAAACAGTATATCCATGGTATTAAAATTTCATGGAAGAGGGTGAGCAGGAGAAAAGATGTCTAAATGTCTCATTTAAGAGCAATAACAACAACAAAAAAAAAGGTTGAGAAATAGGGCTTTCTATCCAGGACTTCAACCTATGAATATGGGAAGCCCAACCCCTTACACTTACCCCACCCCACACACAAACATACACAATAATATCACAATAATCACAATAATGTCAATAACTTGACTACCTGTTAGAACATCATTACTTGGCTTTCTTAGTGAGGAATTTTCTTCCACTCTTCTACTTTTGAGAAATAATTCATCTCCTTTACTTATTTAATAACACTAGGACTCAAGAGAATTATATCTAAATCAGGTTTGATCAAAGATTCAAAGCAAAGCCAACCCTCCCATTCTCTTCACTGTTCATATTACACCATTACCTGATACATGTGTGTGCTGAATCCGTGCCAATTTTGCCTCCTTTGCTTCCTGCAATCGACACCATCGGGCATTCAGGTGCTTCATGTTCACTTCGTTTTGATTCTCATCACGCTTTCTCAGCAGCTTTTTTAGAATTTCCAGGCGAATCTCCTGCAGTCTTTAAGTAAATCACCAAACATAAAGACCTATTTGGTATCCCAGAGTGTTCTACTAGAGAGAAGGGAAACACCTGCCATAAACAGGATCCTCTTTTTGGGCTGGTATCATATTCACGTACTTAAAAAGACTGCTCTGGCAAAAGTGTGACAAGTGGATTGGGTGTTTGGGGGACGCAACTCAATAGTGAGTCTCTCTATAAAAGGAATATGTATGGGCATATTTCTGAAAGGCAAAGAAGAGTATGCCAGGTAAATAAAAGGGCTCTCCAGGCAGATGGGCCTAAATGAACAACAAGATGTTTGTGCACGGTTCCAGGCCCACAGGTATGGGCTGGGGAGTTAAGTAATATGAGTGAAGAGAAAATGAGGCAGCATGATATTTTAAGGAATGAATGTGAAAATGCCAGTGTCTGGCGCATACAGACATCCAATCAATCTTCGTTTCCCTTCCGCTTACCTTTAGCTTGTTCTCCTAGAGCTAGCTACCTTGCTCATGTGTATACAACAATGTACACATGACTTCAAAACCTGTACCTCCGGCCCAGGTATTTCTGAACCAGAATTCCTGTCTACTTGAATTTCCAGGTATCCCTTGACAACTTCAAGAAAAAACCCCACTCATTTTGTTCCCCCAGAAATCTACCCTTTCTTACATCTTCTTCCTTCCCCTAATAATTCCTCCTCTAAAACACTTCTTGCATCCATTCCCTAGCTCATGTTTTTATCATCCCTCTCCTAACTTGGACTCTAGTTGCTAATCTACTCTCTCCTTCCAATCTTGCTCCACACAGCTGTCAAGATTTTCCTTCCTAAAATAGACATTTGAACATTTTAATCTTTCTTAAAAATTCATAGAGTAATTTATTCAGCTACTTATTTGTCAAATATTTATTAAGTGCTCACCAAATGCCAGGCAGGAAACAAACAATGATGAACAAGATAAAACGCCTTCTCTCAAGAAGCACTGTTCTATTGGAGCAGGCATATCAACTAGCATTTTATAAGGAGATAAATACCAGGCCAGAAGAATGAAGACTGTGGGAGAAGAAATGACAGAGCATCTATGTCTAGCACTATTCCCAGTGGATCCAGGAAGGTGGGGAGGGCTTCTTTACAGGAGCCATTAACTCTGTAGTCTTGAGGATAAACAAGGATTGAGATTTGCCACATAGACAAGGGAAAAGTGAGGCCTCAGCAGAGGAAAGTTCAACTCAAAGGACTAGAGACAGAGCTAACATGTCATACTGGTGGAGCTTCTCAAAGCAAACATACCGGGGAGGGTGGGGAAGTAGTGAAAAGTGAATATGGAGAAACAGGTGTTTTTAAAAATAAGCCACAAACCAATAGTCACCTTTCTCTCTGGACTTAGAAATCCTAAGTTCGTTCTCAAATTCATCACTTACCTCAATTCCTTCAGTCATAAAATGGACATAATCATATCTGTCCCATAAGGTTGTTGTGAGCATTAGATGAGTTAATGTATACAACATGGTACAACAGTTGAGCATGCATCAGATAATCTGGAGTCGACCACCTGACTCAGTAGGTCTGGGATGGTGCCCGAAAATCTGGATTTCTAACAAATTCCCAGGTAATGCTGATGCTGCTGGTTTGTGGACCACAATTTGAGAACTAGTGGCTTGGAACATGGCTCCAACACATAGTAAGCACTCTGCAACTTAACATGCTCTGTGAATATCATCATCATCATCACTAATATTTTCTACCTGATGGCTTCTTACTAACCCTTCAACACCCAGCTCAGAGGCTACCTTCTCACAATAATTTTCCCAAATCTCCACCCACCCCAAACAGAACGAGCCAGGAACATTTTAAATGTTTTTAATGCCCTTCTGATAAGAATATATCTCTCCAAATTGCAGCAATAAATTTAATTTTCTACAGACGGGATTGGGCATCCGATACCTACTTTGCATTCTTTAATTGCAAGCTTTTACCAAAACACCACACAGTCTGGATTCAGGGTTAATAGAAGGTGTTGTAAAAAGATAAACATATTTTGAATTCAGAACCACGCTGAGTCTCTAATTGTCTTGGTTCTTAACTCTCTTTTGTGTAAGCACACTGTCAGGGGCTGTGGTGGCATTGCGATGAGCAGTGAAGCGCCTCAGCTCAGCCTAGGGCAAAGGACAACCTCATCAAGTTCCCTTCCTTCCTTCCTTTTTTTTTTTAAGATTTTATTTATTTATTTGACAGAGAGAGACACAGCGAGAAAGGGAACAGAAGCAGGGGAAGTGGGAGAAGGAGAAGCAGGCTTCCTGCTGAGCAGGGAGCCCGATGCAGGGCTCGATCCCGGGACCCTGGGATCATGACCCGAGCCGAAGGCAGACGCCCAACGACTGAGCCACCCAGGCGCCCCTCTTCTGCATTTCTTTTTTTTTTTTTTTAAGATTTTTATTTATTTATTTGACAGAGAGAGACACAGCGAGAGAGGGAACACAAGCAGGGGGAGTGGGAGAGGGAGAAGCAGGCTCCTGGCTGAGCAGGGAGCCCAATGCGGGGCTCGATCCCGGGACCCTGGGATCATGACCCGAGCCGAAGGCAGACGCCCAACGACTGAGCCACCCAGGCGCCCCTTTCCTTTCTCTACTGCTAGGGAGTTGTAATTGTGAGGTTTTCATCCTTTCCACACATTCCAAGGACAGCCTCATTACTGAAAATACATTAGTTAAATGATTGAAAACCAGAAGTACCTCAGCATAGTGTTATTTATGCACCGTGAGCTCATCTCTTAATTGAGGAATTCCACAATTTGTCTTTTAAATAGAAAATGCCCCATTAGCTGTAGCTAGAACCCAAGGTGTCCTGACTGTGAATCCAACACCGGGAGGAATAAGAGAATTAGCTAGGAGGCTGATGGATATGAAGAGGGCCTAGGCCCAGGCAGAGTGGCACGGGGAATGAACAGAAAGGGTCAGTTTGAAAGGCTGATGAAGGGATAAAGAAGATACGGCATACACACACACACAGGAATGTTACTCGGCCATGAAAAAATAAGGAAATGTTGCCATTTGTAACAAAGTGGATGGAGCTAGAGTATATTACGTTGAGTGAAATAAGTCAGTCAGAGAAAGGCAAATACCATATGATTTCACTCATATGTAGATTTTAAGAAACAAAACAGATGAACATATGGAAAGGGGAAGAAAAAGGAGAGAGGGAAGCAAACCATAAGAGACTCTTACCAATGGAGAACAAACTGAGGGTTGATGCAGGGAGGTGGGAAGGGGATGGGCTAGATGGGTGATGGGGATTAAGGAGGACGCTTGTTGTGATGAGCACTGGGTATTCTATATAAGTGATGAACCACTAAATTCTAATCCTGAAACCAATATTGCAGTGTATGTTAATGAACTATAGTTTAAAAATTTAAAAAGAAAGACATTTCAGGGGTGCCTGGGTAGCTTAGTCAGTTAAGCGTCTGCCTTTAGCTCAGGTCATGATCCCAGAGTCCTGGGATCAAGCCCCACATAGGGCTCCCTGCTCAGCGGGGAGCCTACTTCTCCCTCTCCCTCTGCAGTTCCCTCTGCGTGTGCTTGCTCTCTCTGTCAAATAAATTTTAAAACTCTTAAAAAAAAAAAAAGGCATTTCAGTGGGATTCTATGATAGTCTAGAATTTCTCTAAAGAGAAAAAGGAAGGGGCGCCTGGGTGGCTCAGTCATTAAGCGTCTGCCTTCGGCTCAGGTCATGGTCCCAGGTTCCTGGGATTGAGCCCCGCATCGGGTTCCCTGCTCGGCGGGAAGCCTGCTTCTCCCTCTCCCACTCCCACTGCTTGTGTTCCCTCTCTCGCTGTATCTCTCTCTGTCAAATAAATAAAATCTTTAAAGAGAAAAAGGAAGAGAAGAATCACAGATGTTTTGAGGAATTCTTCAAATCTGGGTTCCATGCTTAACTTTACACACAAGGAGGGCATTATACATTTTTATATTGTTAGAGAGAAAATTATAGAGCTATTATTCCCAAAAGAACCAGAAACCCAACTTTCTATCTCTATAGGTAGAAGGTTGCTTTTAAACCCATACATTTGGGAAAATGCTTTACAGATAAAAAGTATTTACATTACTCCACCAGCACAGGTGCAACTGTCTGGGTAATCTAGAACTTACTTTTCAATCTCCTGCTCTCTGAAGGCCCACTCCTTCCTCTCCATCGCATTCATCATCCTCCTCCTCTTCTCAAACTGGGAGGTGTCACTCAGACAGGGAAGAGTGGCTTCCCAAGCACGCTTCTCCCGGGCACGTTCTATCATCTCAACCTCAGCTTGTCCTGCTGGGAGCCCTCGACCTGGATGATGAAGCAAAGCACTTTAGAAACATATGGACAAACTCATGTACCTTTCAGTATTTAGTTTATTCCCTTTCAGTTCCTGTCCTCTTGAACTTCAAGGGTTATGACAAGATGAAATGATATTAGCAAACATCCTCCTGATGTGCCTCACAGCTTGTTATCTGTGCCCTGTACTATCTCTTGTTAGTTATTCAGCCAGAAGACATTTTAGTTGCACATAAGATGCTAGACAGTATTTGAAGAATATCACGTGACTACTGAATAATTGTACCTTGGAATGTCCTATATTAGACAAATCAATATTTTGAAATGCAAGGAAATATCAAAGTAACTTACAGAAGGTCACAGCTGGTAAGTGGTAGAAATCAGGATTTGAACATTGCAATCTGACACTTGTGGTCTTATTACTACTCTATACTCCCTCTCTATTAGAGAAATGAAACAAAAATGAACTATATAGACAAGCCCACAGCTAACATCATACTCAACAGTGAGGTTGAAAGCTTTTCCTCTAAGATCAGGAACAAAACAAGAGCCTACTCTTATCACTCCTATTCAACATAGTACTAGAAGTCCTACCCAGAGCAATCAGGCAAAGAAGAAATAAAAGTCAACCAATTGAAAAGGAAGAGGTAAAATGGTTTCTGTTTGCAGATAACATGATCTTATATATAGAAAACTATAAAGACTATCAAAAATGGTTAGAACTAACAAATGAATTCAATAAAGTTGCAGGATATAAAATCAACATACAAAAATCAGTTGCGTTTTTATATATTAACAATGAACTACCTAAAAAACAAAGAAAATAATCCCATTTATAATTGAATCAAAAATAATAAAATAGGGGGGCACCTGGATGGCTCAGTCAGTTAAGCATCTGCCTTTGGCTCAGGTCATGATCCCAGGGTTCTGGGATCGAGCCCCTCCTTGGGCTCCTTACTCAGTGGAGAGTCTGCTTCTCCCTCTCCTTCTACCCCTCCCCACCCGGCTCGTACTCTCTCTCTCTCTCTCAAATAAATAAAAAAATCTTAAAATAATAATAGGAATAAATTTAACCAAGGACGTAAAAGATCTATACACTAAAAACTATAAAATACTGATGAAAGAAATTGAAGATGACAAAAGTAAATGGAAAAATATCCCATGTTCATGGATTGGAAGAATTAATTTGTTAAAATATACATACTACACAACGTCATCCACAGATTCAACACAATCTCTAGTAAGATCCCAATGACATTTTTTACAGAAATAGAAAAAACAATTGTAAAATTCATATGGCACCATAAAAAAAAAAAAAACCCAAAGAGCCAAAGCAACTTGAGAAAGAAGAACAAAGCTGAAGGCATCATACTTCCTGGTTTCAAACTATATTACAAAGCTACAGTCATCAAAACAAAATAGTATTGACATAAAAACAAAAGCATAGACCAATGAAACAGATTCAAGAGCCCAGAAATAAACCCAAATATCATCAACTAATATTTGACAAGGGAGCCAAGAAAACTCAGTGGGAAACATACTTTCTTCAATAAGTGGGGCTGGGAAAATTGGATATTGGCATGTAGAAGAGTGAAACTGAATCCCTAACTTACACCAATCATAAAAATTAACTTGAAATGGATTAAATACTTAAATGTAAAACTCCTAGAAGAAAACATAGGGGAAAATCTTCTTGATATTGGTTTTGGCAATGATTTTTTGTATATGGCACCAAAAGCACAAACAACAAAGCAAAAATAAATCAAATGGGACATCAAACTAAAAAGCTTCTGCACAGCAAAAGAAATGAGCAACAAAATGAAATGGCAACCTATGGAGTGGAAGAAAATATTTTCAAACCATACATCTGATAAGGGGTTAATATCCTAAATATATTAGGAACTCCTACAAATCAATAGCAAAAACCAAAATAATGCAATTAAAAAATGGACAAAGGACCTGAATAGACATTTTTCCAAAGAAGATATACAAATGGCCAGCAGGTACATGGAAGGTACCCAACATCACTAATTATCAGAGAACTACAAAAGAAAAACACAATGAGATATTACTTCACACCTGTTAGGATACGTGTTTTCAAAAAGACAAGAGATAACAAATGCTGACAAAGATATAGAAAAAAGGGAACTCTAGTACACTGTTCGCAGGAATGTAATTGCTACAGCCACTATGAAAAATAGTATGGAGGTTCCTCAAAAAATTAAAAATAGAGGTACCATATGATTCAGCAATTCCACTTCTGGGAATATATCTGAAGGATATGAAATTACTATCTCAAAGAGATATCTGTACCCCCCATGTTCACTGCAGCATTATTTACAGTAGCTAAGACATGGAAACAACTTAAGTGTTCATCAACACATGAATGTATAAAAAAAAGATATAAATGTATATAATTCCTATATAACATATTAAATATAATTGACATATATTGACTATAATATGTGATAAATTTTATTTTATATGCAATATAAAATATATAAAATTCAGCCATACAAAAAGGAAATCCTGCCATTTGTGACAACATGAATGAAACTTGAGGGCATTATGCTAAGTAGAATAAGTCAGACAAAAAGACAAATACTGTATGATCTCAAGTATGTCTGGAATCTAAAAAAACTGAATTCATAGAAACAGAGAGTAGACTGATGGTTGCCAGGGGCAAGGGGTGGGAGAAATGGGTGAAAGTGGTCAAAGGGTACAAATTTTCAGTTATATGATGAATAAGTTCTGGATATTTAATATACAGCATAATGACTATAGTTAACAATACTGTATTGTGTACTTGAAAGTTGACAAGAGAGTAGATCTTAAATGTTCTCACCACACATACCAAAAAAATGGTACTATGTGAGGTGATGGGTCTGTTAATTAATATTATTGTGGTAATCATTTTGCAAAATATATGTATATAAAATCATCACATGGTATGCCTTAAACTTACATAGTATGTCTATTATATCTCAATAAAGCTGGGAAAAAATGAACTATACATAAGTAAAAATATAACATTGTCTTTGATTTTTACATACATGAGATTTTACTATAAGTATTCTGCAACTTGCTTTTTTACTCAAGTTTGTTTTGGGGACACTAGTCACACTGATACGCAGAGATCTAATTTCATTCTTCCATTGTAGGACTCTAACACAATTTAAGCTATCTTCTAAAAATTGATGTTTTAGATTGCTTCAATTTTTTGATTACACATAGTAATGCTGCAACAAACATCCTTGTACTGGTCTCATGCCATATGCGAATTTCTCTAGCATCCTTAGAAGGATCTAAAGTCTAGCAGCTAGATCATAAAATATAATCACTTTAAATTTTTCTGGATATTGCCAAACTTGCCTCCCAAAGGTATAATTTTGCTCAAGCCTTCTGAGATTCCCCTGATGCTCTCCCATAGCCCATGCTTCCTTACTTCCTCCCACATTGTTTCTGCCTAATCTCAGTTGCTTTTTGTAGTCCTAACAAATACTTAGTAGTAGTTCACCGATTTTTTTTTTTTTTTTTTTTTTTTAGTTTCACTGAAAGTGTAATTTGTGGGAGTTCTTTTGTGCTTGTTGCTTTTGTGTGATTTCTGGGAAGAGAAGAGGAAAGATACTGATTTACATAGACACAGTTATACTGGGAATAGGGATTTGGATTAGAATTGCTTGAAGGTATAAAATGTTTAGGGGAGAAATAATATCTATTCAAGCAGGAGTCTTCCTATTTATAAACATGGTATGCTTCTCTCTCTCTCTCTTTTTTTTAAGATTTTATTTATTTGAGAGAGACAGAGAGAATGAGCAGGGAGGAGGGGCAGATGAGAGAGAGAGAAAAGCAGACTCCCCGCTGAGCAAGAAGCCCAATATAGGGTTCGATCCCACGAACCTGAGATCATGACCCAAGCCTAAGGCAGACGCTTAACCTACTGAGCCACCCAGGCCTCCCATATGCTTCTCTTTTTATAAAATCTTTGTTCACATGCTTAAGGAACACTATATTTTTCTCCATAATTCTGTGCACATGTTTTTAAGTGACTTTCTTAGGTTATTTGTTGCTTTAAGAATATGATATTTTCAGGGACACCTGGGTGGCTCAGTCGGTTAAATGTCTGCCTTCGGCTCAGGTCATGATCCCAGGGTTCTGGGATCAGGTCCTGCATTGTGCTCCTTGCTCAGCAGGGAGCCTGCTTCTCCCTCTGCCTGCCGTTCCCCCTGCTTGTACTCTCTCTCTCTCTCTGTCTCTCTCTCTCTCTGACAAATGAATAAATAAAATCTTTAAAAAAAGGAATATGATATTTTCAAATATTTCTAATCATATATTGCTCATATAGGAAAGCTACTGATCTTTGCATGTCATTTCCACAATCACCTATCTCGAACTCAGGTTCTTAGTTCTGATAATTTGTAATTTCATTTGATTTTCTAAATGAATAAATTGTCTGCAAATATAGTTTTGCTTCTTATTTCTAATCCTCATACCTCAAATTTTTTCTCTTACTGCACTGAGTCAGCATTTCTCAACCAAAGTGATAACACTGCCATACTGAGCAAACAATTATTTCTTGTATAGGACTGCTGAATGCAGGACAGGATATTTAGTATCCATGCCAGCCTACCTCCCAAACCCCACCCCATGTGCTAAATGCCAGGAGCACTTCCTAGAGCAAGGACTTGTGGGGAGATGGCAGAGTAGGAAGATCCTAGGCTCACCTCATCCCATAGCTGCAACTAGATATATCCCTATCAGTGTAAATAACCAGAAAAAAAACATAGACTGGCAGAAGAGACTCTCCACACCAATATGTTGAAAAGAGACCACCTTGAGGAGGGCAAAGACATGGTGGGAGCTAAATGGACCTGCAGGACTGTCCACAAAAGGGAAGAATGCAGTGAGTGCAAAGAGGAACAGAACCCATACCAAGCACCCCAGGCACAGGGGACAGGCACCTGAAAAAGGAATCTCCATAACATTTGGCTTTGAAAGGCAGAGGGGTCTGGCTTTGCAATCTCTTAAAATCAATGAGGCTTAGCACCCAGAACTTAAAAAAAATCATTGGGCTCAGCTCTGGGAAAGTGGAGGCTGAGAGGAAACTGAGCCCCCACCCTTAAAGAGACAGCACAACAAACAGCCCCACTGAGATTCAACTTAGAAGGAGAAATTTGAAAAACACCAGGGGTATACAAGAGGGGGATTTATTTTACTATCTCAGAGTTTGTGCTGGAGGGGCAAGGATCTTTGGGAGACTTCTCTAGGAACAAAGGAGCTGGCAGGAGCCATT
Source organism: Neomonachus schauinslandi (assembly GCF_002201575.2). Classification (NCBI taxonomy): domain Eukaryota; kingdom Metazoa; phylum Chordata; class Mammalia; order Carnivora; family Phocidae; genus Neomonachus; species Neomonachus schauinslandi. The sequence goes on along the minus strand of NC_058403.1, from coordinate 63,652,052 downwards.
TCCCACCCCCACCCTCCAGTGTAGATACATGGACACCTGCCAGAACCAGCACAGCAGGAATAACCCCACCAACCTTTCTAAAAGCATGCCCTGCCCCACAGTCTTCTGCAGATCTGCCCTCTCCAACCAAGCTGGCCTCAGCAGAGTTGTCCCAGGCAGTTGCAGGTCACCTCCCTACATACTGACAGACCTTGCTGTGGCTACTCACTCTGATCCCATGTCTCCTGTGGAACCATCCTTGGCAGGAGTCCATCCAAGGCTGGCATTGTGCAAGCAGCCCAAAAAGGGGTCACCACAGCTCCAAGCGATTCCTGCCCCAGGGAGAGGGGAAGATAACCACACACACCAGTCCAACCACACACAGCAATGGGCTGGGGGCAGATTTCGGGACTGACTGCTGGTCCCACCCACCAACAAAAGTATCTCAAGGGGACAACACAGGGAGAACACCTTGCTGTTTGGTGCTACTGAAGCTCTGGCAAACCCTTGATCTGACTCAACTCAAGCTCAAGGCAATCCCAGACTGGCAAAATTACAACACAGGGACCAAACCCTGACCACAACAGGCAGACAGCCTTTGCAGAATGACTAGACTGAAGGCAAACACAACTCAGCCACAACAGTAGGGCACACACAACACACACAGGAAACACCCCTGAAATTCCAGGGTCTGGTGAACAGGGGGTATTCTACTGCAGGGCACTATAGGACCACCTCCTCACACGTCCATGACTTTCAAGAGCCAGAGATGTAGCTGACTTTCATAGCACATAGATAACAGACACAGAGAGTTAGACAAAATGAGGAGACAAAGGAATATGTCCCAAATGAAAGGACAGGACAAAATCACAAGGAAGCTAAATGAAACGGAGATAAGGAAATGCTTGATAGAGAATTTAAAGTAATGGTCATAAACATACCCACTGGAATGGAGAAAAGAGTGAAGGACTCAGTGAGACACACAACAAAGAGAGAAAACATAAAAAAGAACCAATCAGAGATGAAGAACTCAATAACTGAAGTTAAAAATACACTAGAGGGACAAAAATAGTACACAAGAGGAATCAGAAGAATACATCAGTGACTTGGAGGACAGAGTAATGGAAAGCAATCAAGCTGAACAGGAGAGAAAAAAAGAATTTAAAAAAATGAAAATAGATTAAGGAAACTCAACCACACCATCAAGTGTAATAACAGTTGCATTATAAGGATTCAAGAAGGAGAAGACAGAGAAAAGGGGGGGGGGGAGGAAATTTTATTTAGGAAATAATAGCTGAAAACTTCCCAAATGTGGAGAAGGAAACAGAAATCCAGATTTAGGAAGCACAAAGAGCCCCCATCAAAATCAACCCAAGGAGGTCCACACCAAGGCACATGGTAATTAAAAGGGCAAAAAGTAGTGCTAAAGAATTTTTAAATCAGCAAGAGAAAAAAAATGTAGCTACATACAAGAAATACCCTGTAAGAGAACTAGCTGATTTTTCAGCAGAAACATTTCAGGCAGAAGAGAGTGGCATGAAATATTCAAAGTGCTGAAATAGAAAAACCTGCCACCAAGAATACTCCATTCAACAAAGCTATCATTCAGAATAGAAGAAGAGAGGGTAGAGAGTTTGCCAGACAGACTTGGAGGAATTCATGACCACTAAGTCAGCCTTACATGAAATGTTAATGGGAACTCTGTGAGTGGAAAGGAAAGGCCATAAGCAGGAGTAAGATAAGTAGGAAGCATAAAAGCAGTAAAATTAAGTATATCTATAAAAAATCAGTCAAGGGAATCACAAAATAAAAGGACATAAAGTATGACACCATATACCTAAAATGTGGCAGGGGAGAGGAATAAAAATTTAGTGCTTTTAGAATGGGTTCAAACTTAAGCAACCATCAACCTAATATAGACTGCTATATGCATAAGATGTTACATATAGACCTAAAGGTAACCACAAATCAAAACCAGTATTAGATATGCAAAAAATAAAGAGAAGGGAACCTAGGTATATCAATAAAGAAAGCCAGCAAACCTTGAAAGAGGAGAATGAGAAAAGAAAGGAACATAAGAACTACAAAAACAACCATTAAACAAGTAACAAAATGGCAATAAGTGCATACCTCTCAATAATTACTTTGAATATAAGTGGACTAGACATTCCAATCAAAAGACATAGGGTGACAGAATGGATAAAAAAGCAAGACCCATCAGGGCGCCTGGTGGCTCAGTTGGCTAAGCATCCAACTCCTGGTTTCAGCTCAGGTCATGATCTCAGGATTGTGAGATTGAGCCCTTTGTAGGACTCCATGCTCAACACAGATTCTACCTGGGATTCTTTTTCCCTCTACTCCTCCCCCTCTTCTCTTCTCCCCTGCTCATGCTCTCTCTGTCAAATAAATAAGTAAATAAAATCTTTTTTAAAAAGGAAAACCCACCTATATACTGCCTACAAAAGACCCATCTCAGATCTAAAGACACATGCATGCAGACTGAAAGTGAAGAGATGCAAAAGCATTTATCATGCAAATGGAAGTGAAAAGAAAGCCAGGGTAGCAACACTTATATCAGACAAAATGGACTTTAAAACAAAGACTGTAACAGGAGACAAAGAAGGACACTGCATAATCATACAGAGAACCATCCAACAAGAAGATGGGAACACCTAAATACATAGAGCAGCTAATAATAAACATAAAGGAAATAATTGATACTAATACAATAATAGTAGGGGACTTTAACACCCCTTACATCAATGGATAGACCATCTAAACAGTAAATGAATAAGGAAACAGTGGCTATGAATTACACATTGGACCACATGGATCTAACATATATATTCAGAACATTCCATCCTAAAACAGTGGAATACACATTCTTTTCAAGTGCACATGGAACATTCTCCAGAATAGATCACATATTAGGCCACAAAGCAAGTCTCAACAGGTTCACAAAGATTGAAGTCACACCATGCATCTTTTCTGACCACAACACTATGAAACTAGAAATCAACTACAAGAAAAAAAATCTGAAAAGACACACATACATGGAGGCTAAATAACATGCTACTAAACAATGAATGGGTCAACCAAGAAATCAAAGAGGAAATCGAAAAATACATGGAGACAAATGAAAATGAAAACACAATGGTCTAAAATCTTTGGGATGCAGCAAAAGCTGTTCTAAAGGGAAGTTTATAGCAATACAGGCCTACCTCAAGAAGCAAGAAAAACCTCAAATAAAAAACTTAACCTTACATTTAAGGGAGCTAGAAAAAATAACAACAAGCAAAACCCAAAACTAGCAGAAGGAAGGAAATAATAAAGATTAGAGAAGAAATAAGCAAAATAGAAATTAAAAAAACAATAGAACAGATCAATGAAACCAGGAGCTGGTTCTTTGAAAAGATCAACAAAATTGATAAACCTTTAGCCAGACTCATCAAAAGAAAGAGAGGACTCAAAAATACAAAATCAGAAATCAAAGATGAGAAATAACAACCAACACCACAGAAATAACAAGGGTTATGAGAATATTATGAAAAATTATATGCCAACAAATTGGGCAAGAAGAAGAAGTAGAAACATATAACCTCCCCAAACTTGATCAGGAAGAAATAAAAAATCTGAAAAGACTGATCACCAGCATGGGAGATTGAATCAGCAATCAAAAAACTTTGACAATAGAAAGTCTAGGACCAGACATCTTCAAAGGTGAATTCTACCATTTAAGGAAGAGCTAATTCCTATTCTTCTCAAACTGCTCTGAAAAACAGAAGAGGAAAGAAAGCTTTCAAATTCATTCTATGAGGCCACCTATACCCTGATAACCAGACAAAGACACTACAAAAAGAGACAGATTCAGAGGGAACTACAAACCAATATCTCTGATAAACCTAAATGCAAAATCCTCAACCAAATATTAGCAAATCAAATCCAACAAATCATTCACCACGATCAAGTGGGATTTTTTCCTGGGCTGCAAGGGTGGTTCAGTATCAATCAACGTGATATATCACTTCAACAACAGAAAGTATAAAAACCATATGATCATTTCAATAGATGCAGAAAAAGAATCTGACAAAGTACAACAGCCATCATGATAAAAACCCTCAACAAAGTAGGTTTAGAAGGAACTTACCTCAACATAATAAAGACAAACATAATATGAAAACCCCATTGCTGACATCATACTCAACGGTGAAAAACTGAGAGTTTTTCCCTTAATATCAGAAATAAAACAAATTCATTCTGAGAGCCCCGAGCTGGTGGACTTGAATGAGTGTTGTCCCACACCGTTTTGTTAAGCAGCTGCTTACCTCTTGCAGGAGATTCTGCTTCTTTCACTTTCCTGCAGTCTCTTGGTGGGGATTTAGGTTCTGGTTCATGGAAAATAGTCATGGCCTGGATTTCAAGGCCCCTGACACCTCGCACTGAGCTCTCCAGGAATGAAAAAGCATAATGTTTTCCATGGTGATACAATGTCTCCTATTCCTCACAACAAACCTCATGAAAGCCCCAAACTGGGCTGGTCTTCAGTGTCTGCCCTGAGAATACTCATCATGAGGGGACCACAGCAGTTCTTCCTTTAGGTTGCATTTACTTCTTCTGGAAACACATCTCTTAAAAGATGTTTCAATGAGGAGGAGCAAGATGGTGGAGGAATAGAAGACCTGGATTTCGTCTGGTCCCAGGAATTCAGCTAGATAGGGATCAAACCATTCTGAACACCTATGAACTCAACAGGAGATTGAAGAAAAGAATAGCCAGCAATTCTCTGAACAGACAAGCGACCACTTTCTGGAAGGTAGGACATGCGGAGAAGTGAATCTGAGGCAATATTCGGGAGGATAGATGGCAGGGGAGGGGGCCTCCGTCCGCCGCTTCTGGCAAGTGATAGAGCCCTGGAGCACAAAATTGGAACTTTTAGAAGTCGGCTCCACTGAGGGATGTCGCTCCAGTGGCTAAGCGGGGGGTGGAACCCTCGCTGGGACAGTGTGGTCTCAGGACCCTCGGAGTCACAGAAAGACCAGGGGTGCCCGAGTGCAGCACAGCTCCCAGGTATCGGAGAGGGGAAGCCAGCTGCAAAGATAGAGCTGGGGAGGGGGCTCTCAGCTTGGGGTTGCCATAAACCGTGATCCACAGCACAGTCGGGCCACTGCTCTTTCAGCAGGGGCCCATCAAGCGGTAGATCTGGGGAGACTCCCCTTCCTCCCCCAAGAGGAGTGGTGCAAGAGCTCACTGCAGGAATCTGCTGGGTTTGGAGACTCCACATGGGGTCAGGTGCCAGAGATAGAAACGCTCAGTCACAGGCTGCGTGAGCACGGAGTGCGGCCGGAGACCAGGGAGAGGGGAGTGATTGACTGCTTTTCTCTAGGGGCGACACTGAAGAGTGGGGCCCCGAGTTCTTGGCTCCTCTAGGGCGGAGATTGGGAGGCCACGATTTCACTCTCCTCCTCCAAAGCTGTACAGAAAGCTTGCAGGGAACAAAAGCTCCCCAGAGCAAACCCCAGCAGATTACTTAGCCCGGCCCTCGGCAAGGGCGGGGCAATTCCGCCTCCAGCAAAGACATTTGGGAACCACGGCAACAGGCCCCTCCCCCAGAAGATCAGCAAGAACAGCCAGCCAAGACCAAGTTTACCGATCAATGAGAACAGCAGAACTCCAGTGCTAGGGGAATACTGCACATAGAATTCATGGCTTTTTTATCATGATTCTTTAATCTTTCAAACTTAACTTTTTTTTTAACTTTTTTTTTTTTTGAGTTTTTCTTTTTCCCTTTTTCAACCAACATCTTATCAATCCCTTTTCTAAAAAATATTTTTTGTTTTTCATTTTTAGAGTCATATTCTATCCCTTCAGAGTAGTTACCCTTATTTTTGGTATATATATATATATATATATATATATATATATATATATATATAAGTTGTTCTCTCTTTGGGATACAGTTTCTTCTAACAGACCAAAATATACCCTAAATCTCTAGTGTATGGGTTTGTTCTAGTCTCCTGCCTGATCACATTCTCTCCTCCTTTTTTTTTAAAATCCTCTTCTTTCATTTTTCAACCAACTTCTTATCAATTCCTTTTATAAAATCTTTTATAATTTTCATCTTTACAGTCATATTCCATCCTTTCATCGTATTTACCCTTATTTTTGTAAATATACAAGCTTTTCTTTCTTTAAAATTTTGGGAGGCACTTTCTTCTAACAAACCAAAATATGCCCAAAATCTACTGTGTGACACTGATCTATGCACCAGCTATTTGATCATATTCTGTTTTTCTTGTTTGTTTGTTTTTTTATCTCTTTTTCTTTTTTTTTTTTCTTTCTTTCCCTTTCTTTTCCCCCAGTTTCAGGTCTCTTCTGATTTGTTTAGTGTATATTTTTCTGGGGTCATTGCTACCCTGTTAGCATTTTGTTCTCTCATTCATCTATTCTCTTCTGAACAAAATGACAAGATGGAAAAAATCACCTCAAAAAAAAAAAACCGGTACCGACTGCCAGGGATCTAATCCATACGGACATTAGTAAGATGTTGAAACTAGAGTTCAGAATGATGATTTTAAAGATACTAGCTGGGCTTGAAAAAAGCATGGAAGATATTAGAGAAACCCTTTCTGGAGAAATAAAAGAACTAAAATCTAACCAAGTCGAAATCAAAAAGGCTATTAATTAGGTGCAATCAAAAATGGAGGCTCGAACTGCTAGGATAAACGAGGCAGAAGAGAGAATTCGTGATATAGAAGACCAAATGATGGAAAATAAAGAAGCTGAGAAAAAGAGAGATAAACAACTACTGGATCACGAAGAGAGAATTTGAGAGATAAGTGATACCATAAGATGAAACAGTATTAAAATAATTGGGATCCCAGAAGAAGAAGAAAGAGAGAGAGGAGCAAAAGGTATACTGGAGCAAATTATAGGAGAGAACTTCCCTAATTTGGGGAAGGAAACAGGCATCAAAATCCAGGAGGCACAGAGAACTCCCCTCAAAATCAATAAAAATAGGTCAACACCCTGACATCTAATAGTAAAACTTACGAGTCTCAGAGACAAAGAGAAAATCCTTTGAAAGCAGCTCAGGAGAAGAGATCTGTAACCTACAATGGTAGAAACATTAGATTGGCAATAAACCTATCCACAGAGACCTGGCAGGCCAGAAAGGACTGGCATGATATATTCAGAACACTAAATGAGAAAAATATGCAGCCAAGAATACTATATTGAGCTAGGCTGTCACTGAAAATAGAAGGAGAGATAAAAAGCTTCCAGGACAAACAAAAACTAAAGGAATTTGCAAACACGAAACCAGCCCTACAGGAAATACTGAAAGGGGTCCTCTAAGCAAAGAGAGAGCCTAAAAGTAACATAAACCAGAAAGGAACACAGACAATATACAGTAACAGTCACCTTACAGGCAATACAATGGCACTAAATTCATATCTTTCAATAGTTACCCTGAATGTAAATGGGCTAAATGCCCCAATCAAAAGACACAGGCTATCAGATTGGATAAAAAAAGAAAGATCCATCAATATGCTGTCTGCAAGAGACTCATTTTAGACCCAAAGACACCCCCAGATTGAAAGTGAGGGGGTGGAAAACAATTTACCACGCTAATGGACACCAAAAGAAAGCTGAGATGGCAATCCTTATACCAGACAAATTAGAGTTTAAACTAAAGACTATAATAAGAGATGAGGAAGGATACTATATCATACTTAAAGGGCCTATCCAACAAGAAGTTCTAACAATTGTAAATATCTATGCCCTAACATGGGAGCAGCCAATTATATAACCCAATTAATATCAAAAGCAAAGAAACACATCGACAACAATACAGTAATAGTGGGGGACTTTAACACCCCCCTCACTGAAATGGACAGATCATCTAAGCAAAAGATCAACAAGGAAATAAAGACTTTAAATGACACACTGGACCTAACGGACTTCACAGATATATTCAAAACATTCCATCCCAAAGCAACAGAATACACATTCTTCTCTAGTGCCCATGGAACATTCTCCAGAATAGATCACTTCCTAGGTTACAAATCAGGTCTCAACCTGGTACCAAAAATTGGAATCATTCCCTGCATATTTTCAGACCACAATGCTTTGAAACTAGAACTCAATCACAAGAGGAAAGTCGGAAAGAACTCAAATACATGGAGGATAAAGAGCATCCTACTAAACAATGAATGGGTCAACCAGGAAACTAAAGAAGAATTTTAAAAATTCATGGAAACCAATGAAAATGAAAACACAACTGTTCAAAATCTTTGGGATGCAGCAAAGGCAGTCCTAAGAGGAAAGTATATAGCAATACAAGCCTTTCTCAAGAAACAAGAAAGGTCTCAAATACACAACCTAACCCTACACCTAAAGAAGCTAGAGAAAAAACAGCAAATAAAGCCTAAACCCAGCAGGAGAAGAGAAATAATAAAGATCAGAGCAGAAATCAAGGAAATAGAAACCAAAAGAACAGTAGAATAGATCAAAGAAAGTAGGAGCTGATTCTTTGAAAGAATTAACAAGATTGAAAACCCCCTGGCCAGACTTATCAAAAAGAAAAGAGAAAGGACCCAAATCAACAAGATCATGAATGAAAGAGGAGAGATCACAACCAACACCAAAGAAATACAAACAATTATAAGAACATATTATGAGCAACTCTATGCCAGCAAACTAGATAATCTGGAAGAAATGGATGCATTGCTAGAGATGTATAAACTACCAAAAATGAAGCAGGTAGAAATAGAAAACCTGAAAAGACCTATAACCACTAAGGAAATTGAAGCAGTTATCAAAAATCTCCCAACAAACAAGAGCCCAGGGCCAGATGGCTTCCCAGGGGAATTCTACCAAACATTTAAAGAAGAATTAATATCTATTCTTCTGAAACTGTTCCAAAAAATAGAAATGGAAGGAAAACTTCCAAACTCGTTTTATGAGGCCACCATTACCTTGATCCCCAAACCAAAGACCCCATCAAAAAGGAGAATTACAAACCAATATCTTTGATGAACATGGATGCAAAAATTCTCACCAAAATACTAGCCAATAGGATCCAACAGTACATTAAAAGGATTATTCACCACAACCAACTGGGATTTATCCCTGGGCTGCAAGGTTGGTTCAACATCCACAAATCAATCAACGTGATACAAAAAAAGAAAGAACAAGAACCATATGATCCTCTCAATAGATGCAGAAAAAGCATTTGACAAAGTACAGCATCCCTTCTTGATCAAAACTCTTCAGAGTATAGGGATAGAGGGTACATACCTCAATATCATAAAAGCCGTCTATGAAAAACCTACAGCGAATATCATTCTCAATGGGGAAAAACTGAGAGCTTTCCCCCTAAGGTCAGGAACGCGGCAGGGATGTCCACTATCACTAATGCTATTCAACATAGTATTAGAAGTCCTAGCCACAGCAATCAGACAACAAAAAGAGATAAGAGGCATCCAAATCGGCAAAGAAGGAGTCAAACTCTCACTCTTTGCAGATGATATGATACTTTATGTGGAAAACCCAAAAGACTCCACCCCAAAACTGCTAGAACTCAGACAGGAATTCAGTAAAGTGGCAGGATATAAAATCAATGCACAGAAATCAGTGGCATTCCTATACACCAACAACAAGACACAAGAAAGAGAAATTAAGGAGTTGATCCCATTTACAATTGCACCCAAAACCATAAGATATCTAGGAATAAATCTAACCAAAGAGGCAAACTATCTCTACTCAGAAAACTATAAAATACTCATGAAAGAAATTGAGAAAGACACAAAGAAATGGAAAAACGTTCCATGCTCACGGACTGGAAGAACAAATATTGTGAAGATGTCAATGCTACCTAGAGCAATCTACACATTCAATGCAATCCCCATCAAAATGCCATCCACTTTTTTCAAAGAAATGGAACAAATAATCCTAAAATTTGTATGGAACCAGAAAAGACCCCGAAAAGCCAGAGGAATGTTGAAAAAGAAAAACAAAGCTGGCGGCATCACAATTCCAGACTTCCAGCTCTATTACAAAGCTGTAATCATCAAGATGGTATGGTACTGGCACAAAAACAGACACATAGATCAATGGAACAGAATAGAGAGCCCAGAAATGGACCCTCAACTCTAGGGTCAACTACTCTTTGACAAAGCAGGAAAGAATGTCCACTGGAAAAAAGACAGTCTCTTCAACAAATGGTGTTGAGAAAATTGGACAGCCACATGCAGAAGAATGAAACTGGACCATTTCCTTACACCACACACAAAAACAGACTCCAAATGGTTGAAAGACCTAAATGTGAGACAGGAGTCCATCAAAATCCTAAAGGAGAACACAGGCAGCAACCTCTTCGACCTCAGCCGCAGCAACTTCTTCCTAGAAACATCGCCAAAGGCAAGGGAAGCAAGGGCAAAAATGAACTATTGGGACTTCATCAAGATAAAAAGCCTTTGCACAGCAAAAGCAACAGTCAGCAAAACCAAAAGACAACCAACAGAATGGGAGAAGATATTTGCAAATGACATATCAGATAAAGGGCTAGTATCCAAAATGTATAAAGAACTTATCGAACTCAACACCCAAAGAACAAATGATCCAATCAAGAAATGGGCAGAAGACATGAACAGACATTTTTCCAAAGAAGACATCCAAATGGCCAACAGACACATGAAAAAGTGCTCAACATTGCTCGGCATCAGGGAAATCCAAATCAAAACCTCCATGAGATACCCCCTCACATCAGTCAGAATGGCTAAAATTAACAAGTCAGGAAATGACAGATGTTGACAAGGATGCCGAGAAAGGGGAGCCTTCCTACACTGTTGGTGGGAATGCAAGCTGGTGCAACCACTCTGGAAAACAGTATGGAGTTTCCTCAAAAAGTTGAAAATAGAGCTACCATACTATCCAGCAATTGCACTACTGGGTATTTACCCCAAAGATACAAATGTAGGGATCTGAAGGGGTACATGCACCCCAATGTTTATAGCAGCAATGTCCACAATAGCCAAACTGTGGAAAGAGCCGCGATGTCTATCGACAGATGAATGGATAAAGAAGATGTGGTATATATATACAATGGAATATTATGCAGCCTTCAAAAGGAATGAAATCTTGCCATTTGCAACGACATGGATGGAGGGTGTTATGCTGAGCGAAATAAGTCAGAGAAAGACATGTATCATATGATCTCACTGATATGAGGAATTCTTAATCTCAGGAAACAAACTGAGGGTTGCTGGAGTGGGGGGTGGGATGGGAGGGATGGGGTGGCTGGGTGGTAGACACTGGGGAGGGTATGTGCTATGGTGAGCGCTGTGAATTGTGCAAGACTGTTGAATCACAGATCTGTACCTATGAAACAAATAATGCAATATACGTTAAGAAAAAAAAAGAAGAAGATAGCAGGAGGGGAAGAATGAAGGGGGGAAATCGGAGGGGGAGACGAACCATGAGAAACAATGGACTCTGAAAAACAAACTGAGGGTTCTAGAGGGGAGGGGGGTGGGAGGATGGGTTAGCCTTGTGATGGGTATTAAAGAGGGCACGTTCTGCATGGAGCAATGGGTGTTATGCACAAACAATGAATCATGGAACACTACATCAAAAACTAATGATGTAATGTATGATGATTAACATAACAATAAAAAATTTTAAAAAATAAAAAGCTTCTGCACAGCAAAGGAAACAATCAACAGAACTAAAAGACAACCTACTGAATGAGAGAAGATATTTGCAAATGACATTTCCGATAAGGGGTTAGTATCCAAAATATATAAAGAACTTTTACAACTCAAGGGTGCCTGGTGGCTCAGTTGGTTAAGCGACTGCCTTCAGCTCAGGTCATGATCCTGGAGTCCCTGGATGGAGTCCCGCATCGGGCTCCCTGCTTGGCAGGGAGTCTGCTTCTCCCTCTGACCCTCCTTCCTCTCATGCTCTCTGTCTCTCATTCTCTCTCTCTCTCAAATAAATAAATAAAATCTTTGAAAAAAAAAAAGAACTTTTACAACTCAAGACCAAAAAAAAAAAAAATCCAGTTAAAACATGGACAGAAGACATGAACAGTCATTTCTTCAAAAAAGACATACAGATGGCCAATAGACACATGAAAAGATACTCAACATCACTCGTCATCAGGGAAATGCACATCAAAAACACAATCAGATAACATCTCACACCTGTCAGAATGGCTAAAATAAACAAGAAACAAGTGTTGGTGAGGATGTGGAGAAAAAGGAACCTTCATGCACTGTTGGAAGGAATGTAAAATTTTTTCAAAGATTTATATATTTATTTGAGAGAGAGAGTGCATGCGTGAGTGAGGGGAGGGGCAGAGGGAGAGAATCTCCAACAGACTCCCCACTGATCATGACCCCAACACAGGGCTCAGTCTCATGACCTCAAGATCATGACCTGAGCCAAAGTCCAATGCTCAACCAACTGAGCCACCCAGGCACCCCAAAACTTTTTTTAAAGATTTTATTTTTAAGTAATCTCTACACCCAACATGGGGCTCAAACTCATGACCCTGAGATCAAGAGTGGAATGCTCTTCCAACTGAGCCAGCCAGGGGCCCCGGGAATGCAAACTTCTGCAACCATTGTGGAAGACAGTATGTAGGTTCCTCAAAAAATGAAAACTAGAATTACCATATAATCCAGTAATTCCATTACTGGGTATTTACCCAAAGAATACAAAAGCACTAATTTCAAAAGATATATGTACCCCTATGTTTATAGCAGCATTATTTATAATAGGCAAATTATGGAAGCAACCCAAGCAACCCAACTGATGAATGGATAAATATAAGTGGTATATATACACAATGGAATATTATTCAGCCATAAAAAAGAATGAAATCTTGTCATTTGCAACAACATGGATAGAGCTAGAGAGCATAATGCTAAGTGAATAAGTCAGTCAAAGACAAATACCATATGATTTCACTCATGTGGAATTTATTAAACAAAACAAACCAACAAAGGGGAAAAAAAAATAGACTCTTAACTATAGAGAACTGGAGGTTACTGGGAGGAGGCAATGAGGGAAATAGGTGATGAGGATTAAAGAATATACTTATTGTGATGAGTGCTGAGTAATGTATAGGACTGTTGAACCACTATATTGTACACCTGAAATTAATGTAACACTGTATGTTAATTATAATAAAATTTAAAAATTATTAAATTTTTTCCAAAAAATGTATTGTAAAAGCAGGCAGACAGTACATAAACAAATGAGTGTGGCTGTGTTCCAATAAAACCTCTTTAGAGTCACTGAAATTTTAATTTCATGTAATTTTCACACGCTACAAAACAGCAGGATTTTTCATCTATTTTACATCGTAAATATCATCCTTAGCATCCAAGCTATATAAAAAAAAGGCAATAGGCCAATTTGGCTTGTGGACCATAGTTTGCCAATCCTGCCCTAGAGTTTTAGTAATTGCTTCTTTTTAAAAAAATTTATCATCTTGGGTGGGAGAATGGGTTAGCCTGGTAATGGGTATTGAGGAGGGCACATTCTGCATGGAGCACTGGGTGTTATGCACAAACAATGAATCATGGAACATGACATCTAAAACTAATGATGTAATGTATGGGGATTAACATAAGAATAAAAAAAAATTTATCTTTATGGGGCACCTGGGTGGCTTATTAGGTTAAGCGTCTGCCTTCGGCTCAGGTCATGGGATGGGTCCTGGGATGGAGGCCCGCGTTGGGCTCTCTGCTCAGTGGGGAGCCTGCTTGTCCCTCTCTCCCTCCTTTTGCCCCTCCCTCCCTTGCTTTCTCTCTCTCTCAAATGAATAAATAAAGTCTTTTTAAAAAATTATCATCTTTAGGTGTGCCTGGACTCAGTCAGTTAAGCATCTGTCTTTGGTTCAGGTCATGATCCTGGGGTCCTGAGATCAAGCCTGTGTTGGGCTCCCTGCTCACTGGGGAGTCTGCTTCTCCTTCTGCCCCTCCCTCCACTTGTGTGGGCTCTCTCTCTCTCTCTCAAATAAATACAATCTTTAAAAAGTTATCATCTGGGGCGCCTGGGTGGCTCAGTTGGTTAAGCGACTGCCTTCGGCTCAGGTCATGATCCTGGAGTCTGGGATCGAGTCCCGCATCGGGCTCCCTGCTTGGCAGGGAGTCTGCTTCTCCCTCTGACCCTCCTCCCTCTCATGCTCTCTGTCTCTCATTCTCTCTGTCTCAAATAAATAAATAAAATCTTAAAAAAAAAAAAGTTATCATCTTTAGAAACTCAATACCTAACAGTTTTAATGACATGTTTTTCTCTTTTTTTGTGCATCATGTTCTCAAACCCTGCTTCTTCCTTTTGAGATCATTTTTCTTCTTACAGAAGTATATCCTTTCATCTTCTTTTATTCAGATTAATAGGTAACATTTAAAGGATGCTTATTTACATGCTAGGCACGGGTCTAAGTACATTACATAAAGGAATTTACTTAATCTGTACAATATCCTATGAGATAGATCCAATGAAATGTCCTATCCTATGAAAAGTCTTTATTTCAGCTTCACTCCTGAATAATAGTTTGGCTGGTAAAAGAATTCTAGATTTGCAATTATTTTCCCACAGCACTTTATTTTTTTTTTTTTAAGATTTTATTTATTTGTCAGAGAGAGAGCACACGTGCAACAGGGGGAGAAGCAGGCAGAGGGAGAAGCAGGCAGAAGGAGAAGCAGGCTCCCTGCTGAACAAGGAGCTGGATGCGGCACTTGATCCCAGGACCCTGGGATCATGACCTGAGCCAAAGGCAGACGCTGAACCAAATGAGCCACCCACTCATCTCTATCCCGCAGCACTTTAAAAATAATTCTGTAAAATGTCAATTTAGTTTTTGTCTCTTTGTAGGTAATCTGACTTTTCTCTCTAAAGGTTTTTGCAGTTTTTTCTTTTTCCTTTATTGTAGGTGTGAATTTTTTTTTAATCCTGTTTGGTCCTCAATGAAATTTTTCAACCTGTGGACTCATATCTTTCTTTAGTCCTGGGAAATTCTCGGCCATTATCTTTTTTTGCATTGCTTTTCCACCATTCTATTATAGGATCTTATAATCCTATCCGCCATGGTTCTTACCTTTTTTATCTTATTCTACCTTTGAATATTGCATTCTGGAATACTTGTTCATTTAATCTTTCATTTCACTAATTTGTTCTTCAGCTCTGCCTAGTTTACTACTGAGCTCATTTTATTTCAAACTTCATCAATCCAGGGATTGCAACTGGTTCTTTTTCATAGCTCCCCTTCTTGTTTTCATGCTTTATCCTGCTTTATCTCTTTGAGGATATAAAAAGTATTTCCCAAGTCCTTTTCAGATTGCGCCATTTGCTCTGTTTGCTCAAGAATTTATTCTCTCTCTCTCTGTTTTTTTTTTTTTTTTACATTTTGTGGATCACTCCTGGTGTCTGTGTTCCTTAGATGCTTTGTGATTCTTGGGTTGAGATCATTTGTTGATTTCTCTCATGAGCACCCTGGGTAGTAACACTCTTTGACCTGGCAAGAGGGATAGCTCCCCAGCCTCATTCTTTAGAGTCCTACCCATCACCATAGGATGAGGAGTTCAACAGACTATGCCCAGCTGGAGCTACTCTACTCTTAGAAACCCTGAATTCCTTGAACAAATGGCCCAAGCCTCCTTCCAAAATCTACATGGACCTCTTCCCAGAAGTCAGACTCCCAAGGGCAGACCATATGCTGCTGTTCGTTCACCGTTTTGGTTTTTTTTTTAAGATTTTATTTATTTGACAGAGAGAGAGGGAGAAAGAGCATAAGCAGGGGGAGGGGCAGAGGGAGAGGGAGAAGCAGGCTCCCCACTGAGCAGGTTGCCGGATGCAGGACTGATCCCAGGAGCCTGGGATCATGACCTGAGCTGAAGGCAGATGCTTAACTGACTGAGCCACCCAGGCACCCTGTTTGTTCACCCTTAAACCCAAGGGGTAGCCAAGTGGCAGCTGTTTACAGCGATATGTACATAAAGGTTGGAAAAACAAGGTGAGGTAATCACATGCATACATGACAGGCCCCTCATGATGTGGAACAGAGCCAGAGAAAAAGGCAAGTCACAGGCAGCCTCTTCCCTTATTGCCCCATTCCACCAAAGAATCCCAAGGAATCTAAGAATTTTTAATTTAAAGTTGTCCTTTCAACTTGTTATAAAGATATATTTGTGAAAAATATAGAATTCTACTTAAAATATTTTACTTAAAAGATATTAACTTGATTTATAACTTTTAAATATCTATACATATAGTGTATAGGCCTCCATTTAAACTCCTACTCAGAGCCTCAAAAATGAGGGGGTAGGCTTGACTCAGTGGTTTTTACTGATACTTCAACCTCTGTGTTGGCAGGCACTGGCCTTCAGTCCTACCTATGGGCAGGAGAAAAGTCCTGCTTCCTCTAGTTTCAGGCAGGCAATTCAGATCTGGCTCCCCACCATTCGCAGTACCTGCTCATCTTCATAGGCTCCCAGCTATTTCTTTCTTTTAGGAAGACATCTCCAATACTAAACTATGGAAATTTTCTTCCTTTTTTTAAAAGTGTGTGTGTGTGTATGGATACACACACACTAATATACACATAACCAATATATATATTCATATATATATACTAACACATATATATATTTAGATCAGGAGGGAAAAGTTTCAGCATATTTTTAATCTGTCTTCTAGGTCTGAAAGTAGAGCCTCTGCTTTCAAGTATGGATGTCAAGAATGCTTCATCTGAATTCGTAAGGTGAGCCAGGAAACATGAATCAAAACTAGAGCTCAGATATGAACATCTTTATTCTCTATGATGTAGACTTGACCACAGCAAACCATCACAACTGGGAAACAAAGGTAATCTCATGTTAATAAAAACCATTACAGGTTACCAACTATCTCCACCACCTGGGATGAGCTGGCCTCTCTGGCTCTTCCGTTTCCCAGCTACAATCAAGTGAGTTCAAGAAGCTAATGTCTAGTCATTTCCAAAAGCCCCTTTCCTTATTAATTTTTCTAATTTCACATAATATAGGCCTAGGTCAGATTTTATTGCATTCTAAGAGTGAATTTCTGAGCCTGAACCATATTAGCATTTCAGAGATAACAGCAAAAGAAATCACCCAAATCATCTAATAGGGTATGTAAGAGAGCTTTGATAAATTGCAAGATATTTTGGCAAAGTAAGATAATACTGTTACATATTATAGAATATACATTCAGTATTATACACTCAAAAAAGGTTTATGTGTAAAGAGGGAGTAAGGATTGCTCAATGAAAAGGAACTGATTTACTAGGAAAAACACTGGGGGCGGGGGGAGGTGAGTCATCAGCAAATAACCACAAAATTAAGCTGAAATAGAACTTCAGCTTCAGGGATAAAGTACAATAAGCCTCCTTGCAATGGAAAGGGTATACTCTCTTTGAACAAAAGTATCAGTAGAAGTATGAGTCTATGAAGTAGCTCTGTTGAGCAAGACATTTTAAATAGCAACACTTTATACCACAGTTGCCTCTGAGCACATCATTTCCAGGAACTCAGTAGCATGCACGGTTATCAGGACAGGCAACCATAAATATTCAAGACAATTACCAACTCACCCCAAGTAAGAGCAGCCAGGGTCAAGAGCTCAGGGATTGAATCCTGACATACTACATATTCTGGAGAATATGGATCAGTTTGAACTTCAGCATCCCGATAATCAGTCTGAGTACCCACAGTGTACTTTGAAGGTACGGAAGGGTACTTAGCAGAAGTAGTAGGAGGGAAAATATATGCCTCTGTCCTAAAAGGGAAAATTATTTTAAAAATTAAAACCTGATCCAATCACTTAGAATACTATACCGTCAAGTAGAAATAAATCCTTATCTTCACTAAGCCCATTCCCCCTTTAAACATGCACAAATTCATGAATCCAGTGTAACCAGGATTGTGCCCAATTATCTTGAGAGAACTGCCTTGTTAGTCTCACCTCTGCCAAGAAACTGAAGGGATATAAAAGCCCAGGTCTACTCACAAAAGTACCTATTTATCTGTGTATCACTGGGCAGGATTGTAGTCAGAAATGTAGATTCTAGGATGTTATACAGTTACTTCTAAACCTGTTGAGAATTGCTATTTCCTGGTTTCTTTTTTCTCTGCTTTTAGTTATATAACCAAATTTAATTGTTTCCCTCTAGAAATTCAGGAGCAGAGAAAAGAGAAGAGATGCTTCTGATTTTTTAAAAAGGCAAGGCTCTTTTGAGATAGATGACTCAATAATTAATGCTAGGATTACTTGATTAACTACAGAAGTTACCTCATCCCTTGGACAAAAATTCCAGATATTTTAAGGCATTTAATGTAAAAATGAGACTATAAAAGTACTAACAGGAAACATAAGTAAATATACTATCTTTGAGTGAAAGTATTTTTCAGCATGGCTCAAAAGCCAGAAACTACAAAAGGAAATGAATTAAGTTGAAACTTCTATACCTCAAAGTGTCATGAACAAATTTAAAATATGAATGGCACACTTAGAAATAGGTTTTACAACATATATGATAATAATTAAACACCCTTTCTATACAAAAAGCCCTTGTAAATCAGTAAGTTAAATACCAACAGAAAAATGCGTAACAATTCACAAAAGTGAAAACTAACAAACATATGAAAAAATAATGAACATAACTAGTAATCAAAGTAAAATAAAACCACAAGATTCTATCTTATTATATCACATAAGCAAAGATTTAAAAGATTGAAAATACCCAGCATTGATGAAGTTGTGAAGAAACAGGCATTCTCATAAACTGTTGATTAAAATAAATAGATATAACCTAACAGGTAACTTAGCAATATATATCTGAACTTTACAATACTCTTTTGCCCCAGCAAATGTACTCCTAGGAATTTATTCTAGGAAATAACTGGACAAGTATACAGAGATATATGCAAACACATTCATAAAGTCTGATGTGTAAGAATAAAAACTTACAAACTCTTTTTTAATGGCCAATTAAAAAAAATAGTTGCACCTGAGGTTATTAGGCATCAATCTTGGATCCATATTTTCATCTTTTTTTTTTTATTCTGGCTATTTTTAAGTACAGAAAAAAATTTTACATTAATTCATTTAAACATATGTCTACTCTTAACATAATTTTTATAGCAAGTATGATAGCACATATGCTTTAATGTTCTAGTGCAGGGCTTTTTTCTTTTTCTTTTCTAAGATTTTATTTTTAGATGTCCATCAACTGATGAGTGGATAAAGATGTGGTATATGCCTACAATGGAATATTACTCAGCCATCAAAAAGAATGAAATCTTGCCATTTGCAACGACAGAACTAGAGTGTATTACATTAAGCGAAATAACTCAGAGAAAGACAAATACAATATGATTTCATTCATATGTAGAATTTAAGAAATGAAACAGATGAACATAGGGGAAGGGAAGGAAAAATAAGATAAAAACAGAGAGGGAGCAAAGCATAAGATACTCTTAACTATAGGGAACAAACAGTTGCTGGAGGGGAGGTGGGTGAGGGATGAGGTAACTGGGTATTAAGGAAGGCACTTGATGTAATGAGCACTGGGTGTTATATGCAACTGATGAATCACTAAATTCTACCCCTGAAACTAATAATACACTATATGTTAACTAACCTGAATTTAAATAAAATCTAAAAAATAAAATAAAGATTTTATTTTTAAGCAATCTCTGCACCCAATGAGGGGCTTGAACTCACAACCCTGAGATCAAGAGTCGCATGCTCCACTGACTGAGCCAGCCAGGCACCCCAGCAGTGCGTTTTTCTTTTACTTTTGAGTTTGCTTCCCTTAATATCTTTTCCTCCCTTATCTACCTATAGCAGTACCCTCTCTGTACATCCTAGATCTAGAATATATACTTGAATTATCCTTGAATCTTGCTGTATTTTTATCCACACTTATTTTTCTATGCTCACACAAATATACACATAGAGTATTATTTTATTGTTTTGCTAACATGGAAATCATATTATGAATACATTTTTGCATCTTGCCTTTTTAACTAAACCATACTTCATGGAAATCTTTCCAATCTATTCATGTGGCTCTTTTTCAAGAAAAATCAAACTTAAATGATCACCACCAATAGAAAAACTACTTCAAAAAATATGGCACACCTATAATGGAATTTATGCAACTATTAAAAGTAAAAATGTAATCAGAATTTATAAACATAAATAACAATTATTTCTGGATAGGATTACAGAATTTTTTTCATGTTTATAGTTTTCTAAATTTTCTAACTTTTTTTTAACCTAGAAATATACTACTATTAAAATAAGGGGAAAAAAATAAGGAAAAAAACAATACAGCCATTTCCATTTAAAAGAAAATATGTTTTCTAGTTGGTAGAAGAGTTATTAAATTACATAAACAAAAAAACTAAATATAATGGCAAAAAAGAAAGATTTCCATTTTAAAAATAGTCAAAGGCAATGGGAGGTGTTTATAAAGAAGCAAAACATACAGAGCTTAGCTCTAAGAAAAATGCACTTCAAGTCAGCTAGAAAGAAGCACCTACTTGGAGGTTCAACCTGTAATGAAATAATACTTTAAATTGTTATTAATGCTGAATTCTAATGGTATTGAAATCATTTTTTCAGCAGCTGCTATGAATTTCTAACCTATGTAGATAATTTAGGTATTTATAATTTGTGTTTTCAGCAGAAATTATTTGACTATAAAGATTCTAGTTGAGGAAATAACTGATGATATAAATAAGCTTTATATCATCCCAGGTCATATGAATATTATTATGTAACACCATTAGTTTGAATCAAGAGAATAAATTGTTTTTCCAAATTAAAAATTACACATTTGAACCATCTGATCAAATATGCTAAGATTATGATAAAGCCTAATGAATCCTTCTGACTAATCTTTCTGATGACTTAAGATCCTTCTAGGTGAGTCAGAGAAGAGGATGCAAAGGGGGAATGCTACTTTGACAGAAGTCCTACAGTAACTTAATACAGTTTCTTTCCTAACTAACTTGTTATTTTTCTCCAACCTATTCTCTTTTTCTCCATTTCAGCTGGTTTTAGGGGAGAATAAACTGAATAAGAAAAAACAATGATCTCTTTCCTACCCCTCCCCAACTTCAGTCAGAACTGAAAAATGAGAAAGAAAGACCCCATATCTGCTGCTTACCTGGCTTGAGCCCTGGATCCCATCCACAGGCTCACCGGTATCCCAACAGCACCTAGCGCTGCTCTGTTCCCTCTCTCCAGACCCTTCCTCCTCCACTACTGCACAGGCACCAGGAGCATGCACTGTCTGCCATACCCTCTTCTAGATTTTCCCTTCCAGGCCCAACAAAACTAAACCTCACAAAGAGGGGTTTCACAAAGTAGCAAACCCTGTTCTGTAATTATGAACTTTAATGAATGTTTGTATTTTTTAAAGACTTAATGTTCTCAGAGCAGCTTTACATTCACAGTAAAACTGAGGAAGGTACAGAGATTTCCCATATACACACTTTGCCTCCACACATGCATAGCCTGCTCCATTATCAATATCCCTCACCATAGCGGTACATTTGTTACGACTGAGGAACATACATTTACACATCATGATCACCCCATAGTGTATATTAGAGTTCACTCTTGGTATTATACATTCTATGGTTTAGACAAATCCTTACAATATGTAGTATACATATATAATAACACCTATCCACCATTATAGTATCATACAGTGTATCTTGCCCACCCTAAAAATTCTCTGTGCTCCTTCTAGTCATCCATACCCCTCTAACCCCTGGCAATCAATGACCCTTTATAATCTCCAGGTTTGCCTTTTCCAGAAAGTCATATAGTTGGAATCATACAGTATGTAGCCTTTCCCGATTGGCTTCTTTCTTTTAGTAATACACATTTAAGATTCCTCCATGTCTTTTCATGACTTGATAGCTCATTTCTTTTTAGTGATGAATAATATATTACATTGCCTCAATATACCATAGTTTATCCATCAACCTGGTAAAGGACATCTTGGTTGCCTCCAAGTTTTGGCATTTATGAATAAAGCTGCTATAAACATCTATGGGTTTATGTGCAGGTTTTGTGTAAACGTAAGTTTTCAACTCCTTGGGTAAACACCAAGGAGCACAATTGCTGGACTATATGGTAAGAGTATGTTTAGTTTTATAAGAAACAGCCAAACTGTCTTCCAAAGTGGCTATAGCATTTTATATTTCCCACCAGCAATGAATGAGGGTTCCTAGTGCTGGTGTTATCAGTGTCCCAGATGGTGGCCATTCTAGCAAGTGCAGAGTGACATTTTATTGTTTTAATTTGCATTTCCCCAATGACATATGATGCGAAGCACCTCTTCATATGCTTATTTGCCACCTGTATATCCTCTTTGTGAGGTGTCTGTTAAGGTCTTTGGCCCATTTTAAAATCAGGTTGTTCTTTTTCTTATTGTTGTGTTTGAAGAGTTCACTACATAGTTCGGGTAACAGTCCTTTAGCAGATACGTCTTTTCAAATATTTTCTATCAGTCTGTGGCTTGTCTTCTCATTCTATTGACATTGTCTTTTGTACATTGGAAATTTTTAACTTTATTTACTTATTTTCTTTAAGTTTTTACTTAAATTCCACTTAGTTAACATACAGTGTAATATTAGTTTCAGGAGAATTTAGTGATTCATCACGTACATATAACACCCACTGCTCATCACAAGTGTCCTCCTTAATCCCCATCACCCATTTAGCCCATCCCCCTGCCCACCTCCCCTCCAGCAACCCTCAGTTTGTTCTCTATAGTTAAGAGTCTGTTTTATGGTTTGCCTATCTTTCCCCCCTACATTCATCTGTTTTGTTTCTTAAATTCCACATATAAATGAAATCAAATGGTATTTGTCTTTCTGACTGACTTATCTTGCTTAGCATAATATATTCTAGTTCCATCCATGTCATTGTAAATGCCAAGATTTCATTCTTTTTTATGGCTGTGTAACATTCCATTATATATATATATGACAACTTCTTTATTCATTCATCAGTCAATGGACATTTGGGCTCCTTCCATAATTTGGCTGTTAATAATGCTTCTATAAATATCAGGGTGCATGTATCCCTTCAAATCAGTATTTTTGTATCCTTTGGGTAAGTACCTAGTAGTGCAATTGCTGGATTGTAGGGTAGTTCCATTTTTAACTTTTTGAGGAACCTCCATACTGTTTCCCAGAGTGGCTACACCAGTTTGCATTCCCACCAAAAGTGCATGAGGGTTCCCCTTTCTCCACATCCTCACCAACATCTGTTGTTTCCTGTGTTGTTAATTTTAGCCATTCTGAAAGGTGTGAGGTGGTATCTCATCGTGGTTTGATTTGTATTTCCCTGATGATGAGTGATGTTGAGCATCTTTGCATGCGTCTGTTACCATCTGGATGTCTTCTTTGAAAAAAATGTCTATTCATGTCTTCTGCCCAGTTCTTAACTGGGTTGCTTTTTTGGGTGTTGAGTTTGATAAGTTCTTTGTAGATTTTGGACACTAACCCCCTTTATCAGACATGTCATTTGCAAACATCTCCCATTCCATAGGTTGCCTTTTAGTTTTCTTGATTGTTTCCTTTGCTGTGCAGAGCTTTTTATCTTGATGAAGTCCCAATAGTTCATTTTGGCTTTTGTTTCCCTTGCCTCCAGCGACGTGTCTAGTAAGAAGTTGCTACGACCAAGGTCAAAGAGATTGCTGCCTGTGTTCTCCTCTAAGATTTTGATGGTTTCCTGTCTCACATTTAGGTCCTTCATCCATTTTTAATTTATTTTTGTACATAAGAAAGTGGTCCAGTTTCATTCTGTTGCACGTTGCTGTCCCAGTTTTCCCAATATTATTTGTGGAAGAGACCGTCCTTTTTCCATGGGATATTCTTTCCTGCTTTGTCGAAGATTAGTTTGCCATATAGTTGCGGGCCCACTTCTGGGTCACCTATTCTGTTACATTGATCTATGTGTCTGTTTTTGTGCCAGTACCATACTGTCTTGACAACTACAGCTTTGTAATATAACTTGAAGTCTGGCATTGGAATGCCTCCAGCTTTGCTTTTCTTTTACAAGATTGCTTTGGCTAATTTGTGGTTCCATACAAATTTTAGGATTGTTAATTCTAGCTCTGTGAAAAATGCTGGTGGTATTTTGGTAGGGATTGCTTTGAATGTGTGCACTGCTTTGGGTGGTATAGACATTTTAACAATATTTGCTCTTCTAATCCATGAGCACAGAATGTTTTTCCATTTCTTTGTGTCTTCTTCAATTTCTTGCATAAGTGTTCTATAGTTCTCAGAGTACAGGTCTTTTACCTCTTTGCTTAGGTTTATTCTTAGGTATCTTGTTTTTGGTGCAATTGTAAATGGGATTGATTCCTTGATTTCTCTTTCTGCTGCTTCATTATTGGTATACAGAAATGCAACAGATTTCTGTACACTGGTTTTTTATCCTCCCACTTTACTAAATTCATGTTATCAGTTCTGGCAATTTTTGGCAGGGGTCTTTTGGGTTTTCTACATAGAGTATTACGTTGTCTATGAATAGTGAAAGTTTGACTTCTTCCTTGCCGATTTGGATGCCTTTTATTTCTTTTTGTTGTCTGACACTGAGGCTAGGACTTTGAGTACTACTTTAAATAGCAAAGGTGAGAGTGGACATCCCTGTCTTATTCCTGACCATAGAGGAAAAGCTCTCAGTTTTTTCTCATTGAGGATGGTATCAGCTGTGGGTCTTTTGTATATGGCCTTTATGATGTTGAGGTATGTTCCTTCTATCCCTACTTTATTGATAGTTTTTTTTTTAAAGATTTTATTTATTTATTTGAGAGAGAGAATGAGAGAGAGAGAGAAAGCATGAGAGGGGGAGGGTCAGAGGGAGAAGCAGACTCCCTGCCGAGCAGGGAGCCCAATGCGGGACTCGATCCCGGGACTCCAGGATCATGACCTGAGCCGAAGGCAGTCACTTAACCAACTGAGCCACCCAGGTGCCCTTGATAGTTTTTATAATGAATGGATGCTGTACTTTGTCAAATGCTTTTCTGCATCTATTGAGAGGATCATATGGTTCTTTTCCTTTCTTTTATTAATGTGGTGTATCATGTTGATTGATTTGTGAATATTGAACCATCTTGCAGCCCAGGAATAAATCCCACTTGATCGTGCTGAATAACTCTTTAATGTACTGTTGGATTCAACTTTCTACTATCTTTTTGAGAATTTTTACATCCACATTCATCAGGGATATTGGCCTGTAATTCTTTCTAGTGAGGTCTTTGTCTGGTTTTGGAACCAAGGTGAGGCAGGACTCATAGAATGAGTCTGGAAGTTTTCCTTCCATTTCTATTTTTTTGGAACAGCTTCAGAAGAACAGATATTAACTCTTCTTTAAATGTTTGATAGAATTCCCCTGGGAACCCACCTGGCCCTGGAGTTTTGTTTGTTGGGAGATTTTTGATCACTGATTCAATTTCTTTGCTGGTTATGGGTCTGTTCAAATTTTCTATTTCTTCCTGCTTCAGTTTTGGTAGTTTGTATGTTCTAGGAATTTATCCATTTCTTCCAATTGCCCAATTTGTTGGCATATAACTTTTCATAATATTCTCTTATAATTGTTTGTATTTCTGTGGCATTGGTCGTGATTTCTCCTCTCTCATTTGTGATTTTATTCATTTGGGTCTTTTTTTTCTTTTCTTTTTGATAAGTCTGGCTAGAGGTTTATCAATTTTATTAATTCTTTCAAAGAACATGCTCCTGGTTTCATTGATCTGTTCTGTTTTTTTGTTTTTTTGTTTTTTTTTTTTAAATTCTGTACCATTTCTTTTTGCTCTAATCTTTATTATTTCCCTTCTTTTGCTGGCTTTAGGCTTCACTTGTTCTTTTTCTAGCTCCTTTGGTGTAAGGTTGTGTATTTGAGATTTCTCTTCTTGATGTAGGCCTGTCTTGCTACATACTTCTCTCTTATAATCGGTTTTACTGCATCCCAAAGGTTTTGGACCAGCATGTTTTCATTTTCATCTGTTTCCATGTAGTTTTTATTTCTTCTTTAATTTCCTGGTTAACCCATCATTCTTTAGCAGGATGTTCTTTAACCTCCATGTATTTGTGGTCTTTCCACATTTTTTCTTGTGGTTGACTTCAAGTTTCATAGCGTTGTGGTCAGAAAATATTCATGGTATGATCTCAATCTTTTTGTACTTGTTGAGGCCTGATTTGTGACCTCGTATATGATCTATTCTGACGAATGTCCCATGTGCACCCAAAAAGAATGTGTATTCTGCTGCTTTAGGATGAAATGTTCTGAATATATCCATTAAGTCCATCTGTTCCAGTGTGTCACTCAAAGCCATTGTTTCCTTGTTGACTTTCTGCTTAGATGATCTGTCCATTGCTGTAAGTGGGGTGTTAAAGTCCCCTACTATTATTGTATTATTATCAGTGAGCTCCTGTATGTTTGTTATTGTTTTATATATTTGGGTGCTCCCAAGTTGGGGGCATAAATATTTACAATTGTTAGATCTTCTTGTTGGATAGACCCCTTTATTATGATATGGTGCCCTTCTTCAACTCTTGTTACGTCTTTGATTTAAAATCTACTTTATCTGATTTAAGTCTGGCTACTCTGGCTTTCTCTTCATGTCCATTAGCATGATAAGTTGTTCTCCATCCCCTCTCTTTCAGTCTGTAGGTGCCTTTAGGTCTAAAGTGAGTCTCTTGTAGGCAGCATACAGATGGGTCCTTTCTTTTTTTTTTTTTTTATCCATTCTGATACCCTATGTCTTTTGAGTGGAGCATTTAGTCCATTTACATTCAGAGTGATTATTGTTAGATATTACTTCAGTGCCATTGTTTTACTTGTTTTGTCCTTGTTCCTGGAGATTTTCTCTGTCCCTTTCTAGTCTTTGTTACTTTTGGTCTTTCTTTCCCACTCAAAGGGTCCCCTTTAAAACCAGCAGGGCTGGTTTTGGGGCGCCTGGGTGGCTCAGTCGTTAAGCGTCTACCTACGGCTCAGGTCATGATCCCAGGGTCCTGGGATCGAGTCCCACATCGGGCTCCCTGCTCAGCGGGAAGCCTGCTTCTCCCTCTCCCACTACCCCTGCTTGTGTTCCCTCTCTCGCTGTCTCTCTCTGTCAAAATAAATAAATAAAATCTTTTAAAAAAAATAAAACCAGCAGGGCTGGTTTAGTGATCATAAACTCCTTTAGTTTTTGTTTGTCTGGGAAACTCTTATCTCTCCTTCTACTCTGAATGACAACCTTGCTAGATCGAGTATTCTTGGCTGCATATTTTTCCCATTCAGCACATTGAATATATCATGCCAATCTGTTCTACCCTGCCAAGTTTCTGTGGAAAGGTCTGCTGCTAACCTTATTTTGTCTTCTCTTGTAAGTTAAGGACTTCTTTTCTCTTGATGCTTTTAGGATTCTTTCCTTATCTCTGTATTTTGCAAATTTTACTATAATATATCTTGGTGTTGGCATGCTTTTGTTGATTTTGATGGGAGTTCTCTGTGTCTCCTGGATTTGGATATGTGTTTCCTCCCCAGATTAGAAAAGTTTTCAACTACAATTTCCTCAAATAAACCTTCTGCCCCTTTTTCCTTCTCTTCTTCTTCTGGAACTCCTATGATATGAATGTTATATACTTTGTGGAGTCACTGAGTCCCCTAAGTCTACATTCATAATCCAATATTTTTCTTTCCCTCTTCATTTCAGCTTATTTTCCATAATTTTATCTTCTATATCACATTCATTGTTTCATCCATTCTTGTGGTCGTTACATCCAGTCAGTTTTATATCTCGGTTATAGCATTTTTTATTTCAGCCTGACTACTTTTTAGGACTTTTATCTCTATAGTAAGGGACTGCCTGGTATTTTCTATGCTTTTCTCAAGCCCAGCTTGTATCCTTATGGTTGTTGTTTTAAATTCTGGATCAGGCATATTACTTATATCTGTTCCGATTAGATCTCTAGCACGACCTTTTCCTGTTCTTTCTTTTGGGATGAATTCCTCTGTCTTGGCATTTGTTTAGGTCTCTGTCTTCTTCTGTGTGTTAGGAAAGCCTGTTATGTTTCCTGCTCCTGAGAGTAATGACTTTATGGAGAAGAGGTCATATGCTGTGCTGAGCCTGGCACTTCAGGAAGTGTCTCTGGTATATGCTGTGTGCACTCTGCTGCTGTGTTCTGGCTACTCTTTCCCTCAGGTCAGTCCTCTGCAGTTTCACCTTGCCTGCACTGGGAACTGTTTGGAACTTGGCCAGAGTGTGGCAAGTTTTAAGTATTTGTGCTCTGGTCTGTTTATTAAAAGAGACCTGATGCTTTGCAGCACTCTATGGTCTGTAGATTTGGTGCATACAGGGGGATTATGCTGGTCTTCTGGGGGAGGGGCCTGCTGCTTGGGTTCTCAGGCACACTTGCCCTAGTAAAGAAGCACCTGCAGAGTGCAGGGGGGCAGAGCTTGATATAGGTGGTTTATGCTGCCACTGTTGGCTTGTGCTGCTTACTGAAGTTAGTTTATGCTGAGGGGCAGGGAAGGGAAATGGCACCAGCCCTCTCCCTCATCCTGGAGAGGGGAGTTGGTGCCCACCACTGTCTGGCAAGCCCTTACAGAAGAATGAACAGTCTCCCCTTGTGTATCCCAGGTGTCCCGCAGATCCCTGCCTTCACCCTGTCTGTGTCCGGTGTCTATCCACCTGGCAGTGCAGGGTACCTGTGTTTTATCCCAGGCAGGCTGGCTGAGTTTTACAGCTCCAAATTTTAGGGACCTGGCATGGCTTGGACCTGTGTGCTGGTCCTCTGGGGAAGGGTCTTGCCACACTGGGGCTGATAGAGGTTTGTCCCAGAAATATGATGAACACACAGTGGTTTGGAGTAAAGTGAAGCAAAAGCCAGTGTCCAGGTTAGCCACCTCAGCAGATGTCTGTCTATGCTAAGGGGTGGGGAGCATAATGATGCCTGCGACCTCTTTTTTCCCTGGAGAAGCAATTCCACTTCTCCCAGATGCACTTCAAGAAGGGGGAACCATCTCTCCCAGTGCATCCCAGGGGATCCTCAGAGCATGCTGTCTGCTCTCAGGCTCTCTGCCCTACTTCTCCACAGGAGCACTGCAGCACCTACCGGGCTCCACACTGGCCACAGCACAGGACTCTAAAACTCCAGTCTTTGAGTTCTGTTGACTGTAAAAACTCACAATAATCAGCCCCTCTCATTTTCCCAGTCAATGGCTTTGGGGAAATGTTTTCCTTGTGTGATCCCCTGTGCAACGCCCCCATCTTGCCTCTCTCCATGATCAGGGCTCCCTCTCCTCTGCAGCACCCACCATCCTTTTCTCCCCATCACATCTCCACACCTCCAACTTTCCATGATGTAGCCTTTTCTCTCCCTCTGGTTGTGCAGTTTGTTCTGTCAGTACCCAGATTCCTTGGGTGTTCAGAACATTTAATATTTATCTAGCTCTGTTCAAGGGATGAGGTAAGCCTAGGGTCCTCCTACTACTCTGCCATCTTTGCTTGAAAAACCAGAAGTTTTTAATTTTAATAAAGTCCAGATTATCCATCATTTCTTTAAAGGATTGTACCTTTGGTGTTAC
The DNA here is from genome assembly GCF_002201575.2 of Neomonachus schauinslandi. Taxonomy (NCBI): domain Eukaryota; kingdom Metazoa; phylum Chordata; class Mammalia; order Carnivora; family Phocidae; genus Neomonachus; species Neomonachus schauinslandi. Next base: position 63,622,439 of record NC_058403.1, on the reverse strand, counting down.
AGCTAAAAAGTCATTGCCATACCCAAGGCCATCTAGATTTTTTTCTTGTTATCTTCTAAAAGTTTTACAGTTTTACATTCTACACTGAGATCTGTGATCCATTTTGAATTAATTTTTGTGAAGGGTGTAAGGTCTGTGTCTGGATTCTTTTTATTTTTTATTTTTTGCTTGTAAATGTCCAGTTGTCCTAGCACCATTTGTTGAAAAGACTATCTTTGCTCCATTGTATTGCCTTTATTCTTCCTGTCAAAGATTAGTTGATTATATTTATGTGGGCCTACTTCTGGGCTCCCTATTCTGTTTCACTGATCTGTCTATTCTTTCCCCAATACCACTCTGTCTTGATTACTACAGCTTAATAGTAGGTCTAGAAGTCAGATAGTGTCAGTCCTGAACTTTGTTCTTCTCCTTCAATATTGTGTTGGCTATTGTCAAGCTCTAGAATCAGTTTGTTGATATCCATAAAATAACTTGCAGGGATTTTGATTGAGATTACATTAAATCGATAGATCAAGTTGTGAAGACTTGACATCTTGACAATATTGAGTCTTCTCATCCAGGAACATGGAATATCTCTCCATTTATTTAGTTCTTCTTCTTTCATCAAGATTTCTTTCACCAAAGTTTTATAGTTTTCCTCCTATAGATCTTGTATATATATACCTTATTGGATTTATACGTAAATATTTCATTTTTTATGGTGATGTAAATGGTACTGTATTTTTTTTTTTAAAGATTCTATTTATTTATTTGAGACAGAGGGAATGAGAGACAGAGAGCATGAGAGGGAGGAGAGTCAGAGGGAGAAGCAGACTCCCTGCCGAGCAGGGAGCCCAATGCGGGACTCGATCCCGGGACTCCAGGATCATGACCTGAGCCGAAGGCAGTCACTTAACCAACTGAGCCACCCAGGCGCCCCAATGGTACTGTATTTTTAATTTTAAATCCCACTTGTTCATTGCTGGTATATAGGAAAGCAATGGACTTTTGTATATTAACCTTGTATCCTATAGCCTTACTACAATCACTTATTGGTTCTAGTTTTTTTAGTCCTTTTTTGTCCCTGATTATCTACATAGATAAACATAACATCTGCTAACAAAGACAGATTTCTTCCTTCCCAGTCCTTATAACTTTTATTTCCTTTTCTTGTCTTCTTGCATTAGCTAGGACTTCTATGATGTTGAAAAGGAGGGGTGAGAGGGGACATCTTTGCCTTTTTCCTGATCTTAGTGGAAAAGCTTTGAGTTTCTCATTATTAAGTATGCTGCAGGTTTTTTGTACATGTTCTTTATCAAGTTGGGGAAGTTTCCTTCTATTCCTAGTTTACTCAGAGTTTTTATCATGAATAAAACATGGATGTTGTACAATAGTTTTTCTGCCTTTATTAACATGATCATGTGATTATTCTTGTTTAGCCTGTGATATGATGGATTACACTAATTGATTTCCAAATGCTGAACCAGCTTTGCACCAGCCTGGTCATGGTGTATAACTTTTTATACACTGTTGGATTTGATTTGCTAATATTCTGTTGAGGATTTTTGTGCCTATGTTCATTGGTCTGCCATTTTCTTTTAATGTTTTGTCTGATTTTGGTTTTAGAATAATGCTAGCCTCATAAAGTTAGAAAGTATTCCCTCTTCTTCTATTATCTAAAAGAGATTGTAGAGAATGGTATCATTTCTTCCTTAAAAGTTTGGTAGAATTCACCAGTAGACTCATCTGAGTCTGGTGCTTTATGTTTTGGAAGGTTATTAATTATTGATTTAATTTCTTTAATAGATATGGGTCTATTCACATTTTCTCTTTCTTTTGTGTGAGTTATGACAAACTGTATCTTTCAAGCATTTCCTTTTTAAAAGAAAAAGATTTTATCAGAGAGAGAGAGCAGAGTGAGAAAGAGAGCATGAGTGGGGCAGGGTAGGGGCAGAGGGAGAGGGAGAAGCAGGCTCCCCGATGGAGGGAGCCTGGGCTCGATCCTGGGATCATGAATCAAACCAAAGGCAGACACTTAACTGACTGAGCCACCCAGGTGCCCCTCAAGTAATTAGTCTTTTCATCTAGGTTATCAAATTTGCAGGCATTGTTATTCATAGTATTCCTTTATGTTTTTAACGTCAATAGAATCAGTAGTGATAGCCTTTCTTTCATTTCTGATATTAGAAAGTAGTGTCCTCTCTTTTTTTTTTTTTCCAGTTATCCTGGCTAGAGGTATCAATTTTAGTGATCTTGTTGAAGAACCAGCTCTGGGTTTCATTGATTTTTTTCTATTGATTTTCTTCATCAATTCCATTGATTTATGCTCTGATTTTTATTATTTCCTTTCTTTTGCTTGCTTTGAATTTAATTTACTCTTTTTTTTTTTTAAAGATTTTATTTATTTATTTATTTATTTGACAGAGAGAGAGACAGTGAGAGGGAACACAAGCAGGGGGAGTGGGAGAGGGAGAAGCAAGTGTCCTTTTTTCTTTAATGTATACTGTATGCCCAGTGTGGGGCTTGAACTCCCTGCTCTGCAGGGAGCCCGATGCGGGACTCGATCCCAGGACCCTGGGATCATGACCTGAGCTGAAGGCAGTCGCTTAACCAACTGAGCCACCCAGGCGCCCTTAATTTACTCTTCTTTTTCTAGTTTCCTAAGGTGAAAACCTAGATGATTGGTTTTAGTTCTTCTTTTCTAATACATGAATTCAATGCTATAAATTTCTCTCTAAGCACTGCTTTCAATGTACCCCACAAATTCTAAAAAACTGTACTGTCACTTTCATGAAGTTCAAAATATTTTTTCATTTCTGTGGAGATTTCTTCTTTCTCCCTCGTGTCATTTAGAAATGTATCATTTAATCTCTACATATTCAGGAATTCTCTATTATCCTTCTGTTATTAATTTCTAGTTTAGTTCCATTGTGGTCTGAGAGCAGACACTGTATGATTTCTATTCTTTCACATTTGTTAAACTGTGTTTTATGGCCCAGAATGTACTCTATCATGGTGAATCTTCCATGTGAACTTGAGAAGAATATGTATTCTGCAGTTGTTGGATGAAGTAGTCTGTAGATATCAATTATATCCAGTTGATTGATGGTGTTCTTGAGTTCAACTAGAGCCTTACTGATTTGCTGCCTGCTAGATGTGTCCATTTCTACGGGAAGGGTATTAAAGTCTCCAACTATGATAATGGATTCATCCATTTCTCTTTGTAATTCTATTAGTTTTTGCCTTATGTAGTTTGATATTCTGTTAGGTGCATACACATGAAATAATGTATGTCTTTTTGGAGAACTGAGCCTTTTATCATTGTGTAATGCCTCTCTTTATCCCTGATAATCTTCCTTGCTTTGAAGTCTGCTCTGTTTGAAATTAGTATAACTCCTGCAGCTTTCTTTTAATTAGTGCTGGCATAATGTATTTTTCTCTACCCATTTACTTTTAATCTATAGGTGTCTCAGGGCACCTGACTGGCTCAGTCAATAGAGCATGCAACTCTTAGATCTTGGGGTTGTGAGTTCAAGCCCCACACTGGGCATACAGTATACATTAAAGAAAAAAGGACACATTATGGGGTGCCTGGCTGCTCAGTTGGTGGGCCTTGTGACTCTTGATCTCAGGGTTTTGAGTTCAAGCCCCACACTGGGTGTAGACATTACTTAAAAATAAATTCTTAAAAGAAAATCTATATGTGTCTTTATAATTAAAGTGGGTTTCTTTAAAAAGAGAGAGAACAAAAAATAGACGCTTAACTATAGAGAGCAAACTGATAGTTATTAGAGGGGAGATAGCTGGGGGGGGATGGGTGAAATAGATGATGGGGATTAAACAGTACATTTATCATGCTGAACACTGAGTAATGTATAGAACTGGTTGAATCACTATATTATACACCTGAAACTAATATAACATTGTATGTTAACTATACTGGAATTAAAATTTAAAAACTTAATAAAAAAATAAAGTGGATTTCTTGTTGACAACATATAGTTGACAACATACACACCTCATATAATTAACAAAACAATCCTAATTCTTCCCTTCCATCTCTTTATCATTGCTGTCATTCATTTTACTTAAATATAAGCATACATAAGCATACACACACACACATACACATACACACAGTTGACCTTTGAACAACACAGGTTTTAACTGCATAGATCCACCTACACATGGATTTTTTTTCATAAATATAGTACAGTACTATAAATGTATTTTCTCTTGTGATTTTAACATTTTTTCTCTATCTTACTTTACTGTAAAAAATGTAGCACATAATAAATATACAAAATATGTATGTGTTAATCAACTGTTTATATAATTGGTAAGGCTTCCAGTCAACAGTAGGCTATGAATAGATAAGTTTTGGGGGAGTCAAAGTTATGCATGGATTTTCTAATATGCGAGGGTCAGTGCCCCAACCCCCATATTTTTGAGTCAACTGTGTATCAACTGCATATATGTTTCCAAATACATTGTTGTTATTATTTTGAACAAACTGTCAACTGTCAGATTAAAAAACACAACTTTTCATTTTATCTTCATTTATTCCATCTTTTCTTTATGCAGATCCAAGTTTCTGACTTTTATTTTCCTTTTCTCTAAAGAACTTCTTTTAACATTTCTTGTAAGGCAGGTCTAATAGCAACAGATTTCCTCAATTTTTGTTTGAGAAAGTTTTTATTTCTCCTTTACTTTTGAAGGTAATTTCATAGGATACAGAATTCTAGGTTGATTTTTTTTTTTCTCTCAACACTTCAAATTTTCACTTCTCTCTCTTCTTGCTCACATGATTTCTGAGAAGTCAGAAGTAATTCTCATCTTTGTTCCTCTATAAGTAAGGCATATTTGTCCTCTAGATTCTGTCAAAATTTCTTCTTTATCTTGATTTTCTTTAGTTTGAATATGATATGTCTCAGTGTACTTCTTTTGGCATTTATCCTGCTTGGTGTTCTCTGAGCTTCCTAACTCTGTAGTTTGGTGTCTGACATTAATTTGGGGAAATCCTCAGTCATTATTGTTTCAAATATGTCTTCTGTTCCTTTCTCTCTTTCTTCTTCTGGTATTTCCATTACACATTTATTATATCTTTGTAGTTGCCCACAGTTCTCGGATATTCTGTTCCTTTTTTTCAGTCTTTGTGTCTTTATTCTCTTTGCTTTCCAGTTTTATAGCTTTCTATGGTTATATCTTCTAGCTCCAAAATTCTTTCCTAAGCTATGTCCAGCCTACTAATGAGCCCATCAAGGGTATTCTTCATTTCTGTTACAGCATTTTTTATTTCTAGCATTTCTTTTTTTAGTTCTTTAAGATTCCTTTTCTCTGCATACATTGTCTATCTGATCTTGCATGCTATCCACTTTATCCATTAGAGCCCCTTAGCATGTTAATCATAGTTGTTTTAAATTCCTGATCTGATAATTCCAACATAACTGCCATGTCTGGTTCTAATGCTTATGCTGTCTCTTCAAATTGTGTTTTTTGCCTTTCACTATGCCTTTTGTTTCTTGACTGCTACACATAATGTACTGGGTAAGAAAAACTACTGTAAATAGGCCTTTAGTAATGTGGGGGTGAGGTGAGGAGGAGGGGAGGAAGATAAGTGTTCTATTATCCTATGACTATGTCTCAGTCTTTTGGTGAACCTATGTATATGGACTGTGAATTTCTTAAGTGTTTCTCAGTTTTTTCTCCCCACCCCCCTCCTAGGTGGGGCAAGATGGCTAGAGGAGGCTAGAGTTGCATATTTTCCTACCCCCAGGTCAGTTAGGCTCTAATAATACCCAGCAGGTTAGGCTCTGGTTAACTAGTTTCTCCTAACGGTTGACCTTGTTAAGAAGAACAGAGTGCCCTGGCATATTTCAAAATGGTTTCCTTTCCACTCCCCCTACCAAGAGCATGAGGGGATTTTTCCTCAAATGCCCTGTGAGAACCTAGTTGAGGTCCTGGAGGTAAATCTCACAAAATTGTGGGAACCCCAATGACTAGGTCCCCCTAGAATTTAATTCTCAGAGCCTCCAGCAATTCATCAATTATTGTTCAGGCTTTCCTACCTGAACTTGGTTTCTGGAGTGGTTTCCACTCATGAATCTCTAGGATTCTGGGAAGCCATGCCTCCTTGTAAACATGCCTCTCTAATCTTAGGGGAGCAGTTTGTCCTGAATTCTCCCCTTTTCTTACAGATCCAAGAAAAGTTGTTGCTTTTTCAGTTTGTTCAGCTTCTTACTTGTTGTTAGGACAGATGGCAACTGCCAAGGTCCTTACATGTGGAACTAAAATCCACCACTAAACTTTTTAAAAATGTTAACTTTTTATCCTTTTCCCCAAGATGCTTACATGAGTCCAAAGTAAAGACTCCAACAGCTAACCATGAAAAGGGTATGGCTGGAGAAGGCCAGCTGGTCCCCCAGACAATTCTATCCCTGCTAACATAAGGTGGATTATCCTCATTGCTCAGAAATTGAACCCTGCCAGAATCCCAGAGTTGACTTCATTCGGGGATACTGATTAATTCTTTAAAAACTTCTAAGAAAGACAGAGAGTATCTAAGATGTCAACCGTTACAGTTTAATTCTTATAGGGAATCTCCCACGTCACAGTTATTTAGAAAAGAAGAGGCTCAGTGTTCATCGCTGTAGACCTCAGAACTCCCCACAATTAATTAAACAACTTTTAGACCTGATGTAATTATTACCTCCATAGTAGGTGATCCACTAAGCCTGCTTTTAAAGAATTATCAAAGGTATCTATAGGGATCCACCAATCTCATATGTTCTCCTTTTCTCATACAGAGCATTTCACTGAAAACAAGTCTGTAGCTGTCCCCAAGTAAACTGACACCACACAAAGTTGATCTCTCTAGGGGGAGGGCAAGAAATCTATTCTCCATCTATATAAGAGCCAATAGTATCCACGCATAGTCTTAAAAAATCAGAGGAGAGGGGTGCCTGGGTGGCTCAGTCAGGTAAGTGTCTGCCTTTGGCTCAGGTCATGATCTTGGGATCAAGCTCCGTGTCAGGCTCCTTGCTCAGTGGGGAGTCTGCATACGCGCCCCCCACCCCCCGCCATCCTGCTCATGCACTAATAAATAAATAATCTTCAAAAAAGAATTAAAAAATCAGAGAATCAGGTTCACAACTGGCACTTATCTTGAGGATTACAGACATTTGATAACATATATTCTATTCATAAAATGCTGTATCATTAGGGTATCCTTTAAAGGCTTGTTTGAAAGCGAAGCCCTATCTAAATTTCTGTTCAGAAATCTGATACCTTAAAAAAGGTTTCTTTTCCTGATCATTTTATTTTTTTCTCTTATACACAAATTAAGTTATACTGACTCAGGAAACAGTATAGCCCTAAAACAAGACTGGAGAACTGCACATTCATCCCAGATTCGGCCCTTGTCCTTTACCTCTCTCTCACCTTGGTCCACCCCTCTGTGGGACAGAAACCATGTTGCATTGATCTTCGTATATTAAATTACCTTGTGTAGATTATGATTATTAAATTATGAACTTCCAGTACTCAAAAACTATTTTATAACTGATTAGTTTTCTTGATAAAATGTTGAAGAGCTGTTCCCAAATAAATGTGCGTTTCAGGGAAGCAAAAGATGATATTTAAAGCATTTTTTAACTTTTATTTTTACCATAACACGTAATAAGAAATACATTTTACATCATAATCATTACATATGAAAAAATGTATATATCTATCCAAAACAGAAGTTATTAGCAAAAAGGCAATTTACCCTCAATGTATCTGATGCTTCTGGTTATTTTCTATTTCATTTGCTAAAATACTGTTCATCACCCACTAAAATATGTCATGACTTTCTAATGATTTGTGATCTGGAATTTGAAAAATGTTGATTTACAGAACTTCTGGAAACAAATATGGGAACAAACAATAAATAAAAAACTAGGAAAAAAAGTTGTAAAATAATGGTTACTTACTTGGTTGCTGCAAAAACAACATTAAATGGCATCTGTTGATGAAATGGAAGGAAAGGCCTGGTGGAGAAAGAAGAACACAAACGTGTGGGACTTTTACACTGTGTGCTCTCTGGGCTTTATTCCAACTCTCATATTAGTCCCTTAAAATCAGTGAGCTTGAATAACCCGTATTGCTAATCCTCAAACCTGGACAAACACAAAATCACTGGAGAATGGGGAAATTTTTGTTTAAAATGCAAATTACCAAGTCCAGCCCAGGAGATCCAGTAGATTTAAGACAGAGCTAATGAATCTGCATTTGTAATAGACATTCCAATGTTTTCCCTGCAGATGGTAAAGAAATCATACTTTCAGAAGTAATGCCTTAATACCTGGGCTTCAGCTGGTCATGAGCTCCCAGCAACTTCTCTAGTTCCCTGAGACATTCTGAAATTCTCAGTGATTTAGTTTTAAAAACTACCCCCAGAAAGTCTAGGAATTGAGTATACTGTGTTGAAAATTTAACATTGCTCTAAAAAGTCAGCATTATAAAACTTCTCTAAAGAGGTTGCTCACAAATAACAACGTGGGTTACAAATTTACTTTCTCAAGGAAGCTTATGTACATATGGCATCAAGACTATTTCTCTAACCACAGAAGACCTATAGGGAGACCCTCATTTTATTTTAATCTGACTATATGATTATCACATGAGTATTGATCACAAATGAAACAAAGTGAAACTTTGGACCATACTGGTTTTGGCAACATTCACAAAAAGACAGTGAATGTCGCCTATTGGCTACTTATAACAATTTCCCATGTACTATTACTGTCATGATGTCTCTGCTGTATCTCACTTGATTTGATGACTTCATTTTGTTCTCAAATATACATTCTTATTTACAGCTAGTACCTCTGAAGTTAGGCAGATTTAGCTGGAATCCCAGATCTGCCACTTGTTTACTTAAGAGACTTCAAGTAATTTATTTTTCCTCTCTTCATCTCAGCTTCCTTACTGATAAATAGGGATAATATATCTTATCCTACATTCCTGTTGTAAAAATTGATTATATAGGGGCGCCTCGCTGGCTCACTTGGTAGAGCATGCAACTCTTGATCTCAGGGTTGTGAGCTGGAGCCCCACGTTGGGTGTAGAGATTACTTAAAAATACAATCTAAAAAGAGAATTGATTATATATATAAAGCACTTAAACTGGTACCTGACACACTGCATGCACTCAAAACTGATAGCTGCTATCATTATCATAAAGACATTTTCTAATAATATCAGGGCTCATTTTCATTAGTAATTACTTCTTACCTTTCAAAATATTTATAGCGATTCCTTCCAGTAATTTCAGGATCTTCATAAGCCTTTTTAGCCATCTGAAAAGACTTAGCAGTTCTAAAATGAAGCAGGAAAACATTATTAAACTCTAACATATTAGTTCCAAATATAATTTCTATTTCATATTTTTATGTCTGTAAAGTGGGAGATGCACAGGGTATCTGAGACTGAGAGCAAAGTCTTCTATAACATGCATCTGACTGACCTATCTCAGACTACATAATTACTTTCCCTGAGCAGGAAACCGGGAGCTAACAAGGGGAAGTAAGAGTAAGAAAAGAGTAGATTTATGAAATCTCACATACAAAAATGCACACTTTTAATTAATAGTACATAGGAATAATAGAGTTTTAAGAGATATTTTTATGTCCAGGCTGAAAGGTAGCTTTTTTCTTTTAATTTACTAGGCATGACTTATAAATAATTAAAAGAATAAAGAATTCAAGAGACTTGTCTCTGAAGGTGCTTTGGCTGCAAATCTCCAAATATATATATATATATATATATTTAGATACTAGCAGAAGTGTATAGTTGTAATTTCTAAGATGGATCAAAGAAACAAATTCAGTCACCTCTACCTCTACCTTTGGTGGCAAACTGTCATTTAATATATATATATATATTATATATATATATATATTCACTCCAAGCTTCTGAAAATATCTACTAACCCATAAACCCATAACCACTGCCCCTGAATCAGGCTTGTTTTGGCTAGGGGGTTTAAGAGAGAGAATTTGGGGTCAATTGACCTAGGTGTAACATCCCAATTATACTTTTAAAAAATGCAGAATAAAAAATCTTAAGAAGAAAAATGCATTCATTAAAAACATGAGTAGCCCCCGAAGCTACCTGACACTTACATGGCAAGCTGCCCAAGGGCTTCTCTGTGTTTCTCCTCCTGTCCTTTCCATTCCCAGCGGATGAATGGTGGGACAGGGTCTACCTTGCTCCAATACAGAGAATATCTTGGATAATGGATCAGGTTACTGAACATGCTTCTAAACCTGGGAACTTTTCTCTAAAATTAGGACAGGGAGATAGGGAGGAAAAGGACAAAATTTTACCATCAGATTTTCTAAAGCATTTTGTTATTGTAAATTTTAAATGGTACACAATAGTGTATGTAGCATAGAAAGAAGGGTAATTGTATGTGCATAGAATATCTCTAGAAAGATACCCAAGAAACTGATAACAGTGGATGATCATGAGAAGGGGGATGAGGGTTAGAATTTATTTCATACTGTGTATGTTTTTGTACTACTTGAATTCTTTTAACTTAACACAGGCATATATAACTTTTCCCACTGAAATAAATTAGGTTATAATGAGTCCTTTATTCACTATTAGTTAATTAATCCTCACATTGGGCCACAAGTATCAAGATGTCTTATCCCCTAGTAATCATGGCAGAGTAATTTCTGCAGAATATAAAATCCACTGGAGATCTCAGGATTAGTCAATCTGATTAGTGTGGTTAGCAAAACTGGATAGTTCAAGTTCATTAGGCTGCCTTAGTGATTGAATTAGACCTACCAGTCTGTTTCGAATCAGGTTAGCTTGGATATTTGCCTGCATGTGGTCTTTCTCACTTGACACAATAAACAATGGATCTGCAAAATAAACAATAAGGTGGTATAAGGAATGGAATATATCTAGACTGAGAATAATGGCAAAATAATGTAATTTCTTATTTGGAAAAAAAATTACAAGATTTAGATATTGCCTAACTCTACAGTAGCTCATTGCCCTGTTACTCTATCACAAGTGAGAGTCTGTTAGATGCATTTCTCCTCTGTATATTCCAAAGTCAGGTTATAGAATTGCAAGGCAAAAAGTAGGCCTGAGATGTCCTCAAGCACCAGAGCCTAAACACACCGTCTTTTCTCTTCTACGAACAAACCACTTTCTGGGTCTGGGTAGCCCAGGAAATACTCTAAGATGAGAGACCCTGTATATGCTAACTACACCCATTTACAAGTAAAAGAAATAACACATTGGGGGCACTACCTCCCATATTCAGTACAAGGGAAAGATACAAACTCTTAACAACATGTCACCTCAGAATTGATAAACATAGTAGGAAAATGTCATTCTCGAATAATAAATAAATAAAATCAGCTATAATTCACTCCTTAAATTTAGAAGGATGTTGATGATGGGACTAAGTTTTTTCTCCAAAGTTCCACAAAAGATTGCCCTGTTATTATAAGTACGGACTTGTTAGGTATATCTTTAAAGCAATGAAGACTATTTATGATCGATTATACCATCCCTTAAAATTAAACAATATGATATTAAATTCATAAGCAACCTTCAGATAGAGACTTGATTTCCCTAGTAGATATCTCTTGAGAAACAAATACCTTGACCAACTAGTCTAGATGACTTGGCAACATATTTATTCACAGAAATTAATAATTGTTATTGTGATTTATAAGTAATTTAAATTTAATTTAATTTAGATAATGTGAGTCAATTCCTAGAGTCTAATAACTCCTCAGTTACCCAACAAAAATGATATATTGAATGCAGACATTTAATATTCTCCCAAGGTTGAAAAACTACAAGAGGCTCAGCTCTCTTTCATTCAAGAAAGATTTATTGACAGGTTACTATGTTCAAGGTGCCTGGAACATATCAAGAAAAAGATAAAGATCCCTGACTTCATGAGAGAGAGACAATAAACAACACAACAAATTAGCACATTATATAATATGTTAGAGGATAGTGTTATTTTAAAAAGTGGGGAAAGAACAGGTAATGGAGATTGGATTGCAATTTTACACAGGGGAGTCAGGGCAGGCCAGGCCTCATTGAGGGGTGACTTTTTTTTTTTTTTTTTTTTTTTATTTGACAGAGAGAGAGAGGAGAGAGAAAGAGAGAGAACAAGCAGGGGGAGCAGCAGAGGGAGAGGGAGAAGCAGGCTACCTACTGAGTAGTGAGCCCGACATGGGGCTCGATCCCAGGACCCTGGGATCACGACCTGAGCCAAAGGCAGATGCTTAACCTGACTGAGCCACGCAGGTGCCCCAAGGGGTGACATTTAAGGAGACTTGCAAGTGGGGAGTTAACTATACTGTTATCTGAAAGAAAAGCATTTGAAGCAGAGGAAACAGCTAGAGCAAAGGCCCTAGGATGGCAGCATGCCTGACATGTTTGAAGAACAGCAGAGACCAACAGGATTGAAACAGAGTGAGAGAGGCAAAATATGGTAGATAAAAGGTCAGGCAAGTTACCAGGGGCCTAGATCACATGGGGCTTTGTGGACCACTGAAAAGACTTTGGCTTTTAATCTGAGTGAGGAGGGAAACCATTTCAAGATTTTGAGACAAGATGTGACAAAATCTGACTTACATTTTAAAATGTTCATTGTAGGGGCTCCTGGGTGGCTCAGGCAGTTAAGCATCCGACTCTTGGTTTCAGATCAGGTCATGATCTCAGGCTTGTGGGACTGAGCCCTAAATAGGGCTCTGCACTCAGTGTGGAGTTTGCTTGGGATTCTCTCTCTTTCCTTCTCCCCTCCCTCTCTACCCCTTTACCCCTCTGCCCACTCACTCATGTGCTCTCTAAAATAAATAAATAAAATCTTTAAAAAAATAATAAAATGTTCATTGTGGCTGCCCAGTGAAGAACAGACTGCATGGAAACAATGGAAAAGACAGGGAGACCTATTAGGAGGCTCATGCAGTGAGCTTAGAGAAGAAATGATGGTGGTGGCAAGAGAAGTGATGAAATGGGGCAGGATTCTAGATATATTTTTAAGGTGGGACCAGAGAGGACTTAATGGATTGGAATGGTGTGTGTCAGAGAGAGAGAGAGATGAGACAATGATGGCTCCAAGATTTTTAGACTTAGCAACTAAAGTATGGGATTGGTATCAATTGACACAGGAAAGCCTGTGGTGGAGCAGGTTTGTAGGGAGAACATGAAAAGCATGCCTTAGGTGTCTATTATATGTCCAAGTGGAGAAATGAAGTAGGCAATTTGATATAAGAATCTAGAGTTTGGGAGAGAAGTCTGGACCAGTGATATGAATTTGGGAATCATCACCTTTAATATACTCTTCTTTAGCTGCAGCACCCAAATCCACACCTATGATTCAAGTTGAGAAGTGATGGAAACTGGGCTGATTAGGAATGATGAGGCCAGATTTTATGACCTCAAATTACAGGCTCATGAATTTGAAGGCTGAATGAATGCACCTGTTTAAAGGGACAAAGGCTATAGCTTCAACATGTCTGATATCGTAGGGACAAAGGGAAATTTTTTAAAGATTTTTTATTTATCTATTTGACAGAGAGAGAGAGCATAAGCAGGGAGCAGCAGGCAGAGGGAGAGGGAGAAGCAGAGCCGAAGGCAGATGCTTAACTGACGGAGACAGTTAAGCATCCCCAATGGGAAATTTCTATTCATACTCTTATTTTAAATGATTTAAAAGATGTCATTGGGTCTATGGTTCCAACTGTGTTGTTCATCTTAAATGAGTTTAGCCTGCATTTCCCCTAAATCTGAATAATAAATTATAAACTATTCTCTTCTTCCCATAAGGAGTACAAAGACGTGCTATCCATAGAAACATTCCTGCCATCTAGAGAAGATAATGGCACAATACTGTATGATTTATGACTACACATTCTGCAACATATCTGTTGACAGATAAAATACAGGATGCCCAGTTAAATTTAAATTTCATATAGGCAATGAATAACTTTTTATATAAATAGATCACAAATATTGCATGGGGCCAAAAATTTATACTAAATATATAAATAAATATACTAAAATATTATTCGTTATTTATTTCAAATTCAAATTTAACTGTGCATCCTGTATTTTTACTTGCTAAATCTGACAACCTAAACAAGATAAAAAACCATAAGGTCTAAGAAATCACGCAGAAGGGCACCATACCTTAGTTCTGACCTTCCCTGTCTTGGTTCTACTTTGTCCTGGCTATACTATGCTTCCTGTCCATTAATAGCTGTGAGACTGCCTGTTTTATTGGAACAATCCAAACTTTATTTGGCCTATTTTGAGTGGGTTTCTGTTCCTTGCAAGGGACATGGAAACATTTAGCATCTCCCTGCAAAAAAGAGAGAGAGAGAAAGGAATACTTTTAAGAATAAAAGAGACAAGAAGCTTGGTAAATTGTTTGCCTGTCTTTACTGAAGAGGTCTATCCAATTTCCAAATTACCTTTGAAATCAACACGGTGATGTGTTTACAGTTTACTAGACTTATTTTACAAAATGAAACCAAGAATGGATAAAGAAAACCACTGGCTATAAAATGTAAGCAACCATTACATAGCCCCTATACCAGGAAATGGGTAACCTGTGGATTCCCATCCAAAGATGATCCTGGGAATCTTAGAGGAGATACCACATGGTTAAAAGCAATGCAAGGTTCAGGTGAAGAGCATGGGACTGATGAGGGCAAAATTAGAAAAAATCATGTTTAACTGATTAAAATTCTTTTAATAGTAAATTCAAAATTCACTAAGCATTTATGAAGTACCTTGCATATGTACCAACACTGGAATAGGTGCTAAGAAGGCTGGAAAACTGTATAAAACAAGTACCTAAAGAACTCAAGAAACTTAAGGTCCAGTAAAAGAGACAGAACACAAACGGACAAGCAGGGCATTAAAACAAACTGGGCCTGTCTTTATTGACCCAAAAGAATCCAGTGGACCTAGTTTATAAGCAATGCTTTGATGAGTAACAATAAGTTTTTTTTAAAAAGAGAAAAACTAGAAACAAACGTGAGATAAACTGCTACTCCTTTATCTACAAAGCCAAATTTGGAGTTGCCCGGAGAATGGGGGCGGGAAGGTCATTTTTGTCGGGCACTTTACACAGTTTGAACGTGGGAATGTTGAGTGAATCTCCAAGCCTGCAAATCATTACATACTTTTCTGGATAGCAAAACACCGGAAACAGGTTTCGGGAAGATTACTTAAGGCTGTGCAAATTATCAGGAAAAGGTGGTAACAGGTGGCGAGCAGTAAGGCGATCCCGCGCGGTGCTCCGAGACTCTGAGCGCACCTGGGGCTTCCGCCGCGCCCGGAGAGCGCCGCCACCTGCGGAGCTCGGAGCTGCTCCCACCCAACAAAGGATAACCGCGGACAAGGGATCCGTCCTGAGGCTCATCTTCCGCTCACCGGGCCCCTGGCCCGGTCCCACCGTCCCGAAGCCCACCCAGCCCAGGACTCAATACCTCAGGAGGGAGGTCTGGTGCCACCCTTACCGTACAGAAAATCATACTGTCGATTGGAGGAGACGTTGCCCCAGGCCCCCGACCTGATCCCGCACCGGGTCTGAGACACCTTCGGGTTGGCCTGGGGCTCCTCGATAGTCACCACATGGCTCATGGTGTCGCCTCTTCCCTCCGGCCAGCCGGGGACCAACGAGGGACGCCTAGCTGCTGTGTGCACGGTCGCTATGGTAACCTCCTCCTCAGCGCCGAGATAAGGGGCGGGGCGAGGAGCAGGAGGGGAAGGGCGGGGCGAATACATGGGGCGGGGCTAGAAACGGAAGGGGCGGGGCTGTCGTGGGAGAGGACAAGTAGGGTCAGGAAGAGTTAGGGGTGGAGCTAGGCGCTGGAGAGGAAGAATAGGAGAAAAAGAGATTCGTCCAAGTGCGTGAGCGGCGTGTGGGGCTCGGAGGGAAGGAACATTGAAAAGAAGGGCAGGCTTGAGGAGGGGAGGCCGCCGGGTTGGGGAAATATGTCCTCGCTTCCCACTATGCTCCCAAAACTGCTGTGAGCTCTCAACCGCCCACTCTGGGTCAGCTCCCGGAGAGCCGGAATCTGCTGCTCAAATCCAGCCCCGATTCGGCAATTACAGTTCACAACTCTCGGAAAGCCCTGGGAAATCTGAGAATCTCCTAGAATAGTTGGGGTCTTTCATTTCGGACATCCCCTTTCCGCGGGACTTCTGCTTTTTAAAACTATTAAGGAAAATTTTAAACATAGGCAAAAGTGAATCCACTTTTAATAACCCTCACGTACCCGTCACCAAGAATCAACAATTAACATTTTGCCAATCTAGTTTGATCCCCTCTCCCGCTCCGTGCTTGAGTATTTTGAAACTAATCCCAGACATTATTTTACCCTTAAATTAATGTGCATCTCAAACTGATACGGATTTTTTTAACTTCACCATTATCACATCTAATTAATAATTCCTTAATGTCATCTAATAGTGCATGTTCAAATTAACCTGGTTAAAGCCAAAATGTCATTTAATAGTTGTTTTTTTCCTATCAAAAGATCAAAAAAGAAATCTTCACATTGCATTTTGGTATAGCTCTTAAGTCTTGTAACAGTAGATTTCTAATACTTTTAATGATTTTCTTTATTAGCTGGGATTCTATAAAAAAAAAAAACTTTGGGGGGGCCTGGGTGGCTCAGTTGGTTACGGGTCTGCCTTCAGCTCGGGTCATGATCCTGGAGTCCTGGGATCAAGTTCCCCGCTGGACTCCCTGCTCAAGGAGGAGTCTGCTTCTTCCTCTGCCCCTCACCCCGATTATGCTCTTTCTCTCAAATAAATAAAATCTTTTTTAAAAAAAACAATTTTCACCAACTCATTGGTTATCCTGAAATACCGGGATCCTAGAAGAAAGACTGGATAAATGCTGTGGTTTTTCACTTTATTATAAAATTTCAGAGAAACGAGTTGGTGCCCTAGCAACCTCCAGTGTTAGCCAGTAAGATTTTGTTTGTTTAGTATCATTAGGAATGCATACATTTTACAAATCTGATGTGTCTTAATCCATTATTATTTATGATACTCAAATGATCCTGTTAGGCTAGTGGCACACCTTAGAGCTGACTTCTTTGTCCTTTTGATGTGATCCATAGACACTTATTGAATAAGCCTCCTGGCATGCTATCCATCTTTCCATACATACTCCTGGTTTTGTTTACTCCTAAACTTCTTGGGGGTTTTGCAAACCAGCTATATGCTTTGTCACTCCCAAGCCCTTGCTCAAGCTGATTCCTTTGCCTAAAATGCCTTTTCCTATTTATGCACCCCAACTAATTTAGATATCTTTGAAGACTCAGTGCTAACTTTACTACCATTATGTAGTTTTCCTCAAATCCCCCAAAAAGAGTGAGACTTCGTTCTTTCTTCCAACACTATAATAGTACCAATAGCATGGACCACCTTGAATTGTAATTGTTTGCAACTCTGCTCCACACAACTGTGAGTTCATTGTGGGCACAGGCCTTCACATGATCATTTTATATCTCTGAAGTTCCTGATAAATGAAAACTTAATAAAATGATTCCTAAATTAATAAATACATCCATTTATTAAACAAATTTACTATCTACTATAAAATAGGTGTTGAAGATTCTGAGATAATTTGTACAGCTTACTGAATGATGGAGAAAACAGACACAGAAACAAAATACAATGTTATAATGGTATGATAATATTTGTCTGTGGGCATAGCTACATTTCCCACTTTCTGTCCCTTCTTCCCAGAATGTTCCTCATCCCTGTCCCCCATCTTCTCACTGCTGACTCTTCATCATTTGAGTTCTCAGCTAAAATCTCCCCTCTTCAGAAAGACTTCTCCTCACTGAATCACATTAATTATCTTCAGTAGCCAACAGCCAGCCCCCTCCATAAATATATTGGAAGACATTAACCAACAGAATATGTCAAATGCAATGAGATATATGTGACTATGTGATTGTCTTAGGTAGACCGTACAGGCCATTTTACTGGAGTTGCTCACTCTCTCCCTTGCTTGGAGGAAGCAAGTGGCCATGTTGGGGAACCCCACATAACAAGCTTCTTGAAGCTGAGGGCAACCTCCAACCCACAGCAAGAAACCAAAACCTTCAATCCTACAACTCAAGAAACTGAACTCTGCCAACAACCTGAGTGAGATTAAAAGCATATCCTTCCTCATTAGAACCTCAGATAAGATCACAGTTTCACCCAATATCTTGATTGCAGTCTTGTGAGACCCTAATCAGTGGAACTACTTAAGCCACGCCTAGATTCCTAACTAAAAACGGAGATAATAAACGTGTATTACCACTAGGTTTTTGGTAATGCTACACAGCATGAAATAATGTGCCATCTTTATGAAATTACATTGTGTCTTGTGGTTTACTTGTAACTTTGATATTGTAGAGGAGTGCTAGTTAATTAAAAAAATCATTAAAGTTATACTTTGCCATGTTGGAAGACAGTTGGCCATGTTCTGCTTGCCTTGTAAGGGGGATACTGTCTGCCCTTGTTCCTTTGTGTAGGAAACAACCTTGGACAATAGAGATAGTGTGCATTTCTAGAGCAAAGGGCAGGTTTGCTTAGAGCCTTAGAAGTCAGTCTCCTGGGTGCCTGGGTGGCTCAGTCAGTTAAGCGTCTGCCTTTGGCTCAGGTCATATGCCAGAGTCCTGGGATTGAGCCCTGCATCTGGCTCCCCGCTCAGTGGGGAGTCTGCTTCTCCTGCCCCTCACCTCACTCATGCTCTCGCTCTCTCACACTCTTTCTCTCAAATAAATGAAAACCTTTAAAAAGAAAAAAAAGTCAGTCTCCCTTTGAGCAAAGGGCAGACGTTCTTACCACCCATTATTAAAGATTTGGGTTTCCTGGGCGCCTGGGTGGCTCAGTTGGTTAAGCCGCTGCCTTCAGCTCAGGTCATGATCCTGGAGTCCCTGGATAGAGTCCCGCATCGGGCTCCCTGCTCGGCAGGGAGCCTGCTTCTGCCTCTGACCCTCCCCCCTCTCATGTGCTCTCTCTCTCATTCTCTCTGTCTCAAATAAATAAATAAAATCTTTAAAAAAAAAAAAAAAAGATTTGGGTTTCCTAAGCTCACTATATTTTTTTCCAATAATGCAACCCAATATGTATGCAGATGTCATTTGGCCTTCTTCACATCACCCTGTGGGAATTGGAGCTCAGCAAACTGACACAAAAATGCTGATATATTGCTGCTACGGCTGTAAGTAATAAATTACCTTTATCTCTGACCTAGCAGTTTGCTGGCTTCTACTAGCATTCATGGGACTGTGGTAGGCAAATAGAGTAAAGTTTCAAACCCTTCAGAGTTCTTAAAAAGCTATAGAGCATAATATATAGTACATACTTACCTGTGGAATTTGCAGGCAGAAATGTAAATTTAGAGGTACAAAATTACCTCTAAACTTATTAACTAGGGAAGTGAGAATTCAAGCCTTGTAATTCTTCTCTCTCAGCATATGGTGTCACTCCTCTACCAACATCCACTTCCTACCCTTAAGTGGTAAAGTCTCCACACCTGGAATTTGTTAGGCATGAAAAATAGCTAAGTACTTTCATCATGGTGGGATTTTAGAAAGTATTTCCTTAATTGTTGCTTGTTACATTACCAGGGCTGCCAACCACAGAATGATTGCTTGGTGCCATTCATAGGTAATGCTTCCATTCAGTACCACACATAACATATTCACTCTACTATAAAAAAGTCCATTAGACTCACCATTTCAACTCTTGCTGCCTATTAATATAGCAATTACAATAGCAATAGTGAAGAGCCCCACAGGCTTAAAATAGTAAAATATTGTTGGTTAGAATCAGAATTGGGAAGCAAGAACTTGATATGAAAGGCACTAATCAAACCAACCTCAGAGTTACCTCTGTAAAACAGATGGTTGAATCTAATCCTTTATTATTTAGTCTCCACACACCACCTACTCTCAATTTAATCTCCAGTTACAGCTCTAAAATTGTCGTGTTTTTCTTGGGGGAAGTGGGTTTTTGAGATTTTTCTTGGGGGAGAATGGGAAACGCTAAATGTCATTGTGTTATACTCCTATTTTGCCTTTAAGACAAAGGCCATCCTATTGCTGGGTGAACTGGGGAGACCCTGGTTCCTGAGCCACCGACCCAGCCAGACCTGAAGGAGTTGCCGAAGGTTCTTGGTCTTGTCACGAGGAGGAATTCAAGGACAGACATGAAGCACAGTGGATGAGTAACAGAAGCGGGAAGTTTATTAAAGTAAAAAGTACCCTGTGGAGATGTGAGAGCAAGAATGATAGCAAGAACAATGTTTGCCGTGGGGGTTTCGGTTTCTAGCTTTTATTGACCGTTATTAACTAAGAGGCAAAATGTTTATTACTTGGGGTGTGAAGCAGTGTTTTACACTTTTTCTTCCTAATTTGGTCAGGGGTTTCCTGTCATGGCATCCACCATCTCAGGCCTGTTTGGTTAGATCTGGCTTCTTGTGGAGTGCTGCCAGGACAGGCCTCTGACTTTCCCAATAGCTGGCCATGACTTCCTCAGTCCTGGCCTCCAGGTATCCTGTTAGAACCTAACTAACTGCCTACTCTAACAACAACCCCACAAGTCTAACAACATTTAGACTGAGTAAGAAAAGTAAAGAATGGTGTTTATGTTAAAACCAATCATTAACCTTAAAGCTTACCTCTTCATAAATTAAAAGGCAGAAGAAAAAGCAACCTACATGTGTAGGGTAACTGTAACATTTTTTTTTTTTTAAAGATTTTACTTATTCATTTGAGACACAGAGATACAGAGAGAGAGAGAGAGAGAGCACGAGCAGGGGGAGAGGGAGAAGCAGGCTCCCCACCAAGCCAGGAGCCCAATGTGGGGCTCGATCCCAGGACCCTGGGATCTTGACCTGAGCTGAAGGCAGATGCTTAACCATCTGAGCCACCCAGGTGCCCCCTAACTGTACCATTCTGAAACAAGAGGAGATGTAAGTAGCTGGATATGAATAACATAAATATTTCATTTGGGAAAGGATTATCTTTTGGTCTTTTTTTCAAGGGCAGGAGAATATTCCATCCCAAAGAAGCAGTTGTTGTAAGGGTTTAAAGCATCACAGTTGCTCAACTGATGAATCACTGAACTCTGCCTCTGAAACTAATAATACACTGTATGTTAAGTAATTGAATTTAAATAAAATAAAGTAAAATTAAAAAAAAAAAGAGTCACAGTGCTCAGGGAGGAAACTAAGAGCTTGCTAATATGTGGAACACAGCCTGTTAAAGGAAGTGGGGACAGGGCAAGAAGGGGCTGCTACCCAACTTCTTTGCCCGAGGCCTGCCAATACTAGCTTACCCTGAGGAAATCACAGAGTGTTGTCACTGCAGTACACTTTCTTCACTGAAGCAAGGAAGGAGAGTGGGCAAGAAAAATCTTTTCTCAATTGCTGAAACTGTTACAGCATTTTGGTCTATAATCTACATCTACATGGTTCTCTTAACTCCCTAAATTCTCCCAGATATTTCTTTCTCTTTTCTTCCTTGTTGATTTCCTAGACACCAAAGTTCAGTAGCACATTAGAGATCAATGATTAATTTAAAAATAAGAAATATTCACCTTGCATTTAGACAAATTAAGTGGGATAGTAGATTGAGCACAGACCTTAGAAGGAGATGATGTTGAGTCTCAGGCCTACCACTTACGAGTTATGTGACCTTGAACAAACAAATCATATCCATCTCTCAATGTTCTCATCTATAATGTAAATAGTAAGCTCAACTGCTGTGAAGATCAAATGATGGTTCACAAACTCATCGTGTATGGAAGACATTACAGCTGAAGATTATGCTGCCATTTCAACAGCTTATACATTTTAAGTGGGCCCATCTTACAAATCTGGCTTCTCTATTAAGAATTATCAGTGCCAATATGAGAGTTATTGGACAATACTAGAGGGAAAAATCAGTTCAAACAACATTTTCTTTTTGTCTCTCTCCTTATTTAAGATAGACCTATGGGAAAAAATACTTGAAGATTCTTTGTAGCAACAGGGCAAAATAAAGCTTTCTTTGGAATAATTTGCCTGAATAAAACTTTATGCTGTGTCTACCATCTGCTAACTACTGTTGGGGCACCAAAATGAGTATGACAAGATCACAGCACATCATCTACAAATTCACAGTATGTCTTTATAACAAAATGATTATTTTTACTTAAAAGCAAGGACACGGCTAAAGCTCTTAGAATAAAACTTACCTTGTTTAACACCACCTACAAGGGTAATGAAAGAGGACATCAAAATAATTAAATTCAATTATTACCCCACGAAGCAGTGTTTTCCAAATTGCATGTAGTGGGATGCTACCAGCATAGTTTTTCTTGTTTTTCACGTGTGGATAATTGCCTTCTTTATCCTGCTCTGTGCATGACACATTGTCATCATTGGTTCCTGAAAGATCACTTTGTTTATTTGCATTTATTCCCATTCTCTTCCCCCACTTACCGTCCTTCATAAACAACCATTCTGTTTAAAGCAAGTCTTTTTACATATATGCCTTCTTATGTGTATTTTTGGGTTTTGTACCCCTTCTTTAAATTTATGTAAATGGTATTGGGATATGTATCTATTCTCTTTCTTACTTTTTTCACTACCCACACTCTTTTAAAAATGTGTCCATGTTACTTTGGGTATGCTGTCAATGTCTTCTAGTATGTGCCTAGTACACTACATTTCCCTATCCACCCCCGCAGTGGTGAATGCCCACATTGCCTCCAATTCTCTGCCCCATAAACATGCTGTGACAATTATCCCCATATATGTTCCCTTATGGACTTGCTGAGGAAGTCTTTGGAATACAGATCCAGAAACAGAATTGCTGAGTCACAGAATATGCATCTACTCTTAAATTAACTGGATACTGCCTAACTTCCCTCCAAAATGGCAGGACCATTCCACATTCCCAACAGTAACCTGGAAGGATTCCTACATCCTTACAGGTACTTGGTATTATTCAGCTTTCTAATTTTTGTCAGTCTAATGAGTCTAAAGTGATACTTCACTGTTGTTTTATTCTCCATATCTATGATTCATACTTGTTTGGAATAGCTCTTTTTATAAGTGCTGGCCTCAGTTTCTCTCTTCTATATATTCTACATATCCTCTTGCAGTAAGTAGGCAAACAAAAAAGTTGCTTGAACATTTCTGCTTCTAATACAGTCTGTTCATAACCCTTTTCCATTTCTCTATTGAGGTTGCTATTCTCTTATTGTTACTTTCTATATGTTCCTTAAATATTCTAGACATCAATCCCTTGTTGGATTTAGGTATTTCAAGTATCTTTGACCAATTCATCATCTATGTGTTAACTTTGTCTATAGTTTCTATTAAAAGATAAACTGAGGCATAATAAAAATTTAAGAGTTTGTTTGAACAAGAATTGGTACAAATTGGGCAGCAGAAACGGTTAGGAACACTCACTCCACTGACAGGAGCTCAGAGAGAGGCTTCTACAGAGAGAAGGCGGAAGAAAAGTAAACAAATTATTGACTGGCTACAGCTTAAACTTGATTGGCTGTTTGTGAATGGTTGTCCTTAGCATTTTGATTTTGTAACCTTGAGGTATTTATAGGCTTAATTTTTGGTTTGCTTAATGTAGGCCACTGCAGCATTAGGGCTACATCAGTCTGATGGCTTCTTTAATTAATTTAACATGTCCTACGGAAAACATCAAGCCTTTGTTTTGATGTAATTAACTTCATCTTTTTTTTTTTCCTTTTACTGATGATGAGAGAAAAACTCTCTAAAGGCCTGATATATAAGGGAAGCCATTTTAGATTTCTTCCTAAGTTAGCATGACTGTACATAAACTTTGTTCAAAACAAAGGCCTGACTTATGGCCTGCCATACATGCACTGTACGTGTGCTTGTGTAGCCTAAGGAAAGGTAGCCTGAAGGAAAAACCCTCTTGTCCTTGAGATATCAATCAACATTCCTGTTCCCTGCATTCCTTTACAATAAAACTCGTCATTCCTGCCTATATGCTAACCTGTAATCTTTTGAGCTTTTACAAGATGTAAAAAAGTATGTAACTGTAAAAACTGTTCATTCTCCACAGTACTTTCTTCCCTGTGAAGAGTGTGTTTCCTGGGCAGCTGTTTTAACTTGGGCTCAAATAAAACTCTCTTTACTTTTAGAGATTCTAAATGGTTTGTTCAATTTGTGTTGACACAATCTGTGCTTTTGAAATGTTGTCAAATAGGTTGTACCTCCCTTCTCAGTATAAAGATAACCTTCACCAACTTTACATTAATGTATTTTGGGGTCCTAAGTAACAGAGGCATGCTATTAAAGTTGGGATGGGTTTTTTTTTTAAGATTTTATTTTTAAGTAATCTCTAAACCCAGCATGGGGCTCGAACTCATGACTCCGAGATCAAGAGTCAAACGCTCCACTGACTGAGCCAGTCAGGCACCCTAAAGTTGGGATGATTAAAAAAAAAAAAAAAGATATGCTCCTCTATTATCACTACCTTCTCTTAATTTCTTAGTTTGACCTTTCACATGTACACCTTTAATGCATCCAGAGCCCCACCTTTTGATGTAGTATTTAATTTTCTTCCATTTGTTTCTTTTTCGCATTGATTTGTGCAGCCATGTTTATTGTACATTACCTTTCCAACTGATGTTGAGGTTGGTAGTCCAAGAAACACTGTTTAAATAGCAAGATATTAAACAAGAGTAGTGAACACCTAGTTGAAAGAACTAATAATGGTAGATAAGGGTTATTTTAGGAGAACATAAGGACAATATGTTGTATTTTTAAACATACCAATCCATAATGAGGTAAAAATCATGCTCATTAAAAGTTTTTAGATGACAAAATAGGGATGGTTTTAATAATTTGGAAAATACACATAGAGAAATTACTTCTAGGGCGCCTGGGTGGCTCAGTTGGTTAAGCCTCTGCGTTCGGCTCAGGTCATGATCCTGGAGTCCCAGAATCGAGTCCTGCATGGGTTCCCTGCTTAGCAGGGAGTCTGTTTCTCCCTCTGATCCTCCTCCTTCTCATGCTTTCTCTCTCTCTTAAATAAATAAAATCTTTTTTAAAAAAAGAAATTACTTCCATATAGCACCAGTTCACAGACATACCAATGAATTCCCTGAGCTAAATCTCTGAAATACAGAAACAAACCTTTGTTAGGTGATACTGAAAGTCTGATTACCCAAAATATCAATCACTAGGCAGCTATCTGAACAATGCCTTGAAGTCCTGCTTTAAAAAATAAGTTCATTCCCTTTCTCCAACAATTCTCTGCGGGAAAAACAAAAACAAAAAAACCACAATTGCAAATAGTAGGTGCCAGTTTACTTATATACCAATCGAATTCAAGAAATGCCAAGGAAAATCATTTTTCAATTTTATTACCTGGTATATTTGCCCTATGATTGAACAATTCATACTGAAATCAAATAAGAAAGGGAGCTATAAACACCAGTTCGTTAAGAATTTAAAGTGTATGGTATACGGTATGAATATTAGGAGAATTTTTTTCCCCACACTTGTGGATTGCATTGTTCAAATGTCTTTGCTGATCATTTTTAACTAAATCAGAAAAAGACGGAGGTGGAGGCGGGGATGCGGAGGGAGAGGAGGGCAGATAATACAACAGGAAACATGCGGAACTAATCCGTTACTGGGTGGAGCTGGCTCCCATTAGTGGTTTCTCATGTTTAGCGTGGACAAGTCATTTCACCTTCTTCGGCTTCGATTTTCCACTGCTAGGCGGAGAGGTTAAGAAATATGACCTCACCCTCTCATGTGCTTGCTCTCTTTCATTCTCTCAAATAAAAAAAAAAAAAAAAAAAAAAAGTCCCGCATCGGGCTCCCTGCTCAGCAGGGGGTCTGCTTCTCCCTCTGACCCTCCCCCCTCTCATGTGCTTGCTCTCTCTCATTCTCTCAAATAAATAAATAAATAAATAAATAAAAAGAAATATGACCTCATTTCTCTCTTTCTTTTCGAGTCGTCCCCCAGTTGATTGACAAACTTTGCCCTTTCATCCCGCCTCTCTGCACCTGCGCGGAAGAGGCGCCCTCGCTTTAATAATTCATTTAGCCTCTCCTGCGCAGGCGCCACTTTTTACCTTTTCTCGCCTTCCTGATTCCCTCCGGGTCTGAGAGAGGCAGGACTTCCTGTCCCTTGTAGAGCCACTGTCGGAAGTGACTGCGGGCAAATCGGCCTTCGCCAAGCCTGGGAGAGTGTAGGGGTGGCGGTGCTAGTTGCTGCTTTAGGCTTCAAAGATGCCTGGTCTGACGGCCGCAAGCCCTACCCCGTCTGACTCACAGGAGAAGAAGCCGCTGAAGCCCTGCTGCGCCTGCCCGGAGACCAAGAAGGCGCGCGATGCTTGGTCAGTGCGCAAGCGGGGAGGGTCAGCGGGCACGCCCCGCGCTTCGCCTTCCGGTGCCTTCGTGCCCTGCCTGCCCTTGGGCTCCGAGTTTTGCTGTGCTGCGTTCTTGAGAGTTAAAGGCCCCTGTAGGCTTTGGGTCAGCTGTCTCTTGACTGAACCCACAGCCCAGCCCGGAGACATGGATGAAGGGTTAGGAGAGAGGTCAGATTGAACCGGGCTCGCTTCACCCGCTCATCCTTTACTGCAAAGGGCTTTTGAGCATGTTATGTGTCGAGCACTGCCTTACGTCTACTAAAGACATAAAAATAAATAAAGATGCTACTTGATTGAACGCCTGGGTGGCTCAGTTGTTAAGCGTCTGCCTTCGGCTCAGGTCATGATCCCAGGATCCTGGGATCGAGTCCCACATCGGGCTCCCTGCTCGGCGGGAGGCCTGCTTCTCCCTCTCCCACTCCCCCTGTTTGTGTTCCCTCCCTTGCTGTCTCTGTCAAATAAATAAATAAATAAAATCTTAAAAAAAAAAAAAAGATGCTACTTGATTTAAAGGATCTTAAAATTAATGGAGACATATGCCAAGCTTGCTGCTACCACGTGCTATGGGCTATGACAGAAGATTTGGCAAGATCAAAGAGTAAAAGTTTTCTGGTAAAATGTTGGCATAGTAGGACACGGTACATTTCTTAAAGTACTGAAGAGTTCCCCTTACTCTCCCCCCTCTTTGGGTAGATGAATTAAAAATCAGCCTATGACGTTGGTGACACAGTGTTCAGAATAGTACATCTAAATTACTATCAACGCACAAAAGGTTTTATTTGTTCTCATTTTATACAGCCTGTGTTGTGGAACAAATCTCAGGGGGGTTGCTGAGAAAATGTGAATGTACACCTCTCCCTCCAGCCCCTTTTTGTCCTATAAAAAATAATCAAAGGTAGCATGGTGGGGTTAATAAGAGTTGTAGGAGCGTAGTGCTTTTTATTAATACTCAGTACTTTGCAAATAATACTGTGGAAGGAGAATTGAAAGACTACAATCTGATACTGAAAATAGCTTTCCTAGTTAACAGTAAGTGCTTGTGGAATCTGAAAATAGTATGGTGTCATGATTAAGAGCCTGGGATCCAGAGTTAAGCTTTGAATCCTGGTCCACCAGCTCTGTGACCTAGAGCAAGTTATTTAAGGTACCTCCTCCCATGTCTGTAAAATGGGCCCTAATAAAAGTATCCACCTCTAGGATTACTGTAAGGGTTAATGATACAAGCCACACAAGTGCCTTGCTAACTATTATCTTCATAGGGAGCTCGCTATCCCAAGCATTTATTCATTTGCAGGCAGCCCTTGAGCTAGTGAAGTATGTATAGGATTTGGATCTTTCAAGAAGGAGAACCTATCCTTCAAATTGTTTTTGTGTTAATTGCCTCAGACCAATGTGCCCAAATACCTATAGTCAGTAGTAAGTTTTTTCTTACAATTGAATTTGGCTTAACTTGATCTTTGCTAAAATTACATTTTCAGGCCCTAGAAATAAAGCTGTGTGGTCCTAGGTTTTACTTTGTGAATTTTACAAATAAAAAGTTCTTTGATCATCACAAGGGAGGCTCATCAGGCTGCTGTTGGCTGCCAGATCTTGCTGTTTATGTCGTTGGGTGTTATTATGATTAGAAAGAGATTTATTTAGGTCTATTTGAATGTAGGGCAGAATAAAAAATTTAATTCCTCTGTAATAGGCAAAAAATTAAGTTCTTCTTTCTGTCCTTCATTTAAGATAAATATTGTATTCAGATGGTTTGTTTCATTAGAGAACTGTATTGTTCCTTGGATATGAACTAGAAGCAATATTAAACATAATTATTTCTTCTAATTAGATTCTCCCTAAAAACTAGTTATCTGTGGAACATCTTCATGGGCATGGAAATATCACAAGAGCCAATAAAAACAAAGCCATTTGGTGTAATAGCATTTTTTTTAACCCCAGCTATCTTCCATCAGACCCATGTTCTACCTCACTCCCTATCACTATCATGTGTGCTTATTTACTACTAATGTGTTTAATGTTTACTTTGTTAGATAACAAGTACATTATGTTTTATAGCATCATTGAGAAAGGAGAAGAGCAGTGTGGACACCTAATCGAGGCCCACAAGGAGTGCATGAGAGCCCTGGGATTTAAGATATGAAACGGTGAGCAGGATACTTTCTGACTGGAAAGATAATACATAAACTTAATGCTTCAGATTTGTGCTTTATAGATTTAGCAGTCATTAGGCAACATTCTATTCAAAAGATAGTTCACCTGGTTAATCTAAGATGCTGAAGTATCACTTAAAAGATAATTTTCAGTTTCTAATGTAGGGAGTAAATGATGCTAATAAATTGAGAGGCATTCAGTGGATTTGGGGAGGGAGAATTTATCTTTCAAAAAAGGGTTTGATAAAAGCCTTTAGCGTCAGAAGGAATAATGGTTTAGGAAGTTCAAAATATTCAGTTGTCTGACTTAAAGGAACTAAAAGGAAAATACTCTTTATTTCTTATTCTTGGTATTGTGGGTCTTTAGTAGGGGCTTTTAAATAGGGAGTAAGCAGTACATGGAAGCATTGCTTTCTGCAAAAGAGAAAGGAATTATAGCTATTTCTTTTGTACCAAGCTTCTAATAATACTATAAACTCAGACCTTTTTTTTTTTTTAAGATTTTTATTTATTTATTTGACACAGAGAGAGAGAGAGCACACAGGTAGGCAGAGCGGCAGGCAGAGGGAGAGAGAGAGAGAAGCAGGCTCCCTGCAGAGCAGAGAGCCCAATACGGGGCTCGAACCCAGGACCCTGGGATCATGACCTGAGCCGAGGGCAGATGCTTAACAGACTGAGCCACCCAGGTGCCCCAGACAATTTTTTTTAAAAGAACTTAGAATCCAAATTTTAATGCTGAAGGGATCTTAAATTATACAACAATACCATAAATAAATGATCTTTTGTTTGAAAGCTCTTTCTTCAGATAGCACCTTATTTCCCTCCCTCACTTCATTCAGGTCTCTGTTCAAAAGTCTCATTATGAGGTGCCTGGTTAAGTGTCTGCCTTCGGCTCAGGTCATGATCCCCGGGTCCTAGGATTGAGCCCCGAGTCAGGCTCCTTGCTCAGTGGGGAATCTGCTTCTCCTTCTCCATCTGCCTCTCTCCCACCTTGTGCTTTCTCTCTCTCTCAAATAAATCAATAAAATCTTAAAAAAAAAAAAGTCTCCTTATTAGAGAAGCTTTGCCTCAACACTCCACCTGAAATAACATCCCTTCCCCATCATTCTATCCCAGCACTGTCCAATGGAACTTGCTGTGATAATGAAAGTGTTCTGTACCTTCACTCTCCACTATGCCATATGTGGAGCCATGTGTGGCTATTGAGCCCTTGAAATGTGGCTAGTAAAACTGAAGAAAGAACTGAATTTTTAGTTTAATTTTAATGTGAATAGCCACATTGAGCTAGTGACTACCCTATTCTTAACATCACTGCTTGCATATTAGATATTTATTTATTGTCTGCATTGCTTTACACCAAGTAGAATGTAAGCCCTGAGAAAGTAAGAATTTTTTGCTTTACTCAACTGTCATATACCCAGGACCCATAACCATGCCTGGCACATAGTAGGTGCTCAATAGAGGGTTGTTAATTAAATGAATAAATAAATGAGGAACTAAGGCCTATAGGTATGGAATGGCTCCCAAGGTGAGTTAGCAGGATCAGGACTGGAACCTCTGTCTCCAGGCAGACTTCCTTTGCTTTTTGCCCCCACCCCCCACCCCCAACATCCACACCACACCACCACTTTTAACTTAATAATAGCTGAGAGATAATGCCAAAGTCACATTCCAATATAACAGTAAATAGAAAGCCTGGTTTCTTTCCCTTTCACCTCTCTCTCCTGCCTCTTTAGAATTTCACATATGGCTAGTCTTCCTCACTGAGCTATAAAAAAGGACGGATAAGGAACCTGTTCCAAGCTGATAAGAAGTACCACTACGTGGTGGAAAACAGTCTAGGCTGAAAGTCCTGAGGCTTAATTTTGGTTCTCCTGATGTCTAGCAAACTTAGCATGTATTTTACTTCAGCTGCATTTAACATTCATCAAGACACTAATCCTCTCTGGGTTTCATTTTTTTAATTTATAAAAAGAGAACCATAATACATTTTGTGATTTTATATATGGTATGGTGTATCTACTCTGTGTGTACATGACATACTTAAATGGCTTTTAAATTTCTTTAAATCCCATGGTGAATCATTTTGTAAAATAAGTAAGTTTGGGTGTATGTTTGGGGGGGTGTTCTTTAAAAGTGGAAGTATACCTATTGATTATTTCTGAAGACCTGGAATCTTAACATTTGTACACGGTTTCCTTTTTCATAATCTAACTCTCTTCCTTAGGGTGTTGTGTAAAGTGTTGGTTAGTGCCAAGCCTGTCTTGGTAAAAAAGGTGATTTTTAAAAATGCTAATTTTAGGAGCAGCAGAAGCTTCTCTTGGACTTCACATGGACCACAAAGGTGCTACAACTGTTGTCATAATTAGCATAAATTCACAAGGACTCGAAGATATCCTAGTTTTCTTTATATCATTGGGACAGAGAGTGAGAGTGATTCCTATGTACTTTGTTTGTGTGTAGAAGAAAATGCAAGAGATTTGGACTTAAAAGACTTGATGTTTAACTGATTGTGTGGTTTTGGGCAAGTCACTAACTTCTGAACCTTAGTTCACTTCATAGAGTCATTGTGATGATTAAATGACAGGTGTATGAATAGGATTTGTAAACTGTCAAAGAGAAACCAGAACAGAATAGCCTGTGTCTTGGCAATTGGGGGTAGCAGACATTCAGTTGAGGTCTGTTGAATATATGACCTGATTACATATTTTTGAATCCTGGTTATGAGAAGAACAATCTGAATCCACATAGGGCCTTTTTTAGAATTCAGATGTCATGTTTTCATTGTCAGCATGATAGTACTTTTGGAAAAGGAACAGGTGTTTGGATCTCCTTTGGTTCCAGGTGTCCTATTTCCCTAACCCCCATTGGGAAATGGACAAACAGCAAAGTAAAAAAAAGACTTGTTCAAGTTAAGAATGGTTAGCTGGTGGAATTAAAACTAGAGTCTAGGTCTTTTATGTTCTCCAAAACACAGATGCTTTACACTTCATTCCTTGCACTTAATGAGATCTTATTGCCAACATACTCATTTTTAGAACTGCGCACAGACTTGCTCTTCAATCCTAAAACTTTATTATGAATGCAAATTAGAAAGACCTATTGTTGAAATGTGTAGGTATATATATCTCAGTAACTAGGTCATTGGCTGTAAAATCCAGTACTAGTGTCTACGTTGTTACAAAATAAACGTAACTAAATTGATATCCCTTGGACTATTAGATCACATTTTTCTGAGGATAGCTGTAAAGGAAAAATACTTTTGCAAACCTATATCTTCCCAGTAATGATCACAAAAGTTACTTAATTCAAAAACCTTTGTAGATTTTAATGTTACATCCTAAATAAGATAGGTCTTATTGTACCTTGAAGTTAGTACATCGGGACTTAATATAAAAGTAGGCTACATTCAGCCAAAGGTGTACCTTGTAATCATCTGAGGACTGTTTTCCAAAATTCACATGCCCTAGGCCTTGATCTGTTCCTGTTGACTCAGAAACTGCTAGATAATGTTCATGTGCACCCTTTAAGAACCATTGGGTTAAGCTGAAGAAGTAGCAGGGATATTGCTAAATATAAACTACCTAAAGATTTAATAGTAGCAAAGACAGAGACTTGAAAACTACTCCTAAGGAAAAATAGGTGTGTGATGGTGGTGATTCTAGACACTTTCTTCTATCGTATGACTTTTTTTTTTTTTTTTTCCACTGAAAGAGAAACTAGAGGAACCGAGAACGTGCTTAAAAATGTAAAGAGGAAATGTCAGCTAGTATCTTTCTGACTTTAGGAGTCAAAAGGAACCTTGAGAACTCAGCCTGGGGGCTAAAATCATTGAAAGAAAATGAAAGGACTAGGACTGAGCAGTGGGGATACTCAGTATTTACTGTTTAACAGAACTTAATAGTTGGTTAAAATATGCTGATTTCTCACCCACACCCACCTGATTATGTATGAAAATATAATCCCAAGAAAATCCAGGAAAAGTGTCATTTCTTGCTATTCAAACATTTATTCATTGAATATGTATTTATTGTTTAATACCCTAGAAAATGCTAACATGAGAAAGACAGGGTCTCTTCTGTCAAGGACTTTACATCCAGACAAGTAACCAAGAGGTTTACACCCAGAGGCTTTCAGTACATCCAGACAAGTAGCCAAGAGGTTTACACCCAGAGGCTTTCAGGAGTAGCCCCTCCTGATATATAGTTAGTGGCCGAAGAGGTAACAGAGCTCTAGATTGCTCTTATAATATCGAGTGGCTTCATTTTTGCTTATCTCTCTTGCTCAATCCTTTGCTTAAGTGTATTCTTCCTTTGAGCCTTTTAGAAAAGAGAGTTTAGATGTTTGTATTGTTGATGAGGCTTATCTTTTCTAAACCACCTACAGGGAATAATAGCTAGATGAAGGAAGAAGCACTTGCATTGGGCTTGAAGAGTTGGCTAGCCCAAATTACTTACCTTTTTAAGCATTGCTCTCTGTCTTCTGGGAGAGGGACTGGGGGTCTGAGTAGGTGAGAACAGTCTGGGGAGAAGCCTGGTACTGATTGACTTAGACCAGCAACCTATCCTCTACTACTCTCCTTTTTTGCCATTTTTTGCCGTGGGGATGAAGTGAGTAACTTTCCACAGGATGTCCCTTGTATACAGAGCTGACCTTCTGCCTTCCACTTTGTGGATCTTTGCCAAGCATACTTGAATCAACAAGAAGGGGGTTGCAAGTCTCTTCTTTTGAATATCTGTAAAAATAAACTGTCCTAGCCTTTTTGGGAAGATATTTTTTTAGTAAATAAACATATATAGTTTTTAACAAAGACTTCTAAAGATTAAAAAGTGTACTGGATTGAACAGTTTCAGTGATGTTTTTTAGTTAGACAAAACTAGAATTTAAAACTGTAGGTTTTTATTCTAAACCACAGTTTAGAGTTAATAGTACTTGGGTGAAACATTCATTTCTACTGGTCTTAATTCCCTAATTCCATAGGTCTGGCATGATGTTTGAAATCTAATTTTCTAATATAAATTTTTTTTTTGTAGGTGGTATACTCTGTGAATGAATAATTCCTGAAGAATGAAGAAGATTCAGTAGTTTTGGGAATTCTTTGAGGAACTTTAATAAATGGAAAAAGTATAATTTATTAAAAAAGAAAATATCTCTGGTCAGAAATCTTCAGGTGTGTTTCTTTTTGTGTTCCTCACATCCTTACATGGCATTTATTTGTTTTTCTTAAAGGATATAGTATAAAAAATCTTGTAATATTAATTTCTTCTGTTGTGTCATTCTGGGAATTCTAGATATTTGTTGTAAGATACTGATATCACTCAGTGAACTCTCCAAATGAAGCGCATAGAAGTAAGGAAATAACCCCTTACCAATTCAGAATGAGTATGGTAGCCATATCATCTCATTCAATGTTTTGTTTTTTATTTTAAACTTACTTAAAGTCAAGAACTGGACAAGCCTTCAGTCTTAATATTTTGTATCATTATTGTTATTCTTTACTAGTTCTCTCTTTGGGAAAGTTAATTGTTTAGATTTTGGACCACATTCAGGTGCCTTGGCTTGGAAGATCTCAACTGTTTTGCATAATTAATCTGTAGATGTCTAGTTACATTTTAAGATAAACTAGGATCATTAGTTTAATGCCTACTGGCCAGATAATTGTCTCTTATTGATTAGAAGCTGGCCCAGATCAGAGGCTGGACTAGTACAGATAAGTCACTAATGAAATAGCTCAGTGCTCTGCTGTAGTGATACCCGGAGTAGTACATAGAGTATGGTTTGCTTACTATAGCAACCCCATGGTCCTGTTAGCTGCTTATGGGCTAACGAAGCAAGGTCATATTCTGCCTGAAGTAAATTGAGTTTCAAATCTCAACAACAAAAGATACTGATAAACATTAAGAGAATATGTAGTGTCCATACGTCATTCTGTGATGGGAAAATTGGCTTTTATAAAATAAAGGAGCTGAATTAAGTTATTCCTTAGGATTCACAGCGTGGCTTTGAAGTATGACAGACTTAGGTTCAACAGGTCACAACCTCTTTCAGTCTGTTTTTCTCATCTGAAAGAAAAAAGAAGCAAGGATAGAAATAATACTTAATGTACAAGATTGTGAGTACTAATTAAAACGGTGTATATACTGTGCATTTGACAGAGTATCTAGCATTTAGTGTTAATTAACATTCTCTAATTCTTTGATTCTCTACTTATATTTCTACCTGAATATTTGTTTGGATATAATACTTTTAAGAAGTACTTTGGGGTGCCTGGGTGGCTCAGTCGTTAAGCGTCTGCCTTAGGCTCAGGTCATGATCCCAGGTTCCTGGGATCGAGCCCCGCATCGGGTTCCCTGCTCGGCGGGAAGCCTGCTTCTCCCTCTCCCGCTCCCCCTACTTGTGTTCCCTCTCTCTCTGTGTCTCTCTCTGTCAAATAAATAAATAAAATCTTAAAAAAAAAAAAAAAGTACTTTATAGCTTTCAGAGTATTCTTCTAGGTGAAGAATAGAATCTTGGACTCCTAAGATAAAAATCAACTTCCCACCAAACACCAGTCCTTGGCAGATGGTCATCTAGATTCTGCTTGAATATGTCCTGGACTACAAAAAGGAGGGAAAAAAACCTATAAACTTACCACCCACTGTTAATTTTTGCTGTATGCTGTTCCAGACTTTTCTTATGCATTTATACATATTTTAAAATAAAAGATAAGGTC
Organism: Neomonachus schauinslandi; assembly: GCF_002201575.2. Lineage (NCBI taxonomy): Eukaryota > Metazoa > Chordata > Mammalia > Carnivora > Phocidae > Neomonachus > Neomonachus schauinslandi. The sequence continues at coordinate 63,587,126 of NC_058403.1, read as the reverse complement.
ATTTTTCTATGCTATATATTTTTAACAAAATCATATTACTTTTTCCCCTTGATATATTTTACCAGCCATGAATATAGTCCTCATAATATGATTTGTATTGGCTATGTAGGAATCCATTCTGAGCTTACTATAATTTAACTAATTCCCTATTTGTACATTCATTCATTAAACAAAATGTTTTGTAGAATGCTTGTTGTTATGCCAGATACCATTCGTGGAATTGAGTATTGGTCTTGAACAGGACATATAACTGATACCTAAATTATTTCTGATTTTGTTGTTGTTTTGTTGGTTGGTTTTATAGAAACATATAAGGAAGAAAGGAAGAAATCACTTGAAATCCTACCAGTCTACAATAGGACTACTTTTTGGTGACTTTGCCATTCATCCCTTTCTGCATATATATACTTTATTTTTTTTTATTTTTTATTTTTTTGACTGCTTCATAATAACGCTGCACTGGAAGTTTCCATAGGAAATTCTTTACAGATTCTTTACTAATTACTTAGCTAAGGATGGGCCAGAGGCTATGCATGTTTTCAAGGCTTTGGATGAGTACTGCCTGATTGATCTCTAGAAGGGGGTTACCCATTTGCACCTTTGTATCTGAAGGTACCTATTTCCTTAAGCTCCTGGCAAGCTTAATTTTTTCAACCTTTGCCAGTTTGATATGCTCACATGATAGATAAAGGAACTAAAGCACACTTCTTGACATCTGCCGAAGTTAAAAATATATCTCACGAGATGCTCTGCCCATCCTTCCCTAGTGCTTAAGCCTTCCCAAAGACTATGCATAACATTTTGGTACCAACAATAGTAAGAGATGTTACCACAGTAATTTGAAAAATGAAAAAGTTCACATCCTAGTAGGTGACCACCACATTCTGACATAATCTTTGCTAAACTCCTGCTATTCACAGTAATTCCCAAGCTCAATACAGACACATTCACACCATTCTTTCTAATCATTTCCTTTTGTCTAACCTTAAAACATTTAACTGAAAGGTTGATAAGAACAGGACCATGAGGGTGCCTGGTGGCTCAGTTGGTTAAGTGTCTGCCTTCGGCCCAGGTCATGATCGCAGGGTGCTGGGATCAATTCCCACATTGGGCTCCCTGATCAGCAGGGGGTCTGCTTCTCCCTCTCTCTCTCTCTCTGCCCCCCCGCTCTTGCCCTCTCTGTTTCAAATAAATAAATAAAATCTTTTTAAAAAGATAGGATCATGGGGCGCCTGGGTGGCTCAGTCGTTACGCATCTGCCTTTGGCTCAGGTCATGATCCCAGGGTCCTGGGATCGAGCCCCGCCTCGGGCTCCTGCTCAGCAGGAAGCCTCCCGCTCCCGCTCCCGCTCCCGCTCCTTGTGTTCCCTCTCTCGCTGTGTCTCTCTGTCAAATAAATAAATAAAATCTTAAAAAAGAAAAGATAGGATCATGACCCTAAGCAAGGCCTACTTCAGGTTAACTATACAGTCTGATGTGAGGCTGCTGGAAAAACCATACTCCCCATTTTACAGGTGAGAGGTACTCAGTTTAAGGAAATTGCTGTGGTCAAATAGCTGGTGACCTGGGATAGAAGTCTTGTCAGTCAAGTTCAAGCCCAATGTTCTTTGCTGTACCAAGTATCTAATATAAACATCACATATTCATAGTTCGAAATTCATTTATTCATTCAGTTCATATTTAGAGAAGTCCTATTATATGCAAGGAACTGCACTAGGTGTTGAATATTCATGTGTGAATCAGACATACAAGGAGATGAGAGGCTATTTGACTCAACATTTACTCGGGACATAATATATGCTAATTGTGTGCTAAGTAGTGAACAAAGATGTAAGACACGGTCTTACTCTTAAGCCTCTCAGAGAGCTTATAATCTAGGAGATACATGTATATAAACTATAAACATATAAAGTTGAATACTCAGTACTATGATGAATATTCCAAGATACTATCCTAAAAAGAGTGCATGTGTGACTACCCAGGGTTTCTTTCTTTAGCTATCAAAAACTGCTAGCTGGTAGTTCCATCTGTGTCGATTGTGGTGATTTTGAAAGCAAGTTATAGAAAATCCTCATCAAGGGAAACTCATATGACTGAAAATCCAGAGTTAGGGCAAACTCTAGATGCAATGATGTCATAGGTTCAATGATGGTAATCCAAGACTCAAGTTGTTTTCATCTCAGAGCTCTTTCTTCCAGAACTGATGAAACCATGTACTTTCTTGTTCAAGTCCAGCAGAAGAGAGAAACCATTCCCAAAATATGAAATCCCTTTTTTTAAAGTCTGATTGAGACAAATTAGGTTATATGTATTTTTATGGACCAGTAATAGTTGCCAAACAGAATGCCTTATGCTGATTGGCTTAAACAGGACCCCCCACCCCACCACTGCCCTTGGATCCGTGTGTAATTATAGTTATCAGCACAAAACTGGAATTCCCTAACAAGGAGGAAGGGGTAGATGGACTTTGAGTAGGCAACCAATTCTCCACTAAACTACCTTGGTCCACTAACAACCAAGTCATCCTGAATGGTCAAATTGAGTTTAAAGGAGCATTTCCCCTCATGGTTTACTCAAACTTTTGAGAGAAATATATTAGTAGAACACAAGAAGTTGTCTGATGTTAAGTTTTCACAGAATAAAACAATCAGCAGATGTTCAGAGAACTGTTTCCTGAAGAGTGGTCCTTCTGGAGATCCTACGGGAGATCTGAATCTGGAAGCATTCACCGTCAAGTACCGGACCACCTAACTACAGTGCTTAAGCAATAAATGTAGTTTACCTCCTGTCATGAAGTCTAGAGGTTGAAAGTTTCAGATCTGAGACTGTGGCTCAGTAATACTTGGGAGAAGTGTGACTTGTTCTATTTTTCAGCTCTTTATCCTTCTCATCCTTAGGTATATGATATCTCATGGTAGCTTCAAGCATTCCATCACTGCACTGCACTGGTCAAGCCAGGATAGAAGGTAGCAGGCCTCCTCACTGTCTGTCAGGAAGGCTTTTTCCCAGAAGCTCCCACACACACTTCCTCTTATATCCCATTAGTCACATGCCCACTTGTAAGGCAGTTGCCAGAGAGGGGAATAGGATATCACGCCTGGCTTTGACCAGTCTTATTTCAGGCTCTGGCAACTGAGGGAGAAGCCCACCTTCCTTAACATACTGCCCAAGCAAAATCACAGTTCCGTAAACTAGGGAAAAATGGAGAATGGCTGAAGGACAGACAAACAGTAGTGTCTGCCTAAGGTCAACTTCGCAGTATGTGTCCAAAGCCTAGATCATGCCTCTGTTCTATTTTAATAGATATTAGGAAAGGATTAATTTCAAGCTCAGTGCTTTTCAAACTATACGTGGTTTAATTTTTTCCAATTAACAACCACTACTAGGAAGATGGGAAAAATTCAGTTTAAAAAACACATATACTCTACAAGCCCAAAGTTTATATTGCATTAAAAGGCCAGAATTCCCTCTGTCAAATTGCTATAAAAAATGTCTCAGTTCTCTCAGTTTCTGTCCTGATCTCCTCATGGACCAGTACCAGCTCACAGACCAGTTGTCTTTCACAGCGCTACTCGGAGAGTCAGGTCAGCCCGCTGACTTCATAACCTGGCCCGGCTTGGCTCTCCTGCCTCAAGTCCTACTGCTCCTTTTCTTTTCTTTTTTTAAATTTTTTTATTTTTATTTATTTGACAGAGAGAGACACAGCGAGAGAGGGAACACAAGCAGGGGGAGTGGGAGAGGGAGAAGCAGGCTTCCCGCCAAGGAGGGAGCCCGATGCGGGGCTCGATCCCAGGACCCTGGGATCATAACCTGAGCCGAAGGCAGACGCTCAACGACTGAGCCACCCAGGCGCCCCCCTACTGCTCCTTTTCATTCACCCACAGCAGGCTGTACTCTGTCGTGTATTTTTGTTTTACTTCTGGGCTTGACTTCACATTCTGTTCTCCTTTCCTGGAATGCCCTCCTCCTAGTTGGGGAACACCTCATCATCTTTTTAGGCCAGCTTAAATGTCACCTTCCCTGTGATGTTTTTTCTGAATTCTTTCTCCCGGATCAGTGCCTCCTTTGACCCCCAAATATATTTATTTTATTGGATTGCAATTATTTCTGGGTCAGTCTCCCTCATTAGACCAACAGTTCCTTGAAAGCGACAATTGTCTTGCTCATCTTTATATCCCCTGTGCTTGGCACACATACTTTGCTTAAATAAATGCTTATTGAATTGAATCAACTCAACAAATGATGTGATGATGTGACTTCTCTTTGTTTCCTTTTATTCTCCCCCAGTATTTTCTACTGTGCTTCTACCTGCATGTTTGTGGATCTCCTTATAAAAACATACCACTCTGGGGCACCTGGCTGGCTCAGTCGATAGAGCATGCAACTCTTGATTTCAGGGTCATGTTGGGTATAGAGATTACTTAAAAACTTAATTAATTAATTGATTTTTTAAAAAGAACATACCATTTTTACACAAATTTTTTTTCCTGTTCTATCAAATGTGGTTTTAAAAACAAGATACAGGGTGCCTGGGTGGCTCAGTTGGTTAAGCGACTGCCTCCAGCTCAGGTCATGATCCCAGAGTCCTGGGATCGAGTCCCACATGGGGCTCCCAGCTCAGCAGGGAGCCTGCTTCTCCCTCTTACCTGCTCCCCTCTCATGCTATTTCTCTCTCTTTCTGTCTCTCTTTCTCTCTCAAATAAATAAATAAATAAATAAATAAATAAATAAAATCTTTAAAAAAATAAAATAAAATAAATAAAAACAAGATACAACTTGGCATTGTTATATTCCCATCACAGGCCCCATCCTTCAGGCATCAGTGTCATTGTCATTGCAGGTAGCATGGGGGGTTTTATGCACTGGTGATGCCATCCCCCGCCCCCAACAGCAGAGTCAAATCCCCTGGAGCAATAAAGGAGCCTGTATATGGATACATATAAACTCCCAAGGGTACCTAACAAGGTGGGACAACACAGAGAACATACAATTTAAATGACCTACGCTTTAGTTCACATACTAGCTCTGTGACCTTTCTTAACCTCTCTGAGTTTGTTTCTTCCATTAAAAAGGAAAAAAGGTACCATGGGATGACATGAGGAAACAGTAGCTGCTTGATAAATGTTAGCATCCTCAGATGAGCATGTATGTGGATTGACAAAGAAGGGAGGCTGAGAATAACAGTCAGTGGGTCTGCCTGTCTCTTTAACGGGTCAGGGCTGGCCCATTCGTCAGGCTTGCTGAGAAAGAGGACCTGCTTTGAAATTCTATCTTGGGCAGAGCCTTGGTTGCTTCTCCTTTCCTGCTTCTGATTTCCTGGCTCACAGCTAGCAGGAATAGCCACTCTGGCAGCTCTGGAGGCATGACTAAGGTGGAGGGATGAACAGCTGCTGCTTGCTCAAGTCAGTGGGTTGGTTGGGAGGCAGGCAGCTGACATAAAAGCAACATATGGAAATCCCCAAACTCTACTGCTCAAATGACATCCCAATCATTGCTGTGAGGAAGACTGGGGGCAGGGCCTTTCCTTCTCTAGGCGCTCCAGCTCTTTTCCTTTGCCACCGATTTTCACCCCCTCAACTTTAGAAAGAAGGGAATAAAATACACATCTGTTGGTCAGTTGATTTTAATTTTTAAAAAAAGAGGGCACCTGGGTGGCTCAGTCAGTTAAGCATCGGCTTTGGGCTCGGGTCATGATCTCAGGGTCCTGGGATTGAGCCCTGCATCACATCGCATTGCATTGCATCAGGCTCCCTGCTCAGCGGGGAGTCTTCTTCTCCCTCTCCCTCTGCACCGCCCCCATGCTCGCTTGCTTGCTCTCTCCCTCTCCCTCTTAAATAAATAAATAAAATCTGAAAAAAAGAAAAAACTGGCTTCCTTCAACATGCCTTGCATTTTCACAACTCTGTGGTTATGCTTCTGCCGTTCTCACCAGTAGAAATGCTCTTCTCCCTCTACCTACCTGGTTCATTCAATGCCTACACCTCAAATCCAGTGTTAGCTCTTACGTCTTCCCTCCTGTACACCACTCTTCCTTCCAGGCAGCTACTTCTCCTTAAGCTTAACTCAGTTACTGTGCTTCACACACTGAATTGCCATTGTTTTTTGAAGTATCTTTCCCTCGATAGAGTGAAAGCTCTTAGGAATCTGATTCTCTAAGTGCTTGGCTCATAGTAAACAGCAGTAAATATTTGTTGAATTGAAACTTCTACTCCTTGGCATATTTGCCAATTTCTAATTTCTCACTAATTTTAGTTAGGTTATCAGCAGTATAATAAAAGTCCCTATGGATTGAGTATTCAAATAGTTCTAGACGGTTTACTGAGTACCTGTCCCCCCATCTCAGGGGCAATAGGAATACTGATCATAAATATTAACTAGCAGCAAGGGAAAAAATCAAGGAGTCATTTGGAAGCCGGAGGGACATGTCTTTTTAACTGTATTTTTTTTTTTTTTTAGATTTTATTTATTTATTTGAGAGAGAGAATGAGAGACAGAGAGCATGAGAGGGAGGAGGGTCAGAGGGCGAAGCAGACTCCCCGCCGAGCAGGGAGCCCGATGCGGGACTCAATCCCGGGACTCCAGGATCATGACCTGAGCCGAAGGCAGTCACTTAACCAACTGAGCCACCCAGGCGTCCCCGGAGGGACATGTCTTAATGTTTGCATATTCCAGATTTATTTTCTGATGACCCAAAATAGATGCCAGGTTCATCCAGAAGTTCCTTAGACATCATCAGACTTCCGGGAGGGGGCAGCGTGTGGGGTTGGGAGTCATGGATCTAGTCTGTTTCCACTTACTGTGCAAACTACTTGGCACACAGCAGTGAGTCCGACTTGAGATCAAATCCTGGCTGGACCACTTAACTGCCTATGGGAACTTGTTACCTCTGTGGGCCTCAGTTTCCTTCAGACCTAGAAGAAAGACAATACTTATTTGGAAGGGTTGTGTGATGACTAAATAATATGTGTGTAAAATACCTAATCATGGTCTGGCCCTTGGTAGGTATTTAATAGGTGGCAGTTATTATAATTTGCAAATAATGGGTAGAGTGATGGTCTGAGTAATGTATTACCATTGTATTAACTATTATTAGATCCAGACATAAGCAGGAGAAATTCAGCTTAGAATTCAAAGAGCTGCTTTGCATAGTCATTTTTGTTTAATGGATGTCAAATAAATGCCTAGTGATGTTTATAATGTGACCTAATAAAGGCTCTGAGGGGTTTTCCAGTTCTCACTGTTAGGATTTTTTCTTATAATAGTCCCCTACTTTCCTACTTTGATGTGTCCTCCTACCCCAGGAGAGCCCCTAGCCCTCCCCACAGGAACTCTGAACAGTATCCTGCCTGAGGCACTGTGGTAAATTCTGCGCTCACTTTTCCTTTGTTCTCCCCGCCTGCCTCCCTGGCTCCCGAGGTCTTGTCCTCTGGGGAGATATGTTAAGTGCCCTGCCAGCCTGTCTGTGTGCCTGGTCTGTTTTTTCTCACTGCCAGTACCTCTTGGATTCCAATTCCAAACATGGTATGCATCTGGGGTCACCCTTTCTTCCGGTGCCAAGAGAGACGCATTCCAAGTGGAACACAAGTGTGCATCCCGTGCTGGGCTCTCCTCATTCTGGTGGGGACAACTGAGAGCAGGATGTGGCCACTTTATCCCTCACAGCTAAAGTTTTCAGCCCCAGAGTCCTAGCTTTGCCTCGGGACAATTTAGGTTTGCTGCTGAGAGCCAAATGTGAAGACTGTCCTAAGAAACCTGGAGCCAAGGAAGCTCGCCAGAGCTCTGCGGAGAGGGCCAGAGCCTTGCTGAAAGAAACAGAGAGGGGAAAACAAGTTTAAAAATCCTCCATGAAGTGTGCTATGCTCTGCCATTTATTCCCAAAGCTCCTGGAGGCATTCCTCTCAGGAAAGGTGGAGTTGGTGGCGAGAAGCCGGACGTGAGGAGACCTCCTGGGAGGACAGACTAATCCATTTTTTGAATTTCCTATGTGGGGACAGTCTTAGAGCCCCGGCAAGGCTTTGAGACACCCCGAAGATGAGTGCTAACAGCCAGGCCGTGAGCCAGCTTCTCTGGCAGGGCCCCGTGTGCGCTGGCTGGAAGCGGGATCTGGAAGGGGCCGTCTACCATCTGGCCAACTGCTTGTTGCTGCTGGGCTTCATGGGGGGCAGCGGGGTGTATGGATGCTTCTACCTCTTTGGCTTCCTGGGCACGGGCTACGTGTGCTGTGTGATGTGGGGCTGGTTTGATGCTTGCGGCCTGGACATTATCCTCTGGAGCTTCCTGCTGGCAATGGCCTGCCTGCTCCAGCTGGCTTACCTGATCTACCGCCTGCGCAGGAACACCCTCCCTGAGGAGTTCGAAGTCCTCTACAAGACACTGTGTCTACCCCTGCAGGTGCCTCTGCAGGTGTACAAGGAGATTGTTCACTGCTGTGAGGAGCAGGTCTTGACTCTGGCCACTGAGCAGACTTATGCTGTGGAGGGCGAGACACCCATCGACCGCCTGTCCCTGCTACTCTCTGGCCGGTAAGCTACTCCGTCACGGCTTAGCATTTCCTCCCTCTGCCCATGCTTCTCGTTTCCTAGTGTGTCCCTTTCCATTCTGAGGCCCCTTCCATTGAGGGAAGGATGTGGCAAGTCAAACAAACAAAAACAGATTTTTTTTCTAAGCATGGGTTTGGTTCCTCTTTCTTAGCATTTTCCAAGAGGAAACAAGATCATGAGATAGCTTCTCGGTTGGCAGGAAGGACTGTGTGTGCGCTTGGTGCTAGGAGGTGTGGGGTGAGTGTTTCTTGAGCCTGGGTCTAAAATGACCGCACACATGCACACACACACACACATACACACACGCATTACACACATCGGCAGGTCATGCTTAAGCTGCCACAATATCTCTGTAAGCTTTGAAAAAGTGAACATTTCAATAAGGTTGATTTGTTCCTTCCATATGTATTCAGTATTTCCTAAGTGCTGACTATGTGCAGGGAACAGCGCCTATATCTTGCCAGGGCATCAAGGAAAGAGCCCCAATTATGGTGAGGATATCCTATATAGACTCTGTGGGAAAGCCATTTGGTATACAACGAGGTGGGGAGAGGGAATATTCCTTGTCCACTTTTCCATTCCTATTTGTTCTATTGAGATTCTTACAAACCAGTGATCAAGTACCAAGAAGACCACACAGTGAAGGAAGAGTAGTGATGCCCATACATGTCTCACTGAGGATTTGGTAGAGATACCTGGCTGATTCCTCTTAGGACCGGTGACAGCAGAAATTAGCAGAAGTGGTCTTAGTCAGGATTAGTGTATGCCCAATCAGCCTATACATGAGTGTTGGCCATTGGCTGACATCTTCTGAACAAATACCACGGGGCTCCATGCTGTACATTTGGGAGGCGGTCGTGGAATCTTTGAAATATTGCCCTAGTGGGACTTCTCTGTGGGGCTGAGCATCAAACAGTAAACTATGTAACCTGGTACACTTGGGCTGCCTCCATGGAAAGCAAGCAAAGTACTTCAAAAGCTATTTTCTCAGTTTCCTTCCAGGAAACTGAGAAAACTGAGACCAGGAGAAGTTGATAGAAAAGGTAAGATCGTAATCTTATCATCAGGCTTGATTCCAAGGTGGGGAAAAAAAGGGGAAAAAGAGTTTCAGAATGATGATGATGGTACCACAATGACTACTGGTAGTAATAACACGCATTTCTGTACTACTGTGTAGAATCAAAAGCGTTAGGTATACGTGAGATTTTGTTTGGACTCAGAGTCCTGGGTTGAATGATCTATGAGATTTTTGTGGGGAGACATTTCATTTCATTTATGGATAAATTGAAGTGTAAACAAATGGAATGATTTGTAAAGAAATACATGTGTAAACAGAAGTAGATTATGACTGTTGCCAAAATGTTTGCCGCCTACGGTTCCATGCTTCAAATAAAGACAATCTGGGATGCCCAGGTGGCTCAGTCGATTAAGGCTCAGGTCATGATTCCAGGGTCCAAGGATGGAGTCCCCGCATCGGGCCCCCTGCTCAGCAGGGAGCCTACTTCTCCCTCTCGCTCTGCCTGCCGCTCCCCCTGCTTGTGCTCTCTCTCTCTGACAAATAAATAAATAAAAATCTTTAAAATAAAGACAATTTAAGAAATGTTCTCCTTCAGGAGATCCAGGATGTTATTTGCTGCCCATAGCTCTTCTGTTCAGAGGAGGGAGCTGAGACAGGTGGGAGAGAGGCCCGCAGCACTTGTATGGTGTGTGATTATTATATGATATTTTAAATCTATTTTTAATATGATGAATTTACCATGAATTTGTAGAAGACCCCTTCCCTGTGACGGGGAGAGGTAGGCTTGCCCCCTCAGTGTGGCTTTTCCTAGTATATTTAGCATCAAAAACCTGAGTCAGAAATTAGACAGGTTTTTTTCTTGCTTTTCAAGGTTTGGAGTAAGAGTTTTATTTATTACCTTTCCATGTCATCCTGTCTCAATTTTGCTAAGTTGGAGCTGGGAGAAGAGGCTTCCTGTCTGTGACCAAGCTCCAGTTTTATTTTATTTATTTTTTTAAAAGATTTTATTTATTTATTTGAGAGAGAGAGAGCACATGAGAGGGGGGAGGGTCAGAGGGAGAAGCAGACTCCCTGCCGAGCAGGGAGCCCGATGCGGGACTCGATCCCGGGACTCCAGGATCATGACCTGAGCCGAAGGCAGTCGCTTAACCAACTGAGCCACCCAGGCGCCCGACCAGGCTCCAGTTTTAAAGGAGAATCATTTTACCTTGGGCTGGTGGCAGTTGAGGTACCCAACACCTCAAAGGTGTACAAGAACGCTGTGCCAGGAAGTAGGGACTTCTTGGGCGGACCTCCCCCATATCATGTGCAGGCTCTCATCTGGAGCCCTTTGCTGAAACCTCAGATGCCCTTTCTGTTCTGTTTTAGTATATGCAACCAGTCCCTTTTAAGACTCAGAAAGGCCAAGTGACTTCCCCAAGCTTTGTCACATTGTTAAGCTGGGCTTACTGTTGGTGAGTTTCTCTCCTACAGAATTCTCTCATGCACAGCCTCCTAGAACTAACTGTCTAAGCTCTTCATGTGGGAGGCAATACCTGTCATCCAGGGGATCAAGAAGGCAGAAGAGACTTAAATGATAAAGGGCATAATATACCAATTTAAATGGCTTCAGGGAGCCACGTGGGCTCATTAGATGTTATACTTTAAATGATGACACTCCTCGTAGTTTGCTCAAGTGGTCAGATCTCTTGCCTGAGGATCTGGTAAGAGGGTCTGGTGTATCCAGCAGCAGCTTTGTTCTCTCCTGCTATCTCTCTTCCTGTATTCGAGAAGCTCTTCCTTGAGATGTTAGTCCCGTTTTATGGTGACACAAGTGAGTTCACACAATCAATTCAATCTGTTCCTTTCTTCTCTCCTTTCTCCCTCCATTCCTACCTTCTTTTCTTACTTTTCCCCTTCAAAAATATTTATTAAAAGCACTAGGGACTAAGGATGCAGTGTTAAAATATGAAAAATACTGTTCTTACTGTCTATCAAGAAAATCAATAATGCCTGACATAGTGGCAAATCATAGACATGATGTTTCCAAGGAAAAATGCAAAGTGCAGTCAGAGCATGTACCTGGTGGAGCTAACTTTTCTGGGGAGGTCAACAAAACTTCTTGGAAGAAGGAATGTTTAAGCTGAGATATGAGGAGATGGTGGAGATTGGGAAGAGGTCCAGCTAGAGGGGACAGACTATGTGGAGACCCTGAGGTAGGAGAGCATGGCACTTCATTTTCTCTTGTATCTTTTATTACTCAGGGAAGTTTTGCCCGGCTATCTCTACATATCACCTGGTCTTGTAGGAGCACCTGTGTTTCTGCCATCGGAGACTATGGGTTGACACCACATCCTTGGCTTGGTGTGAGAGCTATATCCCCTTCTGTCTTCCATCTTAAGTTGTCAGACAAAAGGCAATAGCTTATTAATTGGTGATGGTCTTTGGTAATTTGTATGCATGCATATATGCAGCCATTCATTAGGAGCAAGATTTGGAGCGCTAATATCCCATTTGGCCAGAACTTAATCACGTGGCTATACCTAGCTGCAAGGGAGGTAGGGAAATGCGCTCTAGCTGATCAGCCGCAATCCCCGCTAAAACTCTAGTACTGTGGAGGAAAGGAAAGAGCAGATAGGGGAAGACAGACTACCACACCACCATCTATCCCCATCCTCATTGGCTTCTCAGCATCCTATTCATTTTTCAAAAGTCAGCTCAAATGTCATCTCTGAGGGCGCCTGGGTGGCTCAGTTGGTTAAGCGACTGCCTTCTGCTCAGGTCATGATCCTGGAGTCCTGGGATCGAGTCCCACATCGGGCTCCCTGCTCAGCAGGGAGTCTGTTTCTCCCCCTGACCCTCCCCACTCTCATGCTCTCTCTATCTCATTCTCTCTCTCAAATAAATAAATAAAATCTTTAAAAAAAAAAATGTCATCTCTGAGAAGTCTGCCATTTGAAGAGAACTAATCTCTCTCCCTCCTCTAGTCTCCGGTTCCACAAGGGCACACACTGATTTACACGTCTGGGATTTCCACTAAATTGTGAAATCCTTAAAGGCAAGGATCAGATCATACCCATCTCTGCTTTTCCAGACCTCCAGGAACACAGGAGGTATTCCATACATGTGTATTTAGCCAGTAAAGCTCCAGGGAAAAAAAAAAAATGGAACAATAGCTCCTTCCCAATGGACAGAGTGTATCTCAGAGATCTCTTTCTCTGCCCCCCCTTTGTTTGCTAGAGACACCTCCTTTCCTGGTATAACTCAGTGTTAGAGAGAGGTTGAAGCTGAAACTCTTGAGTTTTCCAGGGGAAAGAGGAAAAAGCCCATATTGGATCCTAACCATTTTCCATTTCTAAATACGTAATTTCAACTGAAGAGGGTTTGGGTGGCCACTTTCCTTTTCCCACACAGTCTCTTCTCTCCCTTTGCCAGGGTTCGTGTGAGCCAGGATGGGCAGTTTCTGCACTACATCTTCCCTTACCAGTTCATGGACTCTCCTGAGTGGGAATCGCTGCAGCCTTCGGAGGAGGGAGTGTTCCAGGTAATCCAGAGCCTGTGGCGGCTCTGGCCCACCCTGTCCCACTGTGACCCAGGAATATGCCCCCCTCCAGCTTTCCCCACCCACATCTCTTCTCTGAACCACTGCCAATGTGATGCTAGGGGTGGGAGCGCTCTCCTTCTGTGGAAAGAGGTCCTGGGCTGCCGGCAGGGGATGGAGGCAGGGAGGTGCTAAACCCTGAGAGGCCATGTCACTCCGAGGCCAAAAACTCGGGAAGACCCCCTGACCACAACATAAAAACCCACACTCTCTAAACACATCCCACTGTTTTGCAATGGCCATGCTTGGCCCCTACCCTACCTTCTCTCTGAAATACATTTCCGCCCCCCCCAAACGAGGCCATGGCAGCTTACTTCCTCTGAAGCCTGCCCAGATTGACCTCATCGGCTTCTAATCCCCACAGCTTCGGGTTTCTGTCTGTGTGACTTTCTATTCCTTTTACTTATGCTGACTGGGGCGCAGATTGCTCTCTGCTCTAACGATTTGGTTTCCTTTCCTGACTCTTTGAGATAGAAATCTGGGCTTCCTCTTCCCTCTATTCCCAGACTCCAAAGGACAGTACCCTGAACACAGTAGGTGTTCAGTAAAGGTTTGCTGACCTGGCTTGGCAGTGGGCAGCTGGTGTCTCAGGGAACTCTATGAGGCAGTCACTGCCATGCTCCACGGTGGGGGCCTGGCTGCTTGGCCCTGCTCTCTTCTCTGCCAATCCTTCAAAACTTGGTTCCTTGCTTTGTAGCTCTCCCTTACTGAATGGCTACTATGTGTCAGGCACTAAATATTATATTGCCTTATTGATTCTCACAACAACCCTCTGGGGTGGATATTATTATTATCCCATTTAACAGGTAAGGACATTGAGGTTCCAAAAAATCAAGCAATTTGCCCAAGGTCTTCATCTAGAAAGTGACGAAGTGAAGTTGCCTGGCTCAACTATTACTCTTCTTTTTTAAAATGAGCAGGGCTACCAGTAGAGTGGAGTACACACACACACACACACACACACACACACACACACACACCCTATCATAGGGACTCCCCTGTCCAGATAGTTCGCTAGTACTGGGTTCTATGTGACTTTTACCACTTCTATTGGGGAGTCCCTCAAGCCAGCATAGGAACTAACCCCAGAATAGACACATGCCAGGCAGGGCCACCTGGCTGGGCCTATTTCTGCCCCAGCCTGACTCCTGGCTCTATGAGGACAGACCCTGAGGGGTAATCCCGATCCCACTGCTGGGCCACCAGCCCTAGGCCTCCACTGATCAAGTTCCTTTCCCACCACACACACCCCCACCCTCTCCAACCAGCCCAACAGCCTTCTATGAGAACTCCTTCAGGCCCCTAAGAACCTCCAGGAGGGCCGAGTCAGGTCCTGAGCCAGCCAGACCAGCCTGTTTCTGACACTGACACCGAGGAACAGGTGGGGGATAAGCCGGGTGTCCTCCCCTAAGCTCTGCTTGAAAGGAGAGGCTATAACCCCGGATGGCCTCTCAGTCTGGAATGTAGCTACCGTCATATTCCTCCCATTTTTATTTTTAGTGCGCACCTCCTTTGGGAGCAGTGAGATCCACACATTCATTATTGGCTGTGTAAAGTCCCATTTCCTCTTTGCAAATGTCAGGCATTGTCCTGAGTTATAGTTCATCCTGTCCTTGCCTTTTGCAATTACAGTCTTTGCAGACTAATAGGGCAATCCACAGTGACTGAAGCATAATTCTCATTGTGTTTACCACAAATGAATCAATGTTCCATCACACCTCTCAGCAATCCAATTAAATAAGAACTTACTGACTATTCAGCACTGTGCCCTCTTGTTGGTCACCAAGAGCATAGCATAGAAGGTGTCACACAGAAATCATCATTATTTCCCCAGTTTATATGTGTCTTACTGGACCCGAGCCCTCTTTCCATATGTTATTTCATTTAATCCATTTAACCAGCCTCTGAAATGAGAATTAGAGAAAAAGGTTGTCAAAACTTTATTACAGACATATGCATAATATATGGAACCAAGCAATAAGCAGGCTTCCTGAAGACCTTTGAGGAAGGATTTTATACAGGACCTGAGAAAGTGACATTCGGTTGTTTTGCAGCATGTAAGATTTGTGGTCTTTACCTGACTCATTCATTCACTGCAGTAATGTTTACTGAGCATTTATTATATACCAGGCACTGTTAAAGGTGCTTGGGATGTATCAGTGAACAGTACAGAAGAAGTTCCCTGCCTTCGTGCAATTTGCATTCTAGTAAGGGAGATAAAAAATAAGCCATAGACATAATGAATAATTATGTAATATGTTAAAAGATAGTGAGGGCTAGTAAAAAAAAAAATAGAGTGGTATAAGAGAGGTCTAGTTGCCATTTTAAATTGGGTGGTCATAGAAGTCTTTTGTTGAGCAGGTGACATCTGAGCAAAGACCTGAGGGAGGTGACAGTGTGAGCTCTGAGAAGCTGAGGGCAGAGCATATTAGACAGAGGGAAGAGCCAGTGCAAAGGCCCTGTGGTGGGAAGGACTAGCATGTTTGAGGTGCAGAAAGGAGGCCTGGAACAGAGAGAGGACAGGGAGAGAATAGCAGGAGAGGAAGTCAAAGACGGGATGAGGAACCACATCATGTAGGGTCGGTGCATAAATCTTCTAAAGAGAGCCAAAAGGATTTCCTAATGCATTCGGTGTAGTGTGTGTGAGAGAAAGAGGCTCAAGGAAGACTCTAAGGCTTTTGGTCTGAGCAACTGGAAAGATGGAGCTGCTATCAACTGGAACAAGGGAGCCTACAAGCAGAATCAGTTAGGCGAGAAGAGAGGAAGTTCACTTTTGGATATAATAGATTTGTGTCATCTGTGGACATTTCAGTGGAGATGCTGCACTAGCAGTTGAATATTTGAGTCTAGAATTAAGGAATGAAGTCTGAGCCTGAGATACAGATTTGGGAGTTTTGGCATACAGATGATATTTAAAGCCATTGGATTGGATGAGATCACTGAGTGAGTGTGTTTAGAGAGAGAAAGTGTTTAAGAATGGACCAACCCTAGGATACTCTAGTGTGTAGGAGCTAGAGATCAAAAGGAAGTCTCAGAGGAGCTGCCAGGAGATTGTCCCAAGAGAGCCAGACACCCTGCGAGCCACGCAGAGAAAGTGCATCAAAGAGGAGGGAGCTTCAGCAGGGTCGACCAGGAAAACTGATGCCCCACGCCATCGTAGAGGTCACTGGTGACCTTACCAGGAGCAGTGGGTGTGGACTGCAAGGGACAAAGCCTTGCTGGTTTCAGAGACAGTGAGAGGAGAGGAGCTGGAGACAGCAAATACAGGCTACTCTTTTTCTGGAATGTTGCTGAGAAGGGTAGTAAACTAATGAGGTGGTAGTTAGCCAAAGAAGCGGGCTGGAGAAAAAGGATTTTGATTTATTTTAAGATGGAAGGAAGTAAGATCATGTTCATAAGCATGCCCATGGTCTTTGTGTTTGATGTCAAGGACGCTGGTCACGTCCAGAGTGACTCCAACACTCACCCTCTTCAGGGTCCGGACTCTGATTTCTTGCTTGGGAACTGTTAGCGCACCTCCAGCACGGGCCCCGGCAGATAGCGACAGCTCCTTGCTCAACTGCTAGGAAGGGGCAGATTGTGGGTACTACTTTCAGCATTTTCTCTCCTGAGGCAGCGTGCTCGGAGACACTAAGTAATTTGTCGGATGCCACACAGCTGGTAAAGGGGTAAAGCTGGACCTTGAAGCCAGCTCCCAGGCCTGATGAGGTAATTTCGGGGCCTGACTTCAGTGCTGGGGATTAGGGGGCGAGAAGCAGAGGGGAGGAAGTGAGGGAAGCAAGTGGACACAGGGTTCTGCAGAAGGGGAGAGGAGAGGAGGGTAGTGGGAGCTCTGGGACACAATGCAGGAATTAAAAGGATTATAGGAGATCCCTAATAAAGGATGGTTGGAAGTCAACCCTACCGTTAGAAAATCCACATGAAGAATTGAACACAATGCCTGGCGCACGGTCACCTCCTAATAAATGTTAGCTACTGTCATCATCATTATCATCTCCGCTGTCCTCATTCACAAATCTTCATCATGAGCCCTGCTGGCCTTCTCATTTCTAAAGTATTGGGGCCATGTGGCGACTGGGAGGCTCAGGGAGTTAAGCATCTCCTTCACCTCAGGTCATGATCCTGGGGTCCTGGGTTTGAGCCCAGTGTCGGGCTCCCTGCTCAGTGGGGAGCCTGCTTCTCCCTCTCCTTCTGCCCCTGCCCCCCCCATGCGCTCTCTCTCAAATAAATAAATAAAATCTTTAAAAATTTTTTTAAATAAATATTGTGGCCAATCTGATTATAAAAAATTGTGTGATTCTACACCCTATTCCTTTACTATCCTAGTTAAGCTATCCTAGTTTAAGCCTAGCTTTACCACTCCTCATTGCTTTAATAAGGATTTATCAAGCACCTGCTACGTGCCAGGCACACATTTCCTACCCTGCAAGTGCAATTTAGCTTTGCGTCGTGGGCCCGCAGTGGGTGCTCAGAAATCCCTACGTGGCTAAATAAATGGAGAGTGGGGTGCCCTCGACTTTGTGCTTTTAAGAGCTCCTCTTCCTTCCTGCCCTTCTTCTGACTTTAGCCATCGGATCTCTTTGGTTACTTGTCGTGGCCACGTCAAGAGCAGCTCCCTGGGCCTGAATTCCAGGCCAACATTCTGCCACTTGATGCAGCTTGGCATGCCTAATCAGAAGCTCTTCTCTAACTGAATTGCTTTCCAACTCGTCCTTAATCCCTCCTGCAATATATTCTCCTTCTTTATTCTCAAAACAAACTGTCATCAGCACGCCGGCCTACCTTCAGGGCAGTAGGAGGCCCCGTCTCTCTCACGAGATCATAACAGACTCAGAACCTCCCTTAGCTGTTAACGGTATCAGCCACGGGACCACAGAATGTGAGAGCTGAGGAGACTGGGCGTGGAAGCTGAGGCTCCAAGGGGGTGAAGGCCCAGTGAGTGGATGGCTGGACCCAGGGCTGCTGACAAGGACGCCCTCCATATCAGAGCACACAAGTGAAAGTCATTCACTGGACCTCCTCCAGGCAAGGTCAGGGTGGGCGCTCCCACAGTTTCTTCAACAAAAGTGCAGCCGTTTGTTGAGTAACTGTATATTTCTCTGTGCTAAGCATGGGCGTTTAGTCTAATTTAAACCTTCACTCTCTTCTCTGGACCCCTCTCAGGTCACTCTGACTGCTGAGACCCCGTGTAGCTACATTTCCTGGCCCCGGAAAAGTCTCCACCTTCTTTTGACCAAAGAGCGATACATTTCCCACCTCTTCTCGGCCCTGCTGGGCTATGACATCTCAGAGAAGCTCTACGCTCTCAATGACAAGCTCTTTGCCAAGTTTGGGCTGCGCTTCGACATCCGCCTCCCCAGCCTCTACCACGTCCTGGGGCCTGCAGCCTCCGACACAGGGCCAGAGTCGGAGAAGGATGATGAGGAAGCCCGTGAACCAGCCATGGCCTCATCCGCCCAGCAAACACCCCCTCGCTCTCCTCTTCCGGCTTCTGCCGGCCCCCCTGCACCTCCTTCCCGGGCCAGGATGTCCAGGCCTGACAGCGGCGTCCTGGGTGAGGACTCCACCAGTCTGGTGCTGGAGGATTTTGAGGAGGTGTCGGGATCAGAATCGTTCATGGATTATAGGAGTGATGGGGAGTACATGAGGTGAGGGAGAACTAACATGGGCCCAGCCACCCGGCTCAGGATCCTGTGTAAGTACTCAGAAGGCAACTGCCACGCCTTCCTGCCAACAGTTGGCCTTAACTCGGCTTGTAAGGGCAAAAAAACCTCTTTCATGGAGGCTGTCCTCTCAGAGGACTCCCAGAAAGTGGCATTAACCCAACCTTGCAGTAGCGACTCATTCCAGGTGCATGCAAGGCATGAGGGATTTTTTTAAACTCATTTTTATTAAGTGTGATTGCATTTTGGAAAGTGGGCTGGTTGACATTTTGAGCAAGCGAATGGTTGTGAAATTGTTTGCAAGTTTGTGTGAAGAGTTAAGGCCTTAGATAGCCAGGGCTAAAGGGGATTTTATTTGTGGCGTGCGTTTTAAAGGGGAAAAAAGGCTGCCATGGTTCTAATTCCTATCCGTTCTTCCGAGCGTAGAGGCAGCTCTAGAAAGCCGTCACTCTTTAGCTTGGGTTGGCAGCTAGCTCTGTTAAAATCACAAATTTCAAAGGGGCATGTGATATAGGCTGATCACCCCGGAGGAAAATGTCCCACCTTGCTCTCCTCTTCCCCAGTGGAGAGTACCTTGCTTACTCAGGCAGAGGACTGGGTGCTGCTTTGTTGCTCTAATCATATGGCCTGGCTTTCCCCCAAACCACACCTGTGTGAGGTGGATGGGCACTAATGTGGGAGGACCTAACCGGAAGGGCAGGATTTCCCTCACAGCTCAGGAGAATGTACAAGAAAGGCTATACTGAGTAGTTCTGGGAAATTGCTTTCACATTCCCCCTGGTTGCTCTCACAATGCTGTGACATTTTCCTCTGGGACTCCACCTGGCCATGGCGGAGGCCTGGCTTTTCCTGAGGAAAATCCCACGGTTGCCGGTTGGGAAGGCCTTTCCAAGTGTGTGTGTGATGCAGGGGCCCACGAGACCCGTCATCCTTTGGGAAGCACTGACAAATTTTTCAAGAAACTAGCCCAGGGAGGAAGGGTTCCAGGGTACACAAGGGGAATGAGTGAGTGTTTATCTATTTTGTGAAAACAAATTATGTAATGATGACAGAGGCAGGGGAGGCGAATGATGAGAGGTTAGATGTCCTATTTGATAGATAGGGAATTTGTCGTCTCCTGTAACACCACTCCCTAGAACCATAGTTGGGCTGATTCTGGAGTAATTCCATGGATCTGTCTAGGACTCAAGAGCACTCGCTGGCTTCCTCCATTTGCACTGAGCACTCTCATCACGTCCTTCCCGTTGTGCTAACCCTCACGGTCCTGCTTGCCCACCCCCGTCCATGCATATGGGTCACGTTCTGTGGATCCCTCTCTTCGTCCAGCACGCTTACCCCCCTGTCCACACTCTTCACTCCTGCTAGCTCTTGGTGTTCTCATGTTTTTCCTGGTTTCTTCTCTTTTCCTGGTTCTATTTGCTCTTCTTTCTTCCCTCTTTCTGACTTCTGCTCAGTCCTTAGTTGCCTGCATTTGCTGCTTAGGAGAAGGAAAAAGTCCTTTTTTTTCTTAGGTAATTTCTCCTCTCCATATTTGTCCCTTACATCTTCCCCACTTTTATCATTCATGTATTTCTCTATTACCTTTTTTTCCTTTTTTCCCCCACTTTCCTGCCTTGCTCTTTCTCCTAAACTACCCTGCACCCTCATCTTGGTCTTTAATCCATACTCTTCCAAGATTAGTACCTCTCCCTCTGCCTGTAGATAAAACCATTCGAGTGAAGGTGTGAATATTCCCAGCTGTAGGTGGCTACACATTTCCTGCATGAGTTTTCCCAGACGTTAGGAGGCACAGCATGATAAACCAGAAGGAGAGCCAGACTGGGCGCCTGCAGTCCTGGTTTCCGTGTCTGGGTCTGCTACTTTTTACAAACCACATGACCTTTCCAAACCTCACTTTCTGTGCTTGAGTGTGTTGGACCAGCTGGACCCCAAAGGTCTTAATGGATTTATGTAAGAAGGCAATGGATGAGTTGTTCGGAAGAGGAAAAGAGAAACAGTCAGCAGTATAATGGACACGGGCTCCAGGACATCCGAGTGTCTTTCAGCAAGAATCCTCTGCCATATTTTACTACTATTTCTCTTTTGACTTGGGACTGTCCTGCTTGCTGAATGGTGGGTCCTGCTTGATTAGAAGTTCCCTCCATGCTGCACCTGTGAAGAGTCTACCCCCTACCGTGTGATGACAAGTGCGGATGTTCTATGTGAAAGGAGGTCACCACTCAGTCTCAAAGCTCCTCCACCCTTAAGACTCTCATATGAAAATACCTCCTTTCAAATCCAGGTTTTTCTGAACCTCGAGAGGAGAAAACTGCTCATATAACTCCCTTTCTAAAGTAGTGGTACTGGCAATATAAAGAGAGTAGGTTTTTCAATGTTTTGTTTATTTAGGTAATAGAAAGGAAAAAACATATTATTTACGTCCAAACCACAGAATTTTGAGAGCAACTTGAAAACCTGGTCAAGTTGTACAAATTTCAGATGGCTTTCAATTCAGTCTGTGATCATGGGGTACTTTAAACCAGAGATCGTTTTCTGGACTTGTGTTTTGGGGTGCTTGGTTTGACTTAATTTGCCATCAGGCCCCTTCTAGGGCTATTCCTTTAATGAGTAAGCATAGTCCCTTGTGATTGGTAGTGATTTACTACTGTGTCCTTTATAATGCAGGGCACAACTCATCCTCTCCTCCCTGGCCCTGCAGTTACCAGCATTATAAGCTCAGTGCTGTTCATCCTGACACAGCACTTACATAAGAGGCAAGAAGCTGGCTGAGTTCAGCCTCATTGAGAATGACACAGCTTCATCACAATGACACAGTGCTTGTCCCTCACACCAAGACCCGCTAAAAATAGTCTGGGCTTCCATTAGAGCTCTCTTTGGAAGACAGTGCATCTTTTTTTTTTTTTTTTAGCTTTTTATGGTGCTTTATTCTGGTCTATATTTCTTTCTTTCTTTTTTTTTATGTTATGTTAATCACCATACATTACATCATTAGGTTTTGATTAGTGTTTCATGATTCATTGTTTGTGCATAACACCCAGTGCTCCATGCAGAACGTGCCCTCTTTAATACCCATCACCAGGCTAACCCATCCCCCACCCCCCTCCCCTCTAGAACCCTCAGTTTGTTTCTCAGAGTCCATAGTCTCTCATGGTTTGTCTCCCCCTCTGGTTCCCCCCCTTCATTTTTCCCTTCCTACTATCTTTTTTAACATACAATGTATTATTTGTTTCAGAGGTACAGATCTGTGGTTTATCAGTCTTACACAATTCACAGCGCTCACCATAGCACAAACCTTCCCCAGGGTCTATCACCCAGCCGCCCCATCCCTCCCACCCCCCACCACTCCAGCAACCCTCAAGACGGTGCATCTTTTAGTCTGGTGGTGCCCAGAATTGAATGTTGTTTCTTTTAATGGACAGAGCAGCACTGCAGCATAATGCATTCATGCAGGGTCTTCCAGTTAGACCTCCCATTAACCCAGCCTTCATGACACACTTGAATTCTGGGGACGCTCTCCACAACATTCCATTTTGTGTCTTCCTTACAGGAGATGCTCAGTGAATGCAACTCTGGAGTGAGCAGTGAAGTCAGATCACAAGTCTGTTAGCACAAATTAATTGAAAGCTGTTTGAAATTTGGCCAATTTTGATTATGTTTCCAAGTTATTCTGAAAACTGTGATTTGAAAGTAGAAACCATACGTTACTGCCTTTCTCCCTATTATTTAAATAAATAAGCAAGCAAATGAGAAGCAGATTACAACATGGAGGCTAATTGCGGTCAGGGAAGGAGCACAAGACCAGGACAATAGTACCAAGGGCCAGAGAACCAATTCACCAAACATTTGAGTATCTACTGTGTATTTCAGGCACTGTGCCAGGTAACTACATCATGAATCATCATGAGTAACAGTAGAAAGAAGTGAAGGTGTTTAATCTGGAAGAGATGAGCAAGAGCGATAGCCCCACGTTTCAAAAAGAAGGGGAATTAGAATTTGCCTTCCTCTGGTATAGTTCTTGAGGGCAAATGAGGTAAGGGCTGAAGGACTTTGCGCAGTGTTAATAATGGGATGCCTCATAGAGTTGTGAGTTTCTCACCATTGGAAGAGGCCAAGCAGAAAGAAGAGGGGATCTCAGAGATCTTACAGGTTGATTCTGGCTCTGAGAGAAGAACGCTGGTAAGGTTGTTGCTGGTAAGGTGCCTTCTAGCTCTGTGACGCTACGGTTCTGTGATTCTAAGACCTGACTCCGGTTCTGTCACTCAGCCACCATAAAGAGCAGTTGCTCATCTGCAGAACAGGACTAATAGTCTCATAGATAATTAACACCTACTAATAGGTAGACAGGTAGGAGGTTGCTGTGAGGAGTAACTGAGATAATGTATACAAAAGTAGTTTGTAACTTGTGAAGTGCTGGATGAATGTGTAAGGTATTTCATGATCCTATTGTGTGTGGAATTGTCTAGCAATCTCCCTCTCCCTCTGTCAGAGGCACACGATTTTTCCGCTCATTTCCCCCCAGTCTGGCTTTCCAGGGAAGGTGGCAACTGGCAGAGGCCCCTGAGAACAAAAGGGTCAGCAAAAAGATGGAGACCCAGAGAAAACACACACGATGAGCTCCTCGGCCCCTGAGTAACCAACAACTGGCCAGAGCCTCACCTCTTTTCCTTCCTTGACTCAGGGGGAGACAGAACACCATCACACCATACCCACTCTAGTCACGCTCTACCCATTGCGTGCAATTTCTCTCTGCGGCGGCTGTCAGGTGCTGTTGTAGCTGTCGGGTTTGTTAAACAGCACTTTTCCCGCAGAAACCACTGGAAAGACTCCGGGAGTGGAAAACGTGCCCTTGACCGTGGCATGGCAGGAGCTCCCCCGGGGCCTCGGGTTCTGGGTGTCTGGGTGGTAGCACCGCTCTCCCCGCCAAGGCCCCATGTTGGGTCAGCTCGGCCGGAGCAGCGGCTCCCTCCCTGCCCCCTGGCTCACAGCAGCCTGCCGCCGTGCCCGCCCCGACGTCCTCCTGCTTGTGTTGTACAGGCCTCGTTCACCTACCTGTCTCTGTGTGAAAATAAAAGATGGGGGCCTTATTAAACTCATCATTTTGCCATACAGACTTTTTGGAAACTCATTCAGTAGTGCCAGATAGGAAGAAGAGTTCTGTAGATTTTTCATGGGAAGCACTAGGAGTTGATCTCTTGGTCTCTTCCCCTATAAAATGCGAGGTTGGGCTAAATAACTTCAAAGCTGGTTTCTAGAATGAAATGATTCAAGGATACAACTGCCCCTACCATGTCAGGCCTTGGGTCTAGCTAAAACAGTGGGAATTAGCAGAAGAAGATAAAACGGAAAAGAACACTGGGAAGTGAGGCAAGCTAGCTGGAGCCAGAGTGCTGAAATCCTGCCTCTTTTTCTTTCCACAGCTTCTAGAACTCCTCTCCATAGTTACTCTAAAGTTACGTCCAGGGGACAGGCCCCCTTGGCTCCAACCCACACTCCTGAACTTTAAGGATCCACAGGCTACCTTTTTCTCCGGCCACACGAATCCTCACAGGAGGGTCACTTGAGTGCACATCCCGTCGTACCCACTAGAAGGCTCATGGGCCAGGTCGGAGCAGACCCAGGAGACGTCAGGGCTACAGCTACGCCAAGGACCCCCAGCAACTTGTGCAGATTTGCCCTCACCAGCATTCCTTCCAGAAGAAGGCACCCAAAAATGCAAAAGCACTGATTCCATCCTTCACTAACTGCAGAGTCTTGGGCAAGTCCCATAGGCTCTCCGAGCCTCTCCTGTAAAGTTGGGACTTATGAAACCCATCTCACAGGGTTGTTGTGAGCATCGAATGAGATGACTTAGGTAACGCACCTCAGACCTGGCGTGGCACCTCGTAAGCACTCAATAAATCACTCGGGCTTTTGTCCCTATGTTGTTTCTTGGAACTGTCTGTAAGGGTCTCTGAAGTCAGCTAGCCAAGAAGTTTTCACGGTTTGCTTGTTTGTTTGTTGTTTTTTCCAGTTAGATTCAATTTATGGAAGTAGAAATTTAAAAACCTAGTTTTCTCTTAAGCTTTTAAGTTCAACTTACAAATCTCTTGTTCTGTTTAGGACCCTAGCATTAAACAATAGTTTTTAGGGGGACTTTAACAAACTCAGTTAATTAAATTTCCTTAAACACTTCAAAGTGGGTTTATAAATTTAACACATTCTATTTTACTTTTTCCCTAAATACTTCAGCATATATTCCAGTTATCCATTGTTGTGTAACATTCATACCTGAAATGGTGACTTAAAATAGTTTATTTTGCTGATGCACGTGGGGCTTGACTGGGCCCCGCTGGGCTATTCTCACTCAAGGTCTTTCGTGCTGTCGTGTTCAGATAGTGGCTGGGGCTAGAGTCATCTCCAAGACTTCACTCCTGTTTGGGACCTAGTCTGGGGACACTCAAATGGCTGAGGACCGAAACAGCTGGGAGTCCTTGGGCATCTCTGTCTCCCTCTCTCTCTAATAGTTTGTTCATTGTGTTGCTGATGGCAAAATTGCTGTTGCAGTTACTTGTTGCATGAATATACCATAATTTATTTATCCATTCTACTGCTGATGGGCATTTGGTTGCTTCTAGCTTGGGGTGATTATGAATAGCACCGGTATAAGCACTCTTGAATGCATTTCTTGGTGCACATACTTGTACATTTCTGTGGCCTATACCTAGGACTGAAATTACTGAAGTATTGGGTACGTGAATGTTCAACTACAGTAAATACTGCCAAACAGTTCCCTAAGTGATTGTACCAACTAATATTTCCACCAGCAGTGTGAGTTCTAGATGTTTCTCATCCTCCCAATGGTTGACCCTTGTCATTTAAAAAAATATTTTAGCCATTTGGGTATAGGTAGCAGCATGTTGTTGTGGTTTTAATTTTCATTTCCCTGAAGAGTGATAAGGTTGAGTATTTTTTCATGTTTTTATTAGCCATATAGATACCCTCTATTGTGAAGTGTCTATTCTTATTCTTACTCATTTCTCTATTTGTTTGTATGCTTTTGCTTATCGACCTAAAAGAATTCTTCAAATATTCAAGTTAAAAGTCCTTCATTGCTTATATTCAAATATATTCTCCCACTTTGTGAATCTTCTCTTTTTTCTCTAAATCATGTCATTTGATGAACATGTTCTTTTTTTTTAAAGTTTTATTTATATTCACTTATTTGAGAGAGAGAGCACGAGTGAAGGAGGGGCAGAGGGAAAGAATCTCAAGCAGACTCCCCACTGAGCATGGAGCCCAACACGGGGCTCGATCCCACAACCCATGAGATCATGACCTGAACCAAAATCACCAGACACTTAACTGACTGAGCCACCCAGACACTCCTGAACATATGTTCTTAATTTCATTGTAGTAATTTATCAGTCTTTTTCTCTATCATTAGTCCTTCCTGTGTCATGTTCAAAAAAATCTTTTCCTCCCCTGAAGATATTCTTCTATGTTACCCTCTAGATGTTTTATTGTTTTACATTTCACAGTTAGATCTATAATCAACCTGGATTTGATTTTTGTGTATGGTATGAAGTAAGATTAAATTCTTTATTTTCCAGTGGATATCCAATAGACAGAGCACCATTTACTGAAATAATGATCTTATCCCCACTAGTGTCCAGTGTCCCCTTTGTTATAAATCAAATGTTTATATAACTTATCAATGCTAATCATCAATCCATAGAGTCTTCAGGATTTTCCATAGATTCAAATAAATCATCTGTAAATAATGATGGTTTTATTTCTTCCTTCCTAACCTATACCTTGCCCCTGCCCCCCTTCTCCTCCTTCTTTTTCTTTTGATGCGTGTTGTGCTGGGTAGGACCTCCAGTACAGGGATGAATGGAAGGAATAATGAAGACATTCTTCTCTCATACCTGACCTTAAGGAAAATGTTTTCAATATTTTACCATTAATTATGATGTGTGTTATTAGGTTTTCATAATACCCCTATCAGATTAAAGAAGTCCTATTCCTAATTTGCTGAGGGTTTTTTTTTTAAATCATGGATGAGTATTGAATTGTATTAAATGATTTTCTGCATTTATTGAGATTATTTTTCTCCCTTCTTCTGTTAATGAATTACATTAATAGACATGTGACTATTAAAATAACCTTGCATCCTGGAGTAAATCCAATTGTATTAAATTGTATTTTCCTCTTTTCCTATTCTGAACTTAGTTTGCAAATATTTTTTTAAGGAATTTTACATCTATGTATTTTGTAATATCATTGTCAGGTTTGATATCAGGGTTATGCTGACTTTGTAAAAGGAGGTAGGAAGTATTTTCTCTCTTCTTTCCTATTCATTGGAAGAGATCTTTAAACCAAACAGCTTTATAACTCTTGAGTACCATCCCAACAACCTTACCTCCTACTCTGTCTTCTTTCCACTCAGTTGCCCATGCCCAAAACCTTGGAGTCTTTTTATCCATCTTAGTCCTATCTTCAAAATGTATCCTGAATTCAATTCACCACCTTTACTGTCACCACTAATTTCAAGCTACCATTATTTCATACCTAAATTAACTTCAATAGACTTACAACAGGTCCCCTGATTTCTCCTGTTTCTCCTCCCCATAATCTATTGTACAAACAGCAAAGTGGCCATTTAAACATGTATATGATCTCATCACTCTCTTGCTCAAAATTTCAAATGGCTTCCAATTATACTTAGAATAAAATCCAAACTTCTTACCATGTGATATTAGGATTGGTTTATTAATAGCACAAAGGTTTTTTTCTCTCTTAAAGTCTACTGAGAGTCTGCATGACTCATGAGGGTAACTGTCATCATGTTGCAACTCGGTGATTCAATCTACTTTGACCTTCTGGCTCTGTCACTCTGAAGAGAGTCCAAGCAGAACAAGGGGACAGGAGAAGTTATGAATGAGATCTTATGTATCATGTTTCAGCCACACTGTTCTTTTGGGTGCCTGTTAGGCATACGTAGCTGCTTTCTATATTAGGGCCTTTACAGATGCTTTTTCTCTCTAAAATGCTTTTCCCTCATAACTTCTCCTGGCTGACTTCTTCTGGCCATTCCATTCTCAGCCCCTGTCACCATCCCAGCTAAGATACCCACTCACCTCACCATCACCTTCTGTCCCCTTGTTCTGCTTGGACTCTCTTCAGAGTCTTGTTTTCTCCTTCTTCTTTTGGGATTCCAATTATGTGCTTGATAGAGCTGTGTTCCAGTGTGTTCCACAGAGCTCTTACGTTCTTTTCTCATTTTTTTTTCTGAAATTACACTGTGTACTTCTTTTCTTGTTTGATTTCTGTCTCGTCCCCACATATTTCACAATATATTTCTCCCCTGTCCATTTTGAGAAATTAGATGGCTCTCTTGTCAACCCTTGAGGGCTACTGTGGAGAATAAATGAAGCAATAAACAAACAACAAAAAAACTCATACATTGTAAATTGAGACTCAATGTTATCTGGGATTCGGTGCCACCCCTCAGCTAGAGGACCGCCCAGGCAGGGCTATTGTTACACACATGTGGTGCATACCAGAGGCTTCACAGCATGGGAACTTCTTTTGATGTGTGTGTCTTTGGGTTTTGTTTTGTTTTGTTTTGTTTTAAAGATTTTATTTATTTGAGAGAGAGAGAGAGAGTGAGCACACAAGAGAGGAGGAACAGAGGAAGAGACAAGCAGACTCTGTGCTGATTGTGGAGCCTGATGTTGGGCTTGATCCCAGGACTCCGAGATCATGACCTGAGCCAAAACCAAGAGTTGGTCGCTTACCCCAACTGAGCCACCCAGGCGCCCTGTCTTTGTTTTTAAAAGGAACAGACCTTACCTGGTATAAGTTGTGCTTTTATTATCTAATGATATACGTAATGGCAAAAGATATCTGGATTCCTATAAGGTTTTTAGATAAATTTGTGGACTTTTAAAATTCGCCGCAATGGTACCTTTATGTATTTGAAATCTAGCATGACATGTTAGTACAAAGCATCTTATTTACTCAGTCTATGGAAAATTCTTTTTTTTTTTTAAAGATTTTATTTATTTATTTGACAGAGAGAGAGACCATGGGAGAGGGAACACAAGCAGGGGGAGTGGGAGAGGGAGAAGCAGGCCTCCCGCCAAGCAGGGAGCCCAATGCGGGACTCAGTCCCAGGACTCTGTGATCATGACCTGAGCCAAAGGCAGACGCCTAGCTGATGGAGCCACCCAGGCGCCCCTCTATGGAAAATTCTTGACATGATATAGATTTGTGAATCTCCTACACTAACCCCACAACAGAGGTTACACATGTGAAAAGAAAATCTCTGGGGTATAGCTTAATATTTTCAGCAATAAACTCTGACATATAGTCAGATTTGCTCTAAGGAGAAGATAGTAAATACTCTTTTTATCTCATGAATACTTATTAAATATCCACTTGTTGTCAAACACTATGCTGGGCACCACATACTTCAATAGGTGAATCATTCAGGGTATCTGTCATGAAGCAGCTTGAGCTCTAGCAAAGGAGAGACATGAATCATAGGCACCCTGTCCCCTCCCCACCAAGGCCTGACTCCTCTGAGGATTAATCTTTTCCCAGAAGACTCCTCAGTCCCCATGTAAATAGCCTTCTTGTGGCCCATAAATAGTTTAAGATGTAGCTGGATCCATGACGTATATACAAATAAGCACTATGTCACTCCATTGTGGAAAACATTACAATAGCGGCTGAAACCGCTATATGACCTACAGAAGTTCAGCAGAAGATACAACTTCCTATTTCTGGAATCAGGAAGGATTCATGATGAAGCTGACTTTGAGCCGTGCCTTCAAGGACAGAGTTAGGCAAGGCAGAAGCAATCCAGGGGAAAGAAATACCTGAGTCAAAGACCCAAGGCTGGAAGGTACAAGAAAAGCATGGCTGGAGAAGAGAACCAACGGCTCTTAGTGACCAGCTGTGGAATCTGAGCTCTAATCAAAAGGCAATGGGAAGTGAGCAGGAACATGGTGCATCCCAGAGCAGCGCTGAGGGAAGTTGCGTTGAGTGCATACCACAGAGCCTGGCAGAGTATAGCTGTTTCATAAACGTTCATGTTCTGAGAGACTTGAGAATACAAAGCCAGGAGAACAGTGTTGGCCATTGAAATGGTCAGTGAGGTTGTGAGGCACCAAGGGCCAGAACGTAGGATGGCGATGGCAACAGAGAGGCAGACATCTGAGAGATAGCCTGGGGAGAATTGCTTGGGAGAGGAGTCAAATCCATCTTAGAGGTTCTGCATCTTCTTCCCTATATATTCTTGACACCCTGGTTTCCTGTAGACTCCCCTACAAATCTTGACTGAAAAATGTGAACAATGCTCTCAGGGGTTTCACTTCTAATTGTCATGGAATTCATACACTGACACATGTCTCCCACTCAGAAATTTCCCTAGAGATCATGGGATTTTATTTCACTTTTGGTTCACTTCTCTGACGTGATCCTTACCAAGAGCCCTCTTCTGCACAGCCCACGATTGCCAACTGTCGACTGCCGGCTGATAGTTGCTCAATGGCCTGAAGTGCCCTCTACCCAACCAACCCTCTGCTCTGAATCCTATCCATCCGTCAAGGCTACTACCAGTGTCCCCACCCCTCCCACACTGTCCCTGCCATTTACCCCACCTCTGTCAGCATTAACCTGTCCCCTCCAGGACTCTCAGAGTCCTCTGGGACCACCTCCCTCAGCTCATCTCCCTCCAGACTTCCTGTCTCGGTGCTTGAGGGCTGGGCATATTCTTACTTATTGCCCTGGTCCCAACACCTTACATGGTGCCATGTGCCTGGCATTCACAAATGTGCCAGGCATAACAAAGTTCAGCAGAAGATACAACTTCCTATTTCTGGAATCAGGAAGGATTCATGATGAAGCTGACTTTGAGCCGTGCCTTCAAGGACAGAGTTAGGCAAGGCAGAAGCAATCCAGGGGAAAGAAATACCTGAGTCAAAGACCCAAGGCTGGAAGGTACAAGAAAAGCATGGCTGGAGAAGAGAAACTCAGAGGATAAACATTTGTTAAACTCAGAGGATAAACATTTCAACATGGGTCAGATTAGGATCTTAGAAACTTCTAGTTCACTTTTTTTTAAATTTTATTTATTTATTTGAGAGAGAGAGAGAGTGAGAGAGAGAGCACAAGAGGGGGTAGGGTCAGAGGGAGAAGCAGACTCCCCGCCGAGCAGGGAGCCCGATGTGGGACTCGATCCTGGGACTCCGGGATCATGACCTGAGCCGAAGGCAGCCGCTTAACCAACTGAACCACCCAGGCACCCGAAACTTCTAGTTCACTTACCAGCGTTCTTTTGCTTCTGCCCCCTTTCAAGCTAGGGAACTTTGTCTTTGACTCATGCGTGACTGAGTAAGGATCCTTTCTGTTTGGTTTCTCCAGGCCCGGCTGAGGAGCTCAGGCCTGCTGCCTCCCATCTCCTGCCTGTGGACAGCTCACACTGCTTGCCTGCCCCTTCCTGAAGTGTGCGACAGGAGAGCGTTGGTCACCCCTAATTTCTCTGGTCTGGTTTCTTCTCTTTTCCCCGAATTGTGTTTCTTGTAACCTGATTCTTCACTATTCACCACATACCTTCTATTTCTCTTCTTCTTTTTCAGCTTCAGGAGCTCTCAAATTATTTGACAGCTGTCATTTCTTCATCACAAACATAAACACATATTTTTTAAACCCTATTTATGCTGTGTTATTTTATCTGACCCAGTAAAACTGACTTTAATGCATCATGGCCAGACACTGTGCCATTGCCAGGAAATCACGTTTAAAAAAAAAGGAGGAGACGGGGATGACATAAATAGACGTTGATTGAGTTAGGATGCCCCATCAACATAGTGTAGGGTTAAGAAAACAAAGTTCTGGGGCTAGACGACCTGGGTTTGAATTTCAGCACTGCCACTTTCATTGTCTGGTTTCCTAAATGCTCTGCACTTCAGTTTGCAATAAAAAAAGAACCTCATGGATCACTACATCAAAAACTAATGATGCCCTGTATGGTGACTAATATAACATAATTAAAAAAAAAAAAAAGAACCTCTCTCATATGTTGCTGTGGGAGTTTAATGAGACTTAAAACTATGCCTGGCACATAGTAAGCATTCAATACATTGCAGTTATTTTTAAGAGAATTGCCATCAGAATAGTGCCTGGCACATAATTGGCCTACAATAAAGGTTTGCCACATGAGTGAATAAATGAACGAATGAACAAACATTCTGGTTTGGGGGATCACATGTCTCCAGTTTTGCCCATTTCCCTGTACTCTCCAGAGAGGAAATACAGCAGAGGGCAGCTTCTGAAATGAACCCGGGGCTGAGAGTGAGAAGGAGTGATCTTGAGGTTGGGGTCCGGACCAGGAGGGCTGAGTGAACACTGGAAGTTGTACAGTTGTGAGGGCTGGTAACTGCAAGAGAGTAGGCGCCTTTTCACTGGACTTGGCCTAACCCCAGGGCCTTGAAGAGAGGTGTTCCCAGAGTGGGCTCTCCTTCCCTGGATATTCGCCTAGATCTCTTTCTACCTCTCCACCCTCTGGTTCTGTCCAAAATAAGGACTGTTTGTACTGACACAGGCCTGGATAGATGGGAAAGACCCAGAGCTTCAAGGTAGCAGCAGGAATTCACTTCCAGGCAAACACTGTCCCTTGTTAACCTCCAAAAAGTTCCTAAAGCTCACGTGTCTCAGGTAATGAAGCGTCACTTTGAGTTCCTAAAATCCAGCAGAAGCGCAGTGCAGGTCTAGAAGTGCGATACCAACGGGAGAGGGGCCATGCTGTTTCTCCAGTGGCTGTTTGACCTCAGGCGATTCCCTCCATCTCTCTGGGCTCTGGTTTCCTCCTCTGACACTCTGTGGTTTGTTGACTAATCCAGGGCCTCACCACATGTCTGAGAGAAGAGAGAGGAAGGGACAAATATCAGCCACATTTTGAAGAAATTAAGAGAGATGGTGTCTAAGTGTAAATAAGGTATTGGGAGGGAGAAAGGAGGATGGCTTTTTTTGTTTTTGTTTTTTGAGCATTATAGTGTTCTGAGCCAAAGATGACTCAGGCTTCAAGCCTGCATTTTGGATGATGGTGTCGTGGCTATTACCGTTGAGGAGAGGAAGAACAACTTCGGGGGAGATGTTGAGTTGATTTTGGATGGGTTGAGTTTAGGCTGTTGTCAGGACACAGAATGGTCCCATAAAGCAAACAGTTACAGTTTCATAAATGAGAGGATGAATACTAAGGATAGGGAGGATTTGGGGGCCTGGGAAATGGAAGAACTCAGGCACAGGGATGGTCACATCACCTTCAGGCTCCCCTCTCAGGGGAGGAGGCCAACCTCTCTGGGGTAAAGGTGGGGTTGTGATGGTCACCCCAGGGCCTGAGAGTGCCCACGAGTGAGGTTAGAGGCATGATTAAGGCTGGGGGCAGCAGTGTATGTCTCTCTGAGAAGGTCACTTAGGGCCACCGAACAAGGAGAGCAAGGACTGGGTGAGATTTCAGCAATTTGACGAGATGTATGTTTCAATATAATTCCTTTTATATACCCAGAGCTTCGTCCTGTAGATTTTTTTTTTAAAGATTTGATTTTTTACTAATCTTTACACCCAATGTGGGGCTCAAACTCACAACCCCGAGGTCAAGAGTCACATGTTCTACCGACTGAGCCTGCCAGGCACCACACTCCTGTAGAAATCTTTAAAGGTTCAAATGTAACACTGGCAAGCAAAATCCTAAAACAAGATGAATAAATGAAGGCCATTCTGACACTAAATGAAAAGACACCAACCCGTTGTTAGAGTTAAGCCTCTCAGGTCAGTTAAGCCTGATCTCTCTTTGCTTTCGTCTACATCGTTAGAATGCTGTCTTGAATTCCATTCAAGAAGCTTTTATTGCATGCTTACAACGTGGAGGACACAGAGAAAAAGAAAACACAGCCCCTGCCTTTAAGGACCTTACAATCTCTTTATAGAAGCCTGACATACATGCAGGAAACTATTGACCACCACTGCAAGGCAGCATAGCTACTGACTGAAATGACATATTGATGGCCAGCCCTCCCGGAAGAAATAGACCTGGACGTGGACCCTGAACACCTGGTAGAATCTGAAGGGGATGGTGGGGGCAGCAGGTGCAAAGGCTGGAGGCGACATCGTCCACACTATGTTTTAGGGGGGTGCCGGCTCCAGCACACTGGGGGACATGGCAGGTGATTTCAGTTAGGCAGAGTGGGACCAGACTAAGGAAGTTTCTGTTTCAATAAGACATTTGCATGCAAGTGCTAGAAACCATCTTGAGCAGGCTAACCTGTATTACACGGTGGTTAGAGCCCAGGTTCTGGAGGCATGTGGCTTGGTGTGAATCCTGATTTCACCCATTGCTAGCTGCATGACCATGGGCGAGGTGCTTAATTCCCTCTCCCTCTGCGTCCTCATAGGTAAAATGAGGTAATATATGGAATTGCTGGGAGGATTGAGATAATTTATATAAAGGGATTAGACCACTACCTGGCCCTTACTAAATGCTCAGGAAGTTTTAGTTTTTCACTTTCTCTTTCTTAACTTTCTGTATTGGCTGAAATTTTTTAGATGAGTTGAATTTTATAATCATAAAAAAATAAGCCTTTATTTTTTTTAAGTTCTTTATAGCTCCCCCCTCCCAGTGGTTTCACTCTTCAGAGACTATGGCATCTGAATGAATGCCATTTTTAAAGGTAATGAAATCTCAGGCCCCTATAGTTCTGAAGGAAAGTGTCATTCCAGTTTCACAGATGGGTATGAGTCAGCCAACTTGGAACCAGTTGAACACCACATGGGAACTCCGGAGGAGAAATTTGGGGATTTGAGTAACTTATCTTAGGAAGACAAATACTTGAATAAGTAATTGCAAGAAAACATTTTCTTTGAACCATTGTCAGAGAGTTTGTGAATTGGTATGACATTTTTGGAAAGTAATCCAGCATTACTAACCTTTTGATATATCTGTTGACCTACCAATTCTCACACAGGAAATCTACCATATAGAAATGGAGGTACCAATAAATGAGAGAGATGTACAAAAATATCTATTGTGGCATCATTTGTAGTTGAAACAACCTTAATATCCATCACAAAGAAGATGGTTGACTAAGTTATGGCAGATCCATACTGTGGATTATTACACATCCAGTGAGTAAATTAGACCTATGTCTAATAGGAGCGATAGGTTATTAAGTGACAAAGGAAAATTGCAGAGCAATAGGTGTCCTATGATTTCATTTTTGTTAAAAAAAAAAAAAAAAGCTTTGTATGTATATATTTTTATCTGCATGGAGTAATGTGTACAAGGATGTATATGGCTATTAACATAGATGACCTCAGGACCATGGCAGCTATAGGTCTATACAGTTTGACTTGTTAAAATGAGCATCTATTGATTTTGTAGTTTCAAAAATACATATGATAATGTAGAGGAGTGTTTTGTTTGGAAATTAATCTGAGGGTCAAGAATAGAAAGAGATCACCTAGCTGCTTTAAATGAATCCTGGTACCCAGATCCTGAATCACAGTCTTGCTTTAGAAAGACCTTGTAGGGTAACTGAGCTCTTTGTTCGGGGATCACTGAATAATCCCAAAGAAAGAAGTTAGAACATGGTAGGTAGATACATTTGCTCCAGTGACCAAAAAGAGTTCCCGGAAAGCACAGATTCCTCGGAAGCTCGGTGTGTTATCAGCAAAGTCCAGGAACAAATCACTAACAACATCACTTTTATATATTTAGGAAATGAAGTAGCAATTAGTAGGAGAGCCTACATGGGCTCCTGGGAATTAAGTCATGCTAAAACTCAATTAATCATATAATTTCTCTGTGCTCTCTCTCTCCCTCAAATCAGGGGATCATTGTAGATATAAAGTACTGAAACTTTTCTCATAATATGTAAGTAGTCAAGATAAACATGAGTTAGAAATATATGTGAAGGGTGAGACCCAGGGTATTGATTAATCTGAAGGAAGCTTCTAGAGGTAGGTCAGAAGTAGGGCTTTAACCTTTACCTTCTCCTTTCAAGTTCTCGGCTATATAAAAACTGCAGTCTATAAAAATGTCATATATAAATGTGCATATATATATAAAATATATATATTTATCTGTATATATATATTTATCCCTATGATATATATATAAAAATTACATGAAGCTTGGAGGGAGAACTAAATGTTCTTAAAGATAAAATCAGGATGGGGCGCCTGGGTGGCTCAGTTGTTAAGTGTCTGCCTTCGGCTCAGGTCACCATCCCAGGGTCCTGGGACTGAGCACCACATTGGGCTCCCTGCTTGGTGGGAAGCCTGCTTCTCCCTCTCCCTCTCTCACTGTGTCTCTGTCAAATAAATAAATAAAATCTGTAAAAAAAAAAAAAAAGGATAAAATCAGGATATAAGAAATTCCTGACAGGGAATTTTTTTTTTTTTTTTTCCAGAAGGCATGGCCTTGTTCCCAAACCTCAGGGACTTATGTTGTGATTTTTTCAATGGGGCTTGCCACAAACTTCGCACAGCATATTTTCCTACCACTGATAACACCAGGGGATGCACTGAGTCATGTGACTCAAACAGGAGGGCTGCTTGCATTGCAGTCTGGACTGGCTGCAGAGCCCTTTCCTGTTTTACAGCTCTCAGATCCAGCCACTGTTCTCACTCCGGATATGGGCCATCAACGTATTGCTAGCTGTAGAACATGCCGCCTCCAGAACCCAGAGACACCTACCTGGCACTGGGCATCCATTTTCATTTTGGTTGGTGAAAGATGAAATAGTTTGTCTTTCTCTTTGGAGGGGATGTCCAGCATGCCTCTGACCACGGGACCATAAATTTTTTTTAAATTTTAATTCCAGTATAGTTAACATACAGTGTTATATTGGTTTCAGTGTACCATATACTGATTCAGCAATTTTGTATATTACTCAGTGCTCATCAAGATACGTGTACTCTTAATCCCCTTCACCTGTTTCACCCATCCCCCCGCCCACCTTCCCTCTGGTAACCCCCTGTTTTCTCTGTAGTTAAGAGTCTGGGGGGAAAAAAAAGAAATTCCTGACAAGTTGGAGATACTACAACAATAATATGGAATGGAATTGGGTTGTATGAAAAGTTCATTCAGGTTCAAAAAATCAACTCCACAAGAAAGAAAGCAAGCTGGATACAGTAAGAATATAGACTCTTTAAAAATATAGAATAAGAATATAGACTATGAAAATATAGACTCTACAGTTTCCCTGAAGTGACTCTTGGGCTGAATTACTGGAGGACTACTATGAGGAACATGTGAAAATATACTCCTGGTATATATTCTGTGGGAGGAAGGCCTCCAATATCGAGCCCAGTCCTGGGATCATGGCACAAACTGAACATATTCAGGGTAGAGTGACCAGAGAAGAGAAGGGTCTGGAAACCATGTTTGTAGTGCCACGTAAGGGCACAGGCTGACTACTGAAGTGGATTACTTCTGTAATAGTCTCTGTTCATGAGAAGATCTTCAAAGAGTTGTGAGCGACGTGG
This sequence comes from Neomonachus schauinslandi, assembly GCF_002201575.2. Taxonomy (NCBI): domain Eukaryota; kingdom Metazoa; phylum Chordata; class Mammalia; order Carnivora; family Phocidae; genus Neomonachus; species Neomonachus schauinslandi. The sequence continues at coordinate 63,549,792 of NC_058403.1, read as the reverse complement.
GTGTGGAGGGGAGACCCACGCTCTTGCCTTGGCATCAAGAAGAATTCCATGTTACCTCTCCCTTTTTTTGAACTCCACACATGCCCCACCTACTTAAAGCCGGGTTTCCCAAAGTGTGGGCTGCTGGGCAAGATGGTTTAAGGTAGCACATAGACCCAGCTTTAAATAACATTAAATCTCATGGTGAGATTGCTATTTCTATTTTCATTTTCTTTCAATTCACTATTACATACAGAAGAAAGTCTCTGACTGTTAATACGGTTTTGACATCTCTCTCGTATTTGCTGATCTTCCCTTTTTAATAAGGAAAAGACAGGCCTGGACCGTAGAGCCCTCAGCAAGCCACAGTATCTTGTTGGAATTTTAAACATTATGTTCTCATTGTACTAAGTTGTGATAAAAGGAAACTGGTTTTTTGTTTAAGGTGATGATCTAAAGTTTCCGACAGGGAGGAAAATCAAATGTGGGAGAGTCTAACGGCACTTTATTTATTTATTTATTTTTAAAGATTTTATTTATTTATTTGACAGAGAGATAGACAGAAGAGCACAAGCAGAGGGAGTGGCAGAGGGAGAGGGAGAAGCAGGCTCTGCACTGAGCAGGGAACCCGATGCGGGACTCGATCCCAGGACCCTGAGATCATGACCTGAGCCGAAGGCAGACGCTTAACCATCTGAGCCACCCAGGCGCCCCTAATGGCACTTTAAAGTAAGAAGCTATTAGCAAAGCAACACAGGGGTGTGTCCAAAAGCAAAACTGAAAGCATGAGGACAGGGTAAAACAGGTCAGGTCAGCATAACACCAGTCAGCACCCCGTAACATAATTTTGATCATAGAAGCATAATTCGCACACACCGCGAAGCGATAAGCACTATGGGCTAAGCAGTGTCTCCCAGGATGGCAGATGAGCTACAGGAAGTGCAGCCTGAACCCACCTCTGGGTAAGCCCGTGTCCAGGCAGGTTCTTGCCCGGGTCCTGGGTGGAGGAAGGGAGGGAGTAAAGAAAGGAAAGAGGGGCTTTGGATTTTGAAAAATAAAAATGAACTCCAAACCTGCATATTGGGGGAGATTTCTTCAGACATGTTATTGGTCCTCCTGACTGTGGTGCAGAAAATAAAGCAGGTATGTCAGTATTCACAGCGTGTCCCCTCTCCTCTTGCTGCATTTCTGCAGCCCAGACAAAGGCCCAAGCTCTCTAGTCTGGTGAGCTGGGTGCTGGCTCAATGACGCAGTTGCAGCCTGTGGCTCACGTCATTTTCCTGCCTTTACTGGCAAGCAGGAGTCAGCAAGTCAGCAGTTTCTTTCAAAGCACATTTTAAAAAGTCTTGAACAGGGGTGCCTGGGTGGCTCAGTCGTTAACCGTCTGCCTTCGGCTCAGGTCACGATCCCGGGGTCCTGGGATCGAGCCCCGCATCGGGCTCCCTGCTTGGCGGGAAGCCTGCTTCTCCCTCTCCCACTCCCCCTGCTTGTGTTCCCTCTCACTGTTTCTCTCTCTGTCAAATAAATAAAATCTTTAAAAAAAAAAAAGTCTTGAACAGATAATTTGCACACCTATGTTCACAGCAGCATTATTCACAATAGCCAAAAGCTGGAGTAATCCAAGTGTCCACGGATGGATGAATCAATAACCAAAATGTGGAATATACATACAATGGAATATTATTCACCCTTGAAAAGGAAATCCTGACACATGCTATTACATGGGTGAACCTTGAAAACATTATGCGAAGTGAAATAAGCCAGATACAAAAGAGCAAATACTGTATGATTGTATGAAGTATTCTAGAAGGGTAGAAATCATAGAGATGGAAAGCGGAATAGTGATTACCTGGGGCAGGGGAAGAGAGGCAATGAGCAACTGTTCAATGGGGATAGTTTCAATTAGGGAAGATGAAAAAGGTCTGGAGATGCAAAGTGGTTAATTGTTGCACAACAGGATGGATATACTTAAGACTACTGAATTGTACACTTAAAAATGATTTAAATGATGCTTTAAAGGGTTAAAGAAAACGAGTAAGTCTGGAAGAATCCAGGGAGTACCCAGCTGTGGAGAGAGTGGGGAAGGGGTGTGTCAGATCTCTGTTCCTCACCCCCACCCCAGCCACTCTCCACCCTTCCCTGTCCTGCTCTACGCCCTGGCTCACATCAGCATGCCTCTCGCCTTCTGGCTTCTGCTTGGAGTCATTCAATGGGGAACACAAGCAGGAGATGAGGGCAGAGAGAGGAGTGAGGTCACGGAATCTATCTTCCCGGTCTCCTCCCTGCAGGACTGCTGCCCGGCGACCGTGTCCCTTGTCTGAAAGTCTAGCAGCCCCTCTCAGTCTCAGGATTCTGGTGCTGTTGCCTCTTCAGACCAAGCGCAGTAGCAGTTGCCAGGGCCCCTGGCCCCAGGGAACCACACTATCCCTTTTGGTCTTCCCACTTCCTACTAACACCTCTGTCAATAGTCTTTTTATTAAATTCTCCACAAATTACCCATTTTGAGCACATCATCTGTTTCTGGCTGGACTATGTCTGATGTGAGGTAACTTACAACAAAGTTGGGGAAACACTGATGCAAAGAAGATCCACTTCTATCCCCAAAAGATCTCTTGGATCCTCAAAACCTTCCAGATATCCAGAGGAGGCAATGGTAAGCGGTCTTCCATCTTCCTCCCTGCCCTCCATCCCCTCTCTTGTTCCAAGAACTTCTTTTCAATTGCTATTTTAGTACAGAGAATTCAGCATCCATTGTTTTCTCCAATCTATAGACAATCACATTTTTGTACATAACAGAATTCCATTCCAATAAAACAAATCATTCAGATATTCCATGGTGTTTTATTATTTTTTTTTTAAAAAGCATTTTTCCTGTGAATGTTTCTATTGAATCCTAGATACAGATATTCAAGGATATGGGGCAATTGCAGTTAAATATGAATAGTAAAGCTGAAATGGCATTTTTGTAAGGCGGTTCAAATTGGTAATAGAGACAAAGCTCCGTTAGATGAGTTATCTCTCCCTTCTAAAGTGGATAACTATGAGGGAAATAATCAAGAGTTTTGCCTTCCTTCTAGTAGTAATGGCCTAGAATAAGTTGAACATAGCTACCCAACCTCCTCTGAAGTCCAGGGAGATGTATCCTGTCCAGGCTTATACTATTACACACGTTATTTTCAGGTCAAAAGAAACAGTCACACTTGCTTGTAAGGTCAATGGCTCAGGTAAGCAGACCATCTCTTTGCTGCAAAAGAAGAGCAACAAGAAGGTATACGCTCAGGGCAGGTTCCTGATTGGTCAGGAGAGAGGGCTAGGAGTCGTGTGCTCTCGTGGTTCCATGGTGTCAGGTGGAAGCAGTCTACAATCGTCCATTAGAGGAGTCTACTACTCCTGCCCTCCACGTGCCCAGAGGGGTAAGACTAGTATAAATCCCTGCTAGAGGCACAGGTGGATCCACACCTGTGAATATGACCAGGCTGTGCAATTAGAAAGCTTTACTCCAATGAAATCATATGTAGAAACTAAATAAGACATATATAAAACAGACTGTATATTTATATATAAAATTATCCAGCTGTATATCAGATAAAATGAAGTTTCTTATATTGAAGTGGGAATGGGAAATTGAAAGTGGTAATCATTGTACAACAGGATGGATGTACTTAAGACTACTAAATTATACACCTGAAAATAATTTAAATGATTTTTTTAAAGAGTTAAAGAAAACAATTAAGTCTGGAAGAATCCAGGGAGTACCTGGCTGTGGAGAAAGTGGTGGAGGTGTGTGCCAGATCTCTCTGTTCCTCACCCACACCCCAGCTATTCTCCACCCTCTTTGGCTTTCTAACACCTCCAACCCAAGATGGCACCAGAGGAAATTCAAGAAAACCCTGGGTCTTTGTCATCTCTTCATTGAGGAAGCTCACCACTGTGATGAGATTGCACCTCAGCAAATGTCACATCTAAGGTCAGGATTGGTCCTTGTGGGTGTATCGGGGTCGGGTGGAGTGGGGTGGAGTAGGGTGGATTTTGGGCTTACTTGTCATTGACCGGCAAAGGAGCAGTACAGAACTTCCCAACAATGGTGGTCCAGTCTTTTCTCCAAACTCGGTGGGAAGAGTGAAACTTGAGTTTCACTTGGTTTATCTGGCACTGAGGGGTGGCGTGAGCTATGACTCCTTTCCCCTGGAGTTCCTGTCTAGGTCTGCAAGGGAAAGGGAAATTAGTTTACCCAAGCACATTTGGCCTTTGCTTCCCCCTTGGTTCCTACAGGGCGCTGCTGGTAGTGTGGGTTAGCTGTCATGCACAAAAGAACTCCTTGAAGGTGGGGACTACCATCCTTTGTATCACACTCACCAGCCCCTCTGTGCACATACTCACAGCTTTAAACATGGGTTCAGAAAATAGTTGTTGATTTTTGAAAGCAAACAAGTGGACATGGCAGCAAAATAGTAGCTCTTAGATTTTCATATCTGGGAAAAAAGTCTGTGTTTCTTAGATTCCTAATTGGAGAAGATCTTCACTTTCAGGTCTACCTACTGGAAGTACAGCCCTCTTTTAGGGCATTCAGTTCCATAAATTTTGTGTAGACTACTGTATTTTAGACTGAGTATGAATGTGTGGATGGGGAAAAAACAAACAAAAAACGGATCTTGAAACCAGACAGAGCTGGTGTGGTACCCAGGTTTCCTCTCTTCCCAACTGTGTGGCTTTGGAGTCACACGCCCTAGGTCTAATCTCCAGCTCTCCCACGTGCTAGCCCCTGCCCGGGGCCTCTCCGGGCTCAGAAGCAGTGGGGCCTGGAGAAAAAGGAGGAGAGCAGGGGGACGGGGCTTTCGCCTTTGCACGTGGGCGTTGGGTATCATCGAAGAGGGGGCGCATGGCTCAACCACATGGTTTCCCTTTCCTTTCTGGCCTCTGTGGGGTGATAAAAATGTCTTCTTTGCGTACTTTTTAACAACCCAAGGTTAGTCATATAGTTTGTTTTTTTCTTTTGAGGAAGATTCTATATGACTTTAGAAGCTGTTCCTGGTTTATTTTTGTTTTTTAATTTTAGAAGTGTTTTGAAATATATAAGAGGGGGAAAAAAAAAAGATTTTTCCTTATAAGAAGCTGAATGGATAGAAGAGCTTGCAAACTAGCAGGGTATGAAGGATGCTGTGAGTGATCTTGAAGAGGAAAATTACCCAGAGCAGGCCCAGGCCCACAGGCCCTAGTAGATAGAAAGTTACTAGCTCTGTTGGTAGAGCAAGAGATAACCAGCCATTTCTGCCTCTGTCAACAGGCTTCCCACCACAGCCTTCCTACACTGCTGTTCCCGCCTAAAGCAGCTCCCACCCCCCCCCAGTTTAAACCCACCTACCAGCAGCCAGCACAGCCCTTGGAACCTGACCCCCTGCACTCCCCTATAAAACACTCTATAACGCCGCTGCCCCGGGCCCCTAATTTTGAGTGCAAACTCGTTTGGGTCCGTACGCGTAAAATAAACCTGAGTTCTCCTACTTCTCTGAGAATCACTTGGTTTCTCACCTGTCTGATTTTTATTTTTCCGCAACAACCTAAGGACTTGGTTTGGGTAAATTTTCTAATTAGAAGGAAATCTTGGGGTTTTGCAAAGCTATAGAAAGTAAGGAAAGACCACACATAAACCCCCCTCCTTTTTTTCAATTTCTATTCTGCAAAAAGGAAAAAAAAAAAAAACAAACAAACAAACGAAGGAATTGAAGATAACCATGTTCTGAATCTTCCACAAAAGATTAAAACGCAAACAGCTTTTGGGAGAAGGAAGAAAGAATCTGTGGGTATCCATTCCAATCACCCAGGGAGCTTTTAAAGGTGTAGTGGTTGAGGCTATGCCCAGAGACTCTGCTGTAATTGGCCTGGGAGGGGGGGAGTTGGGAGGGGCGGTCAGTGGTAGTTAACGCTCTCCAGGTAATTCTAATCAGCAGCTAGCTGTGTGTCATTATCTTGACTCCAGCCAGTGTTGGCTCATCTACCAAAACACAGAGAGGTGATGAAGACACCTGATGGAAATAACACGGCCTCGAACTGATCTAATGAAAATTATTCAGCTATAATCTGCAAGACTCACGTGGGCACCTGAAGATCTGTGTTGGGATCCTGACTGCCTGCCATCCCTCTCTCTGTGGCCTGTGTCAGCTGGAGCCCTGGTTGGTGGCAGGGTGTTTGGGAGTCCAGAAGTGTGCTTCTCTCAGCAGAAATTTGTCTTCCCTGACAGTACAATTAATGTCTAATGCTGCAGCCTCCAGAGGGCCTTTAGGGTTGGTCTTTTATAGAAAGCTAACCAGGGAACTTAAATCCTTTTAACATCTCTATTGATAACACCTTCAATGGCTTACTTCCTTTTTAAGGGCTGGTTATTCTTTTTTGGTCACAGATGATTATCATAAAGACACCCACCCCGCAAGCCTAGGGCAGGGTGGTGCCCCATTACCAGTTGTTTTTTAAAGAGACAAGGACCCCTGCTGCTGAGTTCCTCTCCCTTGCCAGGCTTGAGCCTCCCTATAGTTGAAGTTCTCTGTCTTCCCACCTCAAGCCTGGTCCTGCCAGCTGCTAGGCCCAAATGTAACCCCACAAGGGAGGGAAATGCTCAGCCTGGTTCTAGGGATTAGCACCAGATGGCCTCAAGCCGTGCTGGCCTCACCTTGTACTCATTTGCTAACTGACCCTCTGTCTGTGATTCAGTTCTAGTCACTCACCCAGTACCACCTCCACTTTCCAGGAGTGGGTGCTCCCCAGGCTCTGGTCAGCCCTCCCTGGGCTAGTGGCTAATATCCTCCTACTTGCTGACATCCCTGATGCCCCCTTCCTGGATTCCTGGATAATGTTTCCTATCAGGGACCCAATTCTCATGTTCTCACCACCCGTTGAGACATCCCATTACTTCTGCTTGTGTGTAGGAGATGACTGTTTCCCCGTCTGTGCAGCCTCTATGACAGCGCCACCCTCCCAGGCAGCACGAATCCTGGGGCTTTCAAAGCTGGTGTCATTGACACAGCCTGGACGAGGAGCCCGGCTCGCGGTGATACCCCCGGGACCGGCTATCTCTCTGGCAAGAGAGGTTAAGAAGAATTACAGCTTCTTTAACATCTGTCCTTTCCTTATTAAGGGGAAGGCCCAGCTGGCCGCACTGTGCAGTATCTTCGGTCTTGGGGCATTTTCACAGACGTCTCTGGTGATCCGGACACAGCTGGAGAGGCAATCCCTCACCTCTGCCCTACTTGTACTTTTTCATTTGTCATGTTTAACAGGCAGTTACTGGAGGGACATCAAGTGGATTTAGGTAGACTTGGCACTAAGCTGGAGGAGTGCTGTGATCCATCTGGGCTCATGGGGCTGGTAACAAGACTCATTGACAGGTGCTAAGAAGCCAGGAACCCACAGGAAAGAAAGAAAGCACCGTATGTTTCTCCTCCGCAGAGGAAAACATCCAGTGCCATGCCCCTTCTGTCTCTCTCTCAGTTGTTTGCTAGGGGATGCAGATTGTTATGGTGATGGGCAAGGGCTGAACTGGAGTGGGTAACTGCAATGTGGAATAAAAGTTAAACTATGTAAGCTTTAGGAATTTCATTCTCTAGGCTGAGTTTGATATATTACACCACTCCTTCCTTTATCAGCAGGTCTCACCTCATCAAGAAAGTTTCCTAAGATTCTGCTTCTCTCTACAGTATCTGGAAGCCCGGGGAGGGTCGGGTCTACTAATGTTGGGTGGGTGGGAACCAATCTGTGCAGGACTGAGACATGGGAAGCAGCACACAGAGCCCTGGAAGGGAAGAGATCCAGGAGACTCGAATCCAAGGCCCAGCCCTGCTTCCTCACTCTGTCCCTTGCCCTAAGTTACCAAACCTCTCTATGTCCTGGTTCCTTCATCTGTAAACAATAACGCTTGACATTACCTCACAGAACATGGCAAGGATGAAATGAGGTAATGGGGAGAAAGCGCTTCATGGGAAACGTCCTACAAGGGGAAAGTAATATTGTTAGAAAAATTGTTATTTGGAGAGGGCTTCTCTGCCCAGCAGGTGCATGCCTGGCAGGAGTCAAGGGTGACCACTGAACACTGCTGTGGCCCCGACGGGCCAAGCGAGCCAGGCAAGGGGAGCCCAGTGCCGTGGTGCCATGGGGGGTGGGTGAGAGGGGGGCAGCTACGGGCTGCTCGTGCCCCCTGAACTGCCAGGTGGACGGCCCGCCCCTCCAGGTAGAGGAGGGTCCCAGCTGCAATGCTGAGAACAAAAAGCTCAGAACTGCAAGGCTCAGAGCACGCACACAAGCAGGTATCCATGCTGGCTTGTTTCCTTCTGTGCCTCTCTGAGGTTGGTGAACAGACAGGGTCATGCTTCTGGGCCACAGAGAGGGTGTCTCACCACAAATAGGAAACAGTCACAAAAATGGTGGCTCCATGGATCTGCCTCCGCAGAAACCTTAAAAGGCCTCTAACCTCAAGTGTGCCCCAGGCTCTGGTCCTGGCCTCACCGCCTCTGCCACTGGACAAAGCATCCTCCCTCAAGCTGACCTCTGGAGGGGGCGGTGAGGACAGAGGAGTAACCAAGAAACACGGCCGTAAAGAGCAGATTCGCTCTCAGAAGCGGAGGCAAAGAGGCCAGAGTGGAAGTGGGTGGTGGCATGGAGAGAGAACAGATCTGGGAGTCAGAAGACCTGGAGTTGAATGCTGCCTTTTCCACCTCACTGTGTAGCCTCGGGCACAAGGCTTCGTATCTCAGAGCCTCCCCGTCCTCACACCTAACTCAGAGTTGGGTTGTCAAATGAGTGGATATATGTGAGAAGCCCACAGTTGACTCTTGTAACCCACTTGTTCCTAAGAGGTAGCCAGGAATTCTCTCTAGCATGATAAACACCCACATCCAGTCTCCTCCAATTCTCTGGCTGATAAAGGGAAAGGAATTCTATTACTTATCAAGTTCTGGTCACTGTGCTAGCAACTTCCTGTATACTATTTTATTCTATCCTCACAGTTCATTCTTTGAAGTAGGTACTGTTATTGCTCCCATTTTCTACATACGGATGTAGAGGTTCAGAAAGGTTAAGTCAGATTCTCCTGATCACACATCTCGGAAGTGCAGAAGCTGAGATTCAAATCCACGTTTATGTGACCACAATCTGAGCTTTGGGCTCCATATCACACGGCACCAGGAGTTCTGGTTCAAGGAAGGAAGGGTCACTAAGATCCCTCCACCAACCAGACATAAGCTGATCTGAAAATCAGTTAGAATTAGCATGGCCATATAATTTATGATCCTAACCAGCATACTTTTGTCCTGTACCCACAATAAACCAGATGAGATCCCAGGATAACAAGCATAAAAAAGGAAGTATAGTCCATCTACTTAAGATGCAAATAGCACAGGAAAAGATGATGCTCCAACCTGGGACGGATTTCATAGATTCTAAGACATACTTTCCTCTCACATTTAACATCTTTTACTAGCATCTTCGCTTCAGTGAAATGCCTTGGTTAGAAGCAACAGTGAAGAATTGAAATATGTATGTGTAGGGGAAGGAGGGCAGAGGGCAAGGTTCAATATTCTTCAGAGACCCTGACCTAAGAGGGCTGCCAGGGTGGGAGACGCATAAGATGAGCATCAAGGAGGGGGTAAAAAAGTATGCAGGAAGGAGGGAGCCAGAGGGCCCTCCCAAATACCACACTACAGAGAACCCACACTGGAGGGAGTTGGGGAGGGACAAGGAGAAGTATATAGACAGTAAGATGTCCCTAAGTCCTCATCTGCAGCAGAGCAATGGGTTGGACTAGCTCCGAAAGTTCAGGATCTAAGACCAGTAGCTGCTGCCCCCCAACCCCCTCCGATGACATCTTTGCCCCAGTCTTTCACCTCCCGCCTCAGCCACCATGCTGTGCTAGACACAGCCCAAGCCAGAGCCCTGGACTCTGCGGGACAGCACACTAGCAGAGCTGAGCTACACGTCTTTCCCCCAACTCACCACAGTACGGAGCCCGGGCAGTGGTCAAGAGGAAGACTTTCACTTCCTTAGGAAGCGGCTCTATCTTGACACCACTTTGTTCCATCAGCCCTGGAAGCAGAGAGGCAAAGACAAAGACAGCAGAGCCCTGAGGACGCCAATGCAGTGTCCCATGGCACCCAAGCACGTTTTGATTCATTCATGCACTCGTTCATTCTACAAACACCCACACTGTATGCCCATTCTATGCCATGCCCTATGGTGAGTCCCAGGGTACCTGCAACCCAGTCCAGCCAAGGATAAACAGGAAGTAAACAGGAAGTACATTCTTCAAATCATCTGGCCCATTCCAAGAGGTATTTATCAGAAATTTGAAATTATGTCTCCAATTGGCAAAATAATCTATAAGAGAGTTGTTTGGATGGCATTTATATCCTGTGCAGACAAAGCACAGGGAAGCGTTTGACCTGAAGAATAGCAGTTGACAAGTCAGGGAAGGGCACTCCAAGCAGCAAGTACAGTTCAGACAGAGACACACAGGGTGAAGAAACGAAATATTCTTGGAAGTACAAGTAGTTAGCATCCCTGGGGTGTTCAGAGCCAGGGAAAGTGTGGTGAGAGGTGACACTGGCAGATAGTGTGAGGTGGCTGTTTATATCAGCAGGTCCATCACACCTGGGGGACATTGTGGCATATGCCTACCGAGTCGGAAGTAATGTTGATTTGCTTTATTGTGGGAAGCTACATCTACTTGAACATTTTGTCAAGCTGGTATCCGTTTCATAAGGAATGCCAGGCTGCCACAGTTCTGAGTGGCAGCCGGGGGTGAGAGTGAGAAAATGAGGGAGGGGAAGGAACCATTTATATTTCCCAGAGTTCTTCCTGAAATCCATCATCTTGGAGAACCCTAGGATGTTCTCAGCAATGACCTGCAGAGAGTAAGTTGAGGCCAGATCCCTCAGCCTTTCCCAAGTCCTTCTCCCCAGACTGGCCTGGAACATCCAGGAATGTGCCCAACCCAACTAGTAATGAGGCAGGCCTCCAGTTGGCACATGGCCACCACAGCCTCACACCTCTGAAGTGGGCCATGGGTGCCATTCTTGGGGATTCCCCACACAACACCCTGATTTAGAGTCTATCAGGAGTTGGAGAATGGCTGGCCTAGCTAGAAAGACCTAGGGCAAGCATCTGGTCTTACAGTGGGGGCAGAGGCTCTGGGCTATACCAATGTTTCTAAAGCGTCCCGAGTCTGGACTTGCAGATGAGGGGCTGTGTGTGAAGGGTGTGTGCCGAGCAAGTATGGCATCAGGCTGCAGGACAGAGGGTGAGGAGTGGGACGTGGAAGGCCAAATGCCTTCTTCCAGGTGGGAACAGGCTGAACACCTAATCAGTGAATTTCCTTACTCCGGGTGGATAGACTTGTTGATCATAAGAAATCAGGACTTACAGAGGTAACAACTAGCAAGACTTGAACTTTCCCCAAATTGTCAAAGGAAGCCAAAGGGGTGGCATTTACCAATTCTTGGGCAGGAAAGCAGAAAAGGGTTAAAACAATCCAGACATTGTCCAGCAAGAAAGGCCTTGTAGTTGACACAGGGAAAGGCCACGAGTGGACAGGAATTCTCCAGGGCACTGATGTAGAGGTGCACAGCCCTCATGTGATCACAGATCAGGTAACTGTAGCCTGTGGGGGGGGGGGAAACACAACCAAGGCTTTAGTTTAAGACAAATGAAAATCCCTTCATGCTACTTATTGTAATTCTATTGAATTTTATATTCTAGCAGGCTATAAATACATGGGATGAGACTCCTGAGCCACATTTTAAAATGTTAATGGACATGGCTACTATATTCTCCCTCTTCTTTTGAATTTTCCTGAGATACCTAAGCTTAATCTATCAAAAAAATTGTTTAATTTGAGACCTATCTTCCATGATCATGCAAATTCTCTTTTGGAAAATAGGAGCTTACTGGGAATTGGTGATCCTGACCCACTTCTCACAATGAGTATCTGTTTGCACATTTTACCTTCTTCATCATCACCTACACAATCCAATTTTTTACAACCTCATGATACCCAACCTACTGATGAGACAATCAAGGGAGTCAGCAGCAGTTCATGGTAAGTCTCTGAAAGCCAATGTGCTTCGAGTTCACCTGGCCAAATGACTGATTCACTGAATTTGCCAAATGTCCCAATTTAATAAAAACCTGGTTTTCTTGTTATTGTTTACTGTATAAAAATTTGAAGTAACTCACATTGGATGAATTGGCTGGGCTAATAGGTCTATAGTGAGCCACAGCTCTAGGGTTCTGGGGTCTTCAGATTCTCCCATCACCTTGGGAACCCCACTCTGGGACCAGCAACCAAGTCCGAGCTTGTATTAACCTGCCTTCCCCCATGTTTGGGACACTCTATGGGCAAGCTCCTTCCAGCTGCAACAGGGAGCTGGGGGACACAAACAAAACCCTTCTCAAATTGTGTTATGAAGAAAAATGACAAGTGGCCAACTAAAATGCCACAGAAATATTCAAAGGTCATTAAATCCAAACTATCTCATCTGATAAAAAATCCTAGAAAATCTATAAATTGTGAAAAAGAAACATGTTTTTGGAAAATCAATAAATTTGGTAAATTAGATGAGTGGTTATTCAATAAAATTGTCAAAAGAGCCCTTAAAATGTCAAAAATTTGGTAAAGCAGGAAAAGACTAAAAACAAAGTAAACAGAAATCAGGATAAAATTCTCATAAGAAATGCTGATAGGTTGGCTATATTCATAAGAAAAATAAAAAAAGACTAAACAAACCTTGATCCTTACCTTTTGACAAATTTAATGTTATTTAAAATAATGCTAAGAAGAATGTATTCAAAAAGAACATTCCAGGAGACTACAACTGACCCTTGAACAAAGGGGAACCTCCCATGCGATTGAAAATCCATATATAACTTTTCACTCCCCCAAAACTTAATTATTAATAGCCTACTGTTGACAGGAAGCCTTACTGATAACATAAACTGTTGATTAACACATATTTTGTATGTTATATGTATTCTATACTGTATTCTTACAGTAAAGTAAGCTGGATAAAAGAAAATGTTAAAAATCATAAAGAGAAAATATATTTATAGTGCTCTACTGTATTTATCAAAAAAAATCCATGTATAAGTGGACCTGTGCAGTTCAAACTCATGCTGTTCAAGCATCAATTGTGTATTTAGAAAAGAAGAAATGTATATTCATTGAATGTACTCAAGATGATTAACTTGAAACAGTTTTGGAGAACTGCCAAATTTAATAAGTTTGGGGAAATGGTCATCTGTGGATTGATCCTTCAGCTAGCCAGCTTTGGGCATTCTACTTCTGCCACAACTAGGCTCTTGCCAGGGATGTAGCTAGTGTGGACCATGCCACAGAGCAGGGCCCAGGAAGAATAGAGTTTATTGGCTTAAGTGATGATATATCACTGCAGGACCTAAGAAGTGGGGAGGCCAGCAAAAGTATGGTGCAAGCTTTTCATTTTGGGCCCTCCTCTCCCAAAATTCCCCAGGCTCCTAAAGACATGCATTCAATAAGTGCAGGAAAGGCATTATGGGGAATAGCAAAGGACACTAGAAGAAAGACTTCCTGTGGTCTACACTGGCTGTTGGTGAATTCCAGCCTCCGGGGCAGCCAAACCCCAACTCTCTCTGGTTTTCTGACCTGCATGAATGAAGGTGGGACAGCCGGGTTGGTCTTGGACTCCATTGACAAAGTAGTCCACATGTCCAACAGGAATCCGGATACCCAAATCTGAAAGGAGGCAGAACCCCATTGTTTCGGACTGCAGGGGCATATTTTCTGGGCCCCACAGCAGGGTCCCCTGGCAGCAGAGCCTGAACTCTGACTTTGGGAGCCCACCCACTCTGTGTGCCCATTGGGTGCCCACCTCACTCCTCAATGCTGGGACACAGCAGAGCATGCCCTCTGTTTTCTACACTGAAAGGCAGCCAAGAAGAGTAAAGCCATGAACAGATATTCATATTTGTCTAATAAAATCAAGAAAAATACCCCTTAACATCAATCAGTTCTGATAAATCACTAAATCTTATAAGCCTGGTAAATGTCCTCGTTGAACAAGTATTTATTTTGTTTGGAGCTATAGTTCAGGTAGATATATATTTGGGGCCACATTTCCACAGTGCCCCTCATATTTTTGTGCTGTCTTGACGGAGCAGAAACCTGGCTAGTTTGAAAGACTGTAGCGTGAGGGTGCCTGGGTGGCTCAGCCGTTAAGCGTCTGCCTTCAGCTCAGGTCATGGTCCCAGGGTCCTGGGATCGAGCCCCGCATCGGGCTCCCTGCTCCTTGGGAGACTGCTTCTCCCTCTCCCACTCCCCCTGCTTGTGTTCCCTGTCTCGCTGTGTCTCTGTCAAATAAATAAATAAAATCTTAAAAAAAAAAAAAAAGAAAGAAAGAAAGACTGTAGCGTGTAGCTCTCATTTCTGACCATATCTGACCCCTGAGACTGGGTCCGAACCAGCTGCCAAAGACCCCAACTTTCCTCTTCATAACACCTTTCCCCTTCCCACATCTATCACTACTGTAAGTGATTGGTTGTATGTTATTTGTTTAATGGCATCTCTCCAGGGGTTAGCCAAGGACCTAGAAGTTATCCTTGCTTCCTCCCTTTCCCTCATTCCCTACACTTAGCCCGTCACCTGTCTGGTCAGCTCTACCTCCAAAATATATTTCAAATCTTTCTACTTCTCTACGTCTCTACCGCCCCCACCTCTTCTCTATGTCTCTACTGCCCCCATCTCCCACCCAGACCACTACTGCAAACACCCTCTAATGAGCCTCCAGGCTCCCTTAGTGTCCCCTGCAGCTGATTCTCTGCACAGCAGTTGCAATCATCTTTACAGGAAAACCTAATACCTCCCTGTTCTCACCAACTACAGAATAAAATGTAAACTCCTCACTATGGCCAGCCTGGTCCCCCTCCTTCTTCTCCTGCCTCACTCCCTGCCCTCTAACCATGTGGTTTTCTTTGCTGTCCCCACCCATGTCCAGGCTTTGCTTCTGACTGCTCTTTCCACCTCGAATGTTCTCCCAGATCTACCCAGGGCTGGTTCATTCTCACCTGCAAATACTCACCTTGGACAGATTTTCCTCAGTAACCCTACCTGAAGTGGCTCCCTCACCCAAATCACCCTCTGCCCCACCTCCTCAGTCATGGTACTCACAGTGTGTAATTATGTCTGCTTATCTGTCTGTAAGCTCTACAACTTACAGCAGGGACTTTGCCTGTGTTTTTTTTTTCTGCTATATCCCCAATACCAGCACCATGCCTGTCACATGTGAGTACCTAATATTTATTGAAGGAAGTAATGAATGAATGCCTGCTCAATTCGTCTATATTTCTACATGGGTGGGGACCTTCTTCAATGCCTTGTGCCTTGCACTATTCTCAATGCTGACTATGTAGCTCAATAAAAATTGGTTAGACAAAATGGAATGCTTTTTTTTTTCCCCTCTCATCACATTAGGAGGAGGCTCCAACTTTGAAGGGGACTGAGAGGCCTCGCTCTGGTAACTGGGGACCTAATAAGTCACCTATTTAGCAAATTTAGAGACAGAAGGGGTTAACCTTCATAATTAACATGGTTAACCCAACAGCTAGGCAGAGGCCTGTGGGCTTTGCTTTCCTATCTGTGAGATGATGAAGGAGAGGGTTAAATAATATGCCTGCATGGGTTTTTTCCAGAATTATGAATCTGTGAGTGTTGGGTGCTAAAAGAAGGCTTCTGGGGGTGTCTGGGTGGCTCAGTCATTAAGCGTCTGCCTTCGGCTCAGGTAATGATCCCAGGGTCCTGGGATCGAGCCCCACATCGGGCTCCCTGCTCTGCAGGAAGCCTGCTTCTCCCTCTCCCACTCCCCCGCTTGTATTCTCTCTCTCTCTCTGTCAAATAAATAAATAAAATCTTTAAAAATAAATAAATAAAAGAAGGCTTCTGACCCAAAGGAATGAGACCTGGACACCTCTTACTTGAACGGCACATTCTTCTGGTGAGGGATAGGCATTATTTCTTCCTGTAACTGCCATGCTGAGCACAAGGCCTGGCTACCTCCTAGGCATTTCATAAAGGGTAGAAATGAGGAAGAATGCCCAGCCCCCTTTCCCAGCTGGTCAGAATAGCTTAATTTGGTCATAGGATTCAGGGTTGGGGGTCTTTCTTGTGCCTGTCACTGTTGGAGGGGAGGATTCTCATTCTTCACTGGCCTGAAGGGCTGGGCTCCTCTCTAGGAAGGAGGGAAGTCCTGACAGGCCTGAGTATCTGCCCCAGAGGGGCCTGTCCCACAGGGCCAGGCACATTCACCCTGAAAAAACAGCATGACTTTCCCCTGTGCCCGCCAGGCAGCAATGCCTTCCCCCACACAGCCTCATCACAAGGTTTAGTATTAATCAGAGATCAACATGACACTGGTAAACTCCTCACTGCAACAGAAGCTCAGAAGGGAAGGAACCTGCCCAGAGCCACACAAATAGATACCGGCTACCTAGCCCCTGCCGGGCTCATTCCCCTACCCTAGGAGGGTCACCCACCCCCCATACTCACTGTCAGCATCTGTGTGGATGGCCTCCACGAAGCGGGCATCTCCAGGATCCAGGCGCTCCTCCAGACTGGCTTTGGTGTACTCCGGTCCAGCAGGGTCCAGGCCTGCTGGGACAGACTGATGTCAGAGGCCCCTTTCCTCTCAGCTGCAGCAACCCTCATGGACCATACACCCTCATGGACCATACACCTCTCGGGGCAGCCCTTCCCGGTCAGTTCCTAGAGTCCTCCAGCAAGGATCCAAGGGCAAGAGGACCAGCCCAGGACCACTGTACCCAGGAAACCCCATGTTGTTGTCTCTAACTCTCAACGACCCAGCTTCTCTGGCTCTGAAATGAGCTTGATAACATCAACCATCTGGCAAGGGCTATAATATTAATCCTCATGTACTCAACACAACAGCTATAATTTTTTGAGCAGTTACTGTCTGCCAGTCCTTGTGCTAGTCCTCATAACAACACAGTGAAGTAAAAATTACTATCCTTGTGTCTTAGTTTGGATGCCCTTTTCTCTCTTTCCCAAAAAGCAGACCCTGAGACAAGGATTTAAAGCACAAGGAGCTGATTTGGGAGTAGATCAGAGAAAGTATAGTGAGGGATTAGAAAAATGAGTCAGAGTTTGGAAAAACGAATGTATTATCACTTTGGGCAACTGGGTCTCATCTCACTGGCACCCTTCTGAGAGGCTCTGTAGAACATGACTCAGAATTGTCCTACTGAAGGGCCGGAAAGTGGGGGTATTTACCACACAACTCTAGTCCCTTATTGACTGAGGGTAGCTTCTGAAGCATAAAGTCCCTAGTGCTTTTGCAAGTATTTAGCATAATTGTCTAAGGGTGATTTCCACAGTGGGCCAAGGCAATATGAGCTATTACAACTCACGTCACAGAGGTAGTAATTGAGGCTCAGAAGAAATACGTGGCTTCTTACACTGACATTAGAGATCACACAATAACAACACAATACCGTTTCACGCAAAAGAGCCACAATAAATAAATTTTAGTGGAAATAGATCATTCAATCATAAGAACAAAGATCCCCTCTGCTTGCCTGAACAGAGGCATTTCCAGGGCATTCTCTCTCTATCTCTAAACTCGGGAGGATGGGCAGAGAATACTGTTACCTGTGATCCGTCCTAACTGGCCTTTGTAGAAATGTCCCACCATGCCCCCAACATGGGCCCCCAGGCTAACACCAATGATGTGGATTGAAGACTCCGGTACACCCAGCACCTACAATGGGGCATTTACAGGGAATTACACATGGGTCACAGCAGCCTCTGGCCTCACAGGGTCACACTTTTCCCTGAAGCTTCAGAATCAGAGGACCCTGGGCATGACATCCCCCCACACACCTTCTTTGGGAGAAAAAGGCAGAATTTTCATCCCATTCATTACTTTCCCTCTTCCTAGACACCCCACCTTGATGATTGCCTCACTTTCTCTTTGGTGCCCAAAGTGTGTGAGTAATGACCATGGCCACTTCCTCTTGAGGGATTCCATATCTAACGTCAGCGGCAATTCTACAGAGGAGAAGCAGAGGCTCCGAGTGGGGCAACAACTTGCCCAAAGTCAACACTGTAAGTGGTAAAGTGGAGATTAGAAGGGAAGACCCACAAGCTACTGGGTGGTGGCTCTGCTTCTGCCCTAAAGCTCCTCCTCATGTGTTGACTCTTTCTTTTTGTCCCCTCTCTCCTTCATAAGCAGCCAAAACTCACCCCCAAGCCCTTCAGCACCTACCAGAAGTTTTCTGAGGAAACGGGAGATCTCAAGTCCCAGCTTAACCACATTTTCCACGGCTGAGAAGTAGACACCTGTAGAACCATAAACCCAGTCCACAGCAATCACATTAGCATTTGCTGCCCGAAGAAGAGTGCCAATGAATTTATCAATCCAGGAAGGCTTTGTACCTAAAGCCCTAGACAGAGGGCCAAGAAAGGATAGGAAAATTATCTGCCAAGCCAATATCCATTGTCATGGAAATGAATATGATACTCTCTATTAACAGAATAAACCCAGGGGGGAAAAAGGTCAAAACAAATAAGGGGGGTATATGGGCAATATATCTTACACCACTTTGAGCCTAGGGAGAGCATAATCCCAAAGTCACCAGGGCTTCAGCCTGCATATATGGAGCCTTTGTGTAAATTATAGAAAGGCCTTTTGTTCCAAGTAGATGCAGCCTCATGCCAGGGCCCAGAACTCAGGTTGGATTTCAGCCCCACCAGGCCTCAGTCGGGTATTTTGGTGCAGTGCATACTACACAAACCATATATACTGACACTGCTTGTGTTACTCATGGGGGAGAAAAGATAGCTTTGTACCTTAGAGTTATGATTTGCAATCTTAATTCTCATTCTATAATATAAGCACTCTCCTTGAGGGATATTTTTATTTACTTGTTCATTCGGTCATCCTTTCATTAATTCAATGAGCGAGGAAGTATGGTAGGTGCTTCTCTCCAGCTCTGTTGGCTATCTCCGGGTTGGGCATACACACTCAGCCTTGGAGAGTGGCTGAATATAAAAGAGAGACTTTGGCACAAGAGTGAGGAAGAATGCCTATGGAGGGATGTGGCTGGGTCCCTGCAGTCCAGTGATCTGAGGAGCAGAGAGAACCCAGAGACCATGAAATAGTGATCCTTTGTGCAATGGCTTTGTGTCCACCTCTTTCTTGGATGCTCCCATCTCTAGTTGCTCGATATTGCTACTATTTCACTGCGTTCTCTTCTTCTTTCCTCCCACCAACCTTCCTCTCTTTCTGGCCTTGCCAATGGGCTCTGGAGAGATGTTGGAAGGATGGATGGTGGTTGAATTAAGACTCAGTATTACAACAATATTTGGACTGTAGGGCATCAAAGAAACTGAAGAAGAGAAGTGTCTAGCACCTGAGGAAGGTTAACCTCAGGAGATGATGGAAGTAGCACCTGTGAGTGGAAGTTTCTTAAATCATGAAACCAGGGAAGAAATGAAGAGGAAATAAACCTCTGGATAAAAACACCATGCTGTTACCCTGATTGCACAAAGCCTATGACCTCATTGGCTGAGATGAATCATATAACCCATGCTTCAGGGAGAAAGGGATCACTGAGACCATCTGTACAACTTCCCTTTTATTCAGATGTGGAAACCAAGGCTCCATGTGCTGGGGTGACTTGTTCAGGATCATACATATTTACTGTGTGAGAATGTGTCGACAAGACTGAGCAGAGGAGTAATGTACATGACCAACAGGAATGAGCAACACAATGTGTGTTCATGTTGATATGAGACACCTTCAAAGGCAGCAGTAGGTGAAAGATGAAACATGAGACTGTCAGTAAATCCCTTTCTCCTCTTGCTCCCCACTAACTTCCTATGGCATTATGGTCACTCTCTAGTTCCTAGCTGAGATATTTCTATTGGCTGATTACTCCCACCTGAATCCATGGATGAGTAGTTTGGTTCCTAGAGTAGCATTGAACCCAGAGTTTTGGATGTCACTGCTTTCCTGCACTAGCTGCCCACAGCTGGGATCCAAAGGGGTGAAGAGGAGAAACTGGACTTTGAGATTGGTGCCTCGGAGAAGATTAGCGTTCTGGAAGTTAGTGCACTTTGTTTGTGGGGTAGGAGGTGCATCCCCTGGAGGAAAAAAGCAAAAAGAAAAACAAGAATGATCCAAGGTGAGGTCATCTGTTCTTAGAATGAAGAAAAGTATTCTTGAGAGGAAGAAAGAAACAGGGGCTTACAAGCATTTATTATAAATCAGCTAGTGCAATATTCAGACTAATTTATTAAAGACATCACTTCTGTAACCAAAATCTGTGAATAGTTTTCATATCTAAAGATACAATGCCAGAAAAGGATATGACTATTACTCAACCAGAAAAGATTAAAGGCCATGCATGGTGAAGTGGATATTGTTATGAAATAAATTGAGTTGCCCCTATCAATCCATAGGTTGAAGTCCTAATGCCTGGGACCTCAGAATGTGACTGCATGTGGAGATAGAAATTATTATATTAAAATGAAGCCAATAGGGTAGGCCCTAATCCAGTATGACTGGTGTCCTTGTAAGAGGAAATTTAGACACAGACACAGAGGAAAGACAACATGAAGACACACGGAGTAGACGGCCAACTGCAAGCCAAAAATTAAATCAAATAATGTCATGCCTCTATGCAAAAAAAGCCTCTAAGGCATTTCCCTCAGAATGAAATCTGAAGTTCTAACAATGGATTGAAGCCCTGAATGGTCTAAACCATGGGCTCCAGGAGCACTCTGCCTGTCCAACTATTGCTTCATCTGTTCTGGCCATGTCCTCCCAGGTCTTTCTCACTCTACACAGTCCTAGACCCCCAGAGGGTGTTTGCACTGGTCATCCCTTCTGCCCGGAGTGTCTTTCCACAGACATCAACGTGGCTACCCCCCTCTTCTCCTTCAAGTCTTTGCTTGTCAAAGGTAACTACCTTGTTTGAATTGTTACCTTCCTGTGCCCCTCACCCAAGTTCTCTCAATCTTCCTCATCCTGATCTATTTCCTTTTATAGAAATCATACCCTTCTAATCTCCTATGGAATTCACAAGTTTATCATTAAGTGTATTGTTTATTGATTTCCCTACATTAGGATATTCTTTCAAGAAAGCAGGAATTTTTATCCATTTTGTTCACTCTCCTGCCTAGAATAGTGTCTGCCACAGACAATAAACATGAAAAGCTAGTTCTTTGAAAAGAATAATAAACTAGATGTACTTTTGATAAGACAGAGTAAGAAAAAAAGAGGGAAGTCACAGGTAAACAATATAGAGAATAAAAAGGGGATATAAATAGAGTAGATTTTTAAAACCATAAAAGAACATGTTTATACCCACCCAAAAGTTCAAAATACAGATATCTTCCTAGAAAATGGACAACAATTTCCTGGAGAAGTATAGCTTACTGAAACTTAGTCAAGAAAGAAAAAACAGAAAGTCAAATGTAAAACTGTAGCATTAGGGAATTGAAACAGTAGTTTTCAGTCTCTTCATCAAAAAACTCTACTGGGCCCAACAGTTTTACAGAAAAATTCTACCAATCTGTCAATTCTTATCACTGTTCTGGTGAATAGAAAAGGGGAGAGAGAATCTAAATTCATTCTATGAAAATAACCAAAATATCAAAACTGGGCAAGGACAGAAGGAGAAAGGAAGACAAAAGCCAATTTCACTATTAAACAGAGACATAAAAACCCTGAATTAATTATCAGCAAATCTAAGCCCATCAAGGATAATAAGAACTAAACACACATCATGGCCAGGGTTTAATCCAAGGAATGAAAAGATGGCTTAACATTAGAAGATGTATTAATGTAATTCATATATGAAAAATTAAAGAAAAAAAAGATATATGCTCATCTCAATAGATGTAGAAGAAAAAAGCACAATAAAATTTAATACCCAACACTTTTAACCTAAGAAAAAGTGTTTACCAAGAATCTATAGCGATGACTATAGTTATGGGTGAAACATTAGAAGCATTCCATTTAGAACTGGAAACAAATGAGAATGTCTGCTATCAGTGCTTCTCTGAAATATTGTCCTGGAAGGTCTAGTCTTAGCCAGGGAAACAAGACAATAAAATGGGATCAAAGTTACAAATTTTGAAAAGGAGGAGAGATAATTACCAATATTTGCAGATGATAGAAGAAAACTTTTGATCACTTGGGAATATGGAAGGTGGCACAGTGAATCATGCTCAGATATCCCCTCTCCCCAACTGCCACTCCAACCAAAGACTAATCGTAGATGAATATCAAAAGAGAAGAGAGAAAGACATAGCCAATCTCAAATATAAAGATTATATCTCTGTAAACAAGAACAGAATTGCAGGATGGTGCTGGGTTCCTAGTCTGGGAGAAGGCAGCTCTGTGAGGTAAGTGGGGTCCTAGAGTGCTCCAAGTCAGGTGTGGAAAATCAGCACCAGGCCCACCTGTGGTAGTGGGGGGAGGGGATCCCCAACTTAGTAAAGGAAGCTAAAAACAAAAGCAATACAACCAAAAAAATAGCTATAGTCCTTTTACTTGGGGCTATAGCTTTATTTAGGGAGACAGGATGGAAAAACAAGGCCTCACTAATAAGAGCTGAGACAACCCGCCCCCAACTGGAGGAGAGAGTCTAAAGATGAGAAGGTGTGGGAGGCAGCTGGGTGGCTCTAGTCAGTTAAGTGTCTGACTTCAGCTCAGGAAATAATCGTCCTGTGTCCTCCGATCAAGCTCTGTGCTCAGCGGGGAGTGTGCTTGTCCCTCTCCCTCTGCCCATCCCCCACCCCTGCTCTCTCGTTCTCTCTTTCAAATGAATGAATAAAATCTTCAAAAAAAAAAAAAAAAGATGAGAAGGGGAGGAGGTGATGGGAGGGAATGGGGGGGAGGCCAAACACAAGCGTCTCATTGAACATTGAAATGAGACTGATCTATTGTGTTAGAAGTCAATATAATAGTTATCTTTGGGGTGGCAGTGATTAAGAAGGGATACACGGAAGGGGTTTTAAGAACCTGGTAATGTTTTATTTCTTGATCCGGATGATGGTTACAGAGGTGAATTCACTCTGAAAATTCATTAATCTGTATACTAATAATCTGTGCACTTGTCTGTATATATGCTGTACTTTAATAATGAATTTACTTTAAAAAATTCTGCAAACAAAATGCCTAAATATATACAGAAATCGAATGTTTACAAAGATAGTCAAAAGCCAATAAATGAATCATGAATTCATTCCAGGTAAAATAAGGTTTTAAAAGCCTTTGACATTGGGCGCCTGGGTGGCTCAGTTGGTTAAGCAACTGCCTTCGGCTCAGGTCATGATCCCAGGGTCCTGGGATCGAGTCCCAAATCGGGCTCCCGGCTCAGCAGGAAGCCTGCTTCTCCCTCTCCCACTCCCCCTGCTTGTGTTCCTGCTCTCACTGTCTCTGTCTCTGTCAAATAAATAAATAAAATCTTTAAAAAAAAAAAAAAAGCCTTTGACATCGACTTTAAAATAAGTATGCTGAGAATCTACAAGGATAAAAATAAAGACAGAGAATAAGAAATCATGATATAAAAACAGGCATAGATGATAAGATATATAGGAAAAAACTAGTTCAAAAATTGGAAATGAAAAAGATAACCATTGAAATAAAAAAGAAATCAATACTATAATTTTTAGTACAGAAGTAAAAAACTTTTTAAAATTTATTTATTTTAGAGAGAGAGAAAGAGAGAGAGCACAAGCAGGGGGAGAGACAGAGGGAGAGGGAGAGGAAGAATCTCAAGCAGACTCCATGCCCAGCACAGAGCCTGATGCGGGGTTCAATCTCATGACCCTGAGATCTTAACCTGAGCGGAAATCAAGAGTAGGATGTTTAACCAACTGAGCCACCCAGGCGCCCCAGAAGTAAAAAAAACTTTTAATATGAAAGTATAGTTAAAAAGTATAGACAATAGATGGAGAGGTTCCAATTTTTATCTAGTAGCTATTCTATAAAGGAAGAGAATAGGAGAAGCAGCAATATTTTGAAAAGATAATTGTTAAGAATTTTCCATAACCGAAAAAATATATGAGTTCTCCAATCAAAAATTACACTCAGGGTAATGAGTGAGATAAAAAATAAACAGGGGCACCTGTGTGGCTCAGTCAATTAAGCATCCAACTTAATTTCGGCTCAGGTCATGATCTCAGGGTTGTGGGATTAAGCCCCAAGTGGAGCCCCATGTGGAGCCCTGCGTCAGGCTCTGCACTCAGCAGGGAGTCTGCTTCAGGATTCTCTCTCTCCCTCTGCCGTGCCCTTCTCAAATAAATAAATAAACCTTTATAAATCAATCAATCAATCAATCTAAAGGTATATTATAGTATAACACCAGAACATCACAGATAAAAAGATATTTTAAAAATTCCCAAATGCATTGGAAAACTTTGAAGAAATGGATAATTTTCTAGAAAAATATAATTTAGTGAAACTCACTCAAGAAGGAATTGTAAGCGCAAATAAAACTACTAGCATCCAAACATTAAATTGGTAATCAAGAGTCTTCTCTGGCCTTAAAGTACACTAGAGCTAGATGGTTTTATCTGAGAACTCCACTGCTTTAAAGTACAAGTAATCTTTATCTTATATAAACTGTTCATAGAATAAAAACTTATTTCATGAGGTTATAATAATCCTAGAATCAACAGGACATGGGTAATACAAGAAAATGATAGATAATTTTTTATGGACATACATGCAAAATAATATATATAAGTATATACAAAAATAAAAATAAATTTTGGCAAAATAAAACAGCATTGTATTAAAAAACACACCATGATTAAAGGGTTTGTTCCTGGTGATCTTAGTCTGATTGGGCTAGCCCATGGGGCTTAGAAGAAAATATGAAAAATTGTCTTTATAGTAAGAGTGCTTAAACAAGACACCAGAAGCACAAATCATAATAAGAACTAAGAATTAAGACAACAATGTAATGACTATTTTTTCTATCAAGTTGACAATATGAAAAACGTTTGATACTACAAACTATCGGCAGACAGGCAGGGAAACAGCCATGCTCACATACTAATCGGCAGACAGGCAGGGAAACAGCCATGCTCACATACTAATAAATTGCTACAACTTCTTTGCAGGGCAGTATTTCCCACATCTATCAAAAACCCATAAGACAGGGGCGCCTGGGTGGCTCAGTCGTTAAGCGTCTGCCTTCAGCTCAGGCCATGATCCCAGGGTCCTGGGATCGAGCCCCGCATCGGGCTCCCTGCTCGGCGGGAAGCCTGCTTCTCCCTCTCCCATTCCCCCTGCTTGTGTTCCCTCTCTCTCTGTGTCTCTCTCTGTCAAACAAATAAAATCTTTAAAAAAAAAAAATCCATAAGACAGAAATCCTTTCAGATCTAGTATATCATGTATAAACGGCCATTTAGAGTAACAAGATAGCTCTGTGTGTTCATATGGCAGAATTTCACACGAACACACAAATTTTATATACATATAAGGAGGCCATTCTATACACACACACAAATAAGTGCTTGAGAGAAAGCACACATGAAGCTAGCAGCACCTTTTAAAAGCCATCCACTAATGCAGGGGATGAATGCACTCATGCACTCTGAACTTTGGAGCAGGGAGGGGTGCTGAGAGAGGCATGAGGTGTTGCAAGAGAGGGAAGAATTGCAGCAGGCCTCCTGGAAGATGTGAAGAACATACATCAACAAAAAGGTATGAGCAGCTCCAGACAGAAGGATTGACACATTCTAAAGCTGGGGACTGACAATTAAATGTCTTGTGAACACGACTGAATAGGGGCCTGCTATGGGGAATAGGGTTGGGGGCGGGGAGCAGCTTTCCAAGGGGAAGGACCAGTGCTCAGAAGAGAGGGATCTTCACCAGCCAGAGAACCTCCAGGCCACGGGAGTGTTTAGGAGTGTTTAGATTTGCTACATTAAGACAGCAGGCGTGGTGGGTGGGGTTTTTACCTGGGGAAAGGTAGAATGCAAGTAGCACCTGCGGGAGTTTTTTCTAAAGGTCATCCTGTCATCTGCAGTTAGCAGGGACTTGCTAGCATAGTCCCACCAAGAAGGACGACAAACCTAAATTTGAGTTGAGTCAGTGGATTAGCAAGGACATCTACCGTTCACAATGCCAAAATCTCTGTTAGTCTGGAAAAGTAAAAAAAAAAAAAAATTTTTTAAAGATTTATTTATTTATTTGACAGAGAGAGGGAGAGAGAGCACAAGCAGAGGGAGCTGGAGAGGGAGAAGCAGGCTCCCCAGTGAGCGGGGAGCCCGATGAGGGGGCTCGATTCCAGGACCCTGAGATTATGACCTGAGCCGAAGGCAGACGCTTAACGACTGAGCCCCCAGGCGCCCCATGGAAAATGGTACACTGGATATTTATAGGGGGAATGTAAATCATATTTTGGAATTAATCAAGTCTTATTTTTTTAGAGTCATCCTGGCTTGTGCCAGGTGAAGAGGATTAATGCAGCTTTTAGAGAAAAGAGTATAAGAACTAGGGGGCTTGAGAGAGTGTCCTGGTCACCATCAGTCCCTTTATGATTGTAGGGTTTTTTTCATCCCTCTTCTAAATTCATCTCAAGAGAGGGCTTTTAGGGGACCTTCCAAAGGTTAACACTGCATAAATAGATGGCTTAAGAACTAGAACCTCCCAAATTAGCCGAGCTAATTTGGAAATTCCACCCAATTAGCCGAGTCCCCAAATTACCTGCACTTCCAATGCTGAGCCACAAAAGGAGTCCCCATGAGCAGAACTGTATTTTCCTGAGACCTGGGGGCATCGCTGAGCTGCAAGTCTCAGAGCTGGGGTGAAGCCGACTCCTACAAGCCAGCCTCTCAAAGTTTTGGACACCAAATACCCGCTTGGGTGGCACTAATCATTAACTGGCCTCTTGACCTGTAGAAGAAAAATGAACTCTCCCTATCTGTTTAACCTCCACAGTTAGTTGGTTTCTTCTTCTCAATGAAAATAAATACACTTTTCTTTTCTTTTTTTAAAGCAAGGGATGTTGAAACACATTGTCCTTCCTCTCTGAGCCAAACATCAACAGGAAGTGATTTCCTGCACCTCTCCCACTTCCCATTGCAAAATGTTAGTAAAAGCCAAGGCAGGAGTCTTTCATCTCGAGGTGATGACAAAATCCTCATCGTCCTGGAATCATCTGTGGACATGTTTGTCTCTCTAGGAAGACTCTGAGCAGCTTGAGGGCAAAGACTTTCTCCTTTCATTCTCCTTTCAGTTTTTGTTTTTGTTTTCTTGAGCGAGAAAGAACATGAGCGGGGGGGGGGGGGGGGCAGTGGTTAGAGGCAGAGGCAGAGGAAGAAACAGACTCCCCACTGATGGGGAGCCAGGCAACAACTGGGACCATCATCGATTAGGGAGCCTGATGAAGGGTCAGCCCCAGGACCCCGGGACCATGACCTGAGCCGAAGGCAGACGCCCAACCCATGGAGCCACCCAGGCGTCCTCCTTTCAGTTTTGAACCCCCATGGCCTAGAACAGAACTGAACCGATGTGTCTAGTTACATTTAACAGAAAGAGTAGAAGACTTCAAAGTTTGCCTCTGAGAGTACTATCCTGTCATAGACTCTTGGAGCTAGAAGTAAAGCCCAGCCTCTAAAAAGAGACGTTCACCTTCTTAAATTCGTGAAAACAGAAACTGAATGGTAGAGAACAAAAGTGACCTATAGAAACCCTGTTGCTAGAAGTGGCTGAGCTGGCCTGGAACCAGGGCGTTTCCAGTGTGCCACATGGCCTCTCCACCCGAAGGAGTGCCAGAAACCACAGAGAGCTTAGTCTGGGCAGGTCAGGGGCAAGGGGAAGGCAAGGTACTTGCCCAGCACTCCTGAAACTGTAGCACGCTGCTAGGGGGCAGGGAACCTGCCAGCAGGGCAATACTAAACGTTTCGGATGATAGCTCTGGGAGGTGGGTATAGCTTTAGGGCCTAGAGAGGTTAAGTAACTTGCACCAGGCCATGTAACATTGGAACAAGCTAATCCCAGTGTCCATACCAGGCAGGAACAACCCCCAAAGAGGCACTGGTGGCATGTCAGCATGGCTGTGCCAGACCTGGCCAGGCTGAGGATACATGGTTTGGGAAGGGCCAGCCCTGGCTTTCCCTCGTGCACGTGATCCCACTGCTCAAGCGCAGCTGCCACCAGGAAGGCGAGGGGCAATAAACAGGGCACAACCAAAGGCTGTTCTGCTGTCACAGACCACGCCAGGGGTGGTAGTCCAGGTCCTCGGGGAAGAGATGCCAAGACGGGACTAGATGTGAAAGAGATTTACTGGTGATAACATCTGCAAAGAATAAGGGGCGCTAAAGAAGTTAGAGACAGCCCTTAGACAGAGATGCAGGTCAGACACCTGTGAAGGAGAGCGGGCAGCAAAGAGGAAGACATTGAAAAGTCTTGGACTTCCTCACAGTTCCTGGAATGTTCTGGCAAGGGGAATGGGGAATCCTCAAGCTGAAGTTTCTCGTTAACGCAGTCCTGTGTCTTCTATGCATGAACCTGGGGATTAGCTCTCCATCCTGCTCTGTCACTAGCTGGGGTCAGTCTCTGCACAAAGACGAGGGGAGATCCAGAAAGGTGACAACTGGGACCATCATCGATTAGGTTCCCTGTGGCAGCAGACTGAAGGCTGCATTTTCACAGCCACTGACACCACCTCCAGAGTGGGCACGTCACACCAGTTACTCCAATTACCCCAGGAGAATGTCAGCCTCAGGACAAAATTTGGGTCTCTTTTGCTCAATGAGGTATCCCTAGAGCCTAGTGCAGTGCCTGCCACACAGCTGGTGCTCAATATTTGCCAAGGGAAGGCATGGTACATCTGATAGACTGTGCTCGTCTGGAGAGGACAGTGGCAAGGGGCCAGATCTGAGATAACACTTAGGCCCCCATTGTCATGTGCAGTCAGATGGCTTTATTTGCCAAGGATCCGAAAACCCACGAGGAGGCAAGCAAGAGACCAAGGATGGGTGTTCAGTATCCAGTGCTCAGAGTTCCCTGCTGTGTGCTCAGTGCTTGGAACAGTGTCTGGCATACAATAAGTGCACAAAAAATATTTGTTTGGGAAAAAAAAAGAAAGAGGGAGGGTGCCTGGGTGGCTCAGACAGTTAAGCATCTGCCTTTGGCTCAGGTCATGATCTTGGGGTCCTGGGATCAAGTCCCACATTGGGCTCCCTGCTCAGTGGGTATCTGCTTCTCCCTCTCCCTTTCCCTCTGTACTCTCCATCTCTCTCTCAAATAAATAAAATCCTTAAAAAAGAGAGAGAGAGAAGAGGAAGTGGAGGGAGAGGCTGGGGGGAAGAGAGGGAGACTTCTAGGCTACCACCCTGAGGGGTAACCATCATGCCCATTGAATCCCCCTGCAGCTCTCCCTGTCTGCCTATTCCCAGCTCAGATTCCCTGCTCCCTTGCCCTCTGTCAGGATCCCTAGCTAACAGCTCCATAAGTGAATATGCCTTTATTTATTTCTGTGTGTGTGTCCATGTGTGTCTGTGGAATCACTGCATTCACTGTGGGGGTGGGGGCGCGGGCATATAAACTAGTGTAATAACCAGTATGAACCAATTCTAGGAAATAATTCTAGGCCTCACCAGCTTAGGACTACAAAATGAGGTCACATTAATTTTTAAAGTGTAACTCCATGGGTTCACCAACTCAGAAGCTCTCTAAGCCTGTTCTTTTGAGATTTTATGGAAGTTTCATCATGTAGGCATGATCAATCATTAACTCCATTTTTTAGCCCCTCTCCCTTCAAGAGAATGGGGGGCAGGGCTGAAAAATCCAAGCATCCAATCACAGCTTGGCCTTCTTGGTGACCAGCCCTCATCCAGGAGTCATCCAGGAACCCACCCAGAGTGACCTCATTAGAACACAAGACACTCTTATCACCCAAGAATTTACAAGGGTTTCAGGAGCCCTGTGTCAGGAACTGAGGCCAAAGACCAAATATTAGAACTAAAGATGCTCCTAGCGCTCTTACAATGTAGGAAATTACAGGGAGCTCTGGGACAAGAACCAAGGACAGAGACCACTATATATATTTTCTACTATCTCACACCTAGTCTCATCCTCACCACAGCCTTCAAGGTAGGCATTGTTGGCTCCAAAGTACACTAGCCCTCAATAACCTGAGGCTCAGAGGGGTAACCATCATGCCCAGGAGCAGTGCCGGGTGTCAGTGGCAGGTCTTTTTGCAAAATAGCACAGAATGTGCCTTTCCTTAGGTCTAATTACCCCATTCCTGCAAGAAGGAAAACATGCATGCCTTCAGAGAGTGCCTTCCTCCCAGTTTCCTGGATTCAGGATTGGTGTGAAATAAGGGACACCAGAAAGCACATCTCAACTCAAAATGTCGCCTTCACTAGAGCAGGCTCCAGTAGACATCATCCTGCTGGAGATTCCTTTGTTTGCTTAAAGTCATGTTTCCTAGTTTCATTCATTTACTGCCACCTTCCCTATTTTTGCCATGTCCACTTACCACCTGTGCTTACATGTCTTTCAAGTTTTCATTTAAATAAGCTTTCATAAATGTACTTTAGTAGGGCAGTTTATATCAAAGAGAAGACATAAGACTAGCCCCTGAAGTGGTCTGACAAGCAGACTGTGTCACCTCCGCTTGGTGGCATTAGCAATGGGAGATGGTTGTCCATATACCATCCAAAATGAGGCAACACCATGGTTTGAAGCATGGTCCTCTATTCAAAGCACAAACCTCTATCCACAGCTCTGTAGCTCAGGAGAAACCATAGCGTTCTTTATTGGACTCTGTCCCAATCTTCAGACAACCTCATTTTTGACTCATGTTCTTTGGATGTTAGAGTTGAAAATCCATGGGCGCCAAGCCCAGAGACTCTGAGAGTGGACGCTTGCCTGAGACCGCCCTGCCTGTACAGATGATGATATGGAAAAACAAAAGGTTAAGTAGGACCCTTAAGAGGGGCAGGTGTAACCAAGCACAGTATGGAGAGAGAAGTCCCAATCGTGGCCCAGGGATTGGGTGGGGTGCCTTTGTGTCAGAGGAAGAGGAGGCTCTCTGAGGAGGGGAGGGATGCTGAGAGGAGAGTGAAGATTCTGTCCATTTCACAGTCTGACCTGGCCTCCGTTCTGCCCCTCCCTACGGCTGCACCCAAATCCACATTTGAAGCCCTGACTTCACCTCATAGTTGTGGAGAGGTAAACAGAGGGCACGAGCTTCTGCCATCACCATGGAACTCTTGGGTTTCATTTTGGCCTTGTCTAAGGAAAACTTTCTAACTACAGCTAACAGTTGTAGTGTGATAGGACTAAAGACACATGGCCTGGGTTTAAACTGCAGCTCCTTCTCACCTAGATGTGCGACCTTGGACAGATGGCGGCTTCTCGGAGCCCAATTACTTCATCTGTTAACGGGTCGTGATGGGCAGCACTTTCTTCCTCTTCTTTTTCCTTCTCTAAATGGGAAGAGTCTACCCTACTCCCCAGGTGTCATTTCTCCCAATCCCCAAACCCTAAGGATGAAAAATGATGGCAGGGCTCCCCACTATGCCCTAGCTGGATGATCCCTGGATTCCTAACCAGATCCCAGCAGCCATTCCTTGAGGAGCTGATTCAGTAGGCTGGTTGGTTGTGAAATCATCAGAATCTCCATTCCTTCCCCGACACTCGCTGTAGCTCTGTGGCTATCTCAAAAAAGATACACTTTTACCCTGGAGAAGTAGAGAGAGGAGTAAATGGAGAATATGGTGGCTGAAGAAGCTTGGAGAAGGGTGGCTGAACCCAATGCTAGTTTTTCAGATCTTAAAAAAAATATTGCCAAGACTTCTAGACAACATCTAGCAATCTTAGCAATCTAAGATCTAGCAATCTTAGATAACAAAGAAAGCAAATGAAGCACCATCATATAGCAGGTCGAAAATATTTCATTAATCCTGTAATGTTACACATGATCTATTCTGTTTTAGTAAACATGTATTAACGTGATAAGCATGATAAATTCATATGTGCATCAGATCTTTTTTAATTTACTTTAACATGCATATAAGGACGCGTGCATGGCTCAGTTGGTTAAGCGTCTGCCTTCAGCTCAGGTCATGATCCCAGTGTCCTGGGATTGAGCCCCGCGTCGGGCTCTTTGCTCAGTGGGAAGTCTGTTTCTCCCTCTCCCACTCTCCCTGCTTGTGCTCTCTCCCTCTCTTTTCTCTCTCTGACAAATAAAATCTTAAAAAAAAAAAAAAAGAACATGCATATAATTAAGTTTATTATCTCTTTCATCTGTTCATTCTCATCCTTCCTCCTTCTCCACACACACACACACACACTAGCACTCACAGTCAGGAGCAAAGGCAGAGACCATGAGTCACATGTAGGTGGGTGGGCAGAGGTTGTGAGGGGAGTGTGCAATTGTTCTCTTCTGTTTGCTTCTTTTTTCTCAGAGAGATAGCAAGCAAGGTTGCCAGTTGAGAGTAAAGTCTGAAGAGGAGATTTTGAGGTTTGAGAAAAAAGAGTCTGAAAATCTGAACTCTTTTTGAAGTGTGCCTGTGATGAAGAGAATCTCAAAGCAAATATAGCAGGATCTCTAGAGTCTTTCTCGGGTGTCCCCAGTTGTGGCTGAGGTCCTACCTGGGAAATAACAAATGCTTATTCCCCACCCTCCTACCCCCTTCCCCCACCTCCTCCACTGCATTCTAAAGGGACTGGAAGGACTCGGAAAGGCAGATCCCAGTAGGATTTAGGAGGAGGTAGCAGAACTGCTCTGTTATCAGACCTCCCATCCCCACCTCCCCCAGCTGAAAACTAGTGATTTGAATGAAAAATAAAGAGTCACAGTACAGTTCTATGGGGGTTCTCCCTTACCTTTTTGAAAGGGGAGGAGAGGTGGTGCTCTTTCTGATCCTTCACAACAAGCCTGTGAGTGAGGGCCTACCCAAGATTGAAGGTGACCGCATCAAGGTCACATGGGCATCTATTTCTGAGTTGGATGTCTCAGGGCCTATTTGAGAGACATGGGCGGAAATGTAAGACAGCAGCAGGTGGGAAGCCTGCACTCCCACTGCTGGATGTAAGCAGAAAGGACGAGCTTCCCCTGGGCTGAGTGGACTCCTCAGAAGAGAGTTGTCTTGAGCCTTTCCTACCAGTGCTCCACCAGTAAGAAAGATCTCAGGGCAACACTTGAGAGGAGCAAGGAGCCTAGAAGAGGGTGGGGAGGAATGTCCCCATTTCTCCTCCAAGTTCCTTGGGCCCAGGATTGATGGTGGTGGGGAGGGAGGAGGGCATGGCATCAAAGTTTTAGAATTGATAAAACTGGACTGGAATTCCTACTTCTGGGCATAAATCCAAAGGAAATCAGGGGCACCTGGGTGGCTCAGTCAGTTAGGTGTCTGCCTTCAGCTCAGGTCATGATCTGACGGTCCTGGGATCTAGCCCCGCACCGGTCTCCCCGCTCAGTGGGGAGTCTGCTTGTTTCTCAGCTCCCCCCCCCCAACTTGTGTGCACGCGCGCTCTCTCTTAAATAAATGAATGAAATCTTTAAAAAAAAAAAATCCAAAGGAAAACAGGGTCTCAAATGGTCTGCACTTCCTTGTTCACTGCAGCATTATCTACAATAGCCAAGGTATGGAAACAATCAAGTGTCAACAGATGAATAGATAAAGAAGATGTGGTATATATATACATACAATGTAGTATCATTCAGCCCTGAGAAAGAAGGAAATCCAGCCATTTGCAACAACAGGGATGGACTTTAAGGCATTATGCTAAGTGAAACAGCCAGACAGAAAAAAAGACAAATACTGCATGGTATCTCACTTATATGTGGAATCTTAAAAAAAAAAAAAAAAGTCAAACTCATAGAAACAGAGTAGGAAAGTGGCTGCCAGGGGCTGGGAGGTGGGAAAATAGGGAGAGGTTGGTAAAAGGGTACAAACTTTCAGCTGGAAGATGAATAAGGCCCAAGGATCTGAGGTAAAACATGGTGGCAACAGTTGATAACACTTTATTGTAGAATTGAAATTTCCTGAGAGTAGAACTTAAAATGTTCTCACTGCAACCCCCCCCAAAAAAAATAAATATGTGCAGTGATAGATGTGTTAACTAGATGGGGGGAGTCTAGTCACAATGTGTATGTACATCAAATCACCACGATGTACTTTAAATACCTTATATGTGTCAATTACGCCTCAATAAAACTGAAATTAAAAAAAAACACTGGACTGGGATCAACTGGATTGGGTTTTATACGCTCCCCACCCCCCACCAAAAGACCAAAAATTATGTGATCTGCTAAGGGATAGGAGAAGCAGCTTCAACAGGGTACTCTGAAGGCAGTAATGGAGGAAAAATAAAATCATTTCATGTTCGTTTCTCACTAAATTCAGACGATTGACCAAACCAGGTACAGAGGTAAAACAGGTCATGCCTCAGATTCCACTTGTTAAAATTCTCTCCTGCTCTTTCCTATACTGTAAGATTGATATAAACATCCCAGGTCTGCTGTTTGGTTAGTGCTAAGAGAATTCTAGTGTTCCACCTTGAAAGTGGAGGCTAACTACTGGGAAAAGAAACCTCAGAAAGACAAGGAGAAATGTTTCCTCTTTTACATCTCCAGAAAAGCACTCACTGTTCTGTGCTATAAAGTGAGATCTTATCAAGTGGGAAATCGAAAGCAGTCATGAGGGTCTCCAACTTATTAATCTTCTGCTCAGGAATCTTGCGTAAAAATGTATACACTATGTGTTTTCTATGATTCTAAACTGTCCTCAGAATATTTATACAAAGGAGTCTTTTAAGACACAGGAATTTAAGAAGTTATTACATTGTTCTGTGACTTGTAGCCCAGCATCCTTGAAATTCTGCAACTCCAGTTGGTTGTCTTACTGAAGAATCTGTTTTCGTACTCGTAATATTTAAAACATGTTTGTTTTCTGAAATATTTAAATACATAGGAGAGTTTTTTGAGCCAGAAAATGAACTTTGGAATTCCCTTCTCCCTTTATGTATAGAAGACTTATAAGTCCCATGCCTTTGCTGGAGTTCTGCTGCAAATATGGAGCTGAGAGCTTTGTCGCATGCAAGTCGGCACAGGTGCATGGTTAAAGCATCAGACTCTCCATCTCTCCCAGTGCATCACAGGATGCTCCGGGCAACCGTGAAGCAGCAGGTGTCTGAAACAGATGTGGAACTGCATGTTGAAAGCATTCACATCCACACAACATGATGAACTTCCCAAGTAAATATTTATTGAACGTCTCTCATGGGCCAGGCAGGGAGGCCACAAAGAGAACAAGACAATTCCTCACAAGGAACCTGAGGTTGTCCTCAGAAGACACCCAATGACCACACAACAGGATCAGTGTGATGACAGGGCTGGAGACAGAAGGCTGTGGGCATATGAGGAGAAAATGGCCAAGTATCCAAACAATCAGAGCAGGTTTCACCTAGAAGGTTCTACCTGAGCTGGGACTTGAAGGATGATTAAGAACCTACCAGGGGATGAATGGAGCACTGGGTGTTATACGCAAACAATGAATCATGGAACACTACACCAAAAACTAATGATGTAATGTATGGTGACTAACATAAGATAATAAAATTAAATTAAAAAAAGAAAAAAACCTACCAGGTGAAAAAGGAGAGAGAAGGGCAACAAGAAATGAAGAAAGGGGGTGTGCATTCACTGGAACATGAGCAGAAGTTCGGCATGACTGATTTGTTATTTGTAAAGAGAACTCTGGAGGGCAAGGAGGAAAGGAAGACTGGATTAAGGCACCAGGCAGGTTAATGAACAACACTCATTCATATATACGGACTCAGTAACTCCCGTGTTCCCAGGTACCATGCTAGGTTGTGTGTGGAGGAGAATAAAGACAAGCAGATGGACAACAACAAAACTGGCAATACGTGAAGTGTCACGGCCAGGGATGTACAGGGTACAGCTAGGAGTAGCACCTCCCCAGACCTGAGTAGCTTGGACTGCAGAAATCCAGCTGAAAGATGGTTGGTGCAAAAAGGTAAAAGAGATAGTAGATGTGAAGGATATTGAGGAGGCAGAACCACCTGGCAGATGCTGTTGGGACCCCACATATCACCCTCGCTGTTCCCATGCACTGTACAGCTTGCCGCTGCAACCATCTCTGAGTCTTCTGCCTGAAGACATCTGGGTTTGGCTGGCACAAGAGGCAAGCCAAGGAGTACCAGAGAGTTAGCATCCCGAGGATAGGTCCTCAACCACTGTCAGATGGAAAGGGGCGGATAAACACCTCAGGTTTGCTTGCGCCTCAGGTGGGACACCTTTGAGCAGTGGCTTATACAGAGAACCCAGATGGACTAAGTCCCAACTGCCCATAGTGGTAACGTGCTCAGTAACATACCTTCTACTGGCCTCCCTCCCCTCCCTGTCTCACTTCCCCATTCTCCTATCGCTTCCTGGAATCCCCTCCCCAGTAAATGACTTGTACTTAAATCCTTGTCTCAGAGTCCAATTTTGAGGAACTCAACCTGAAACAAACAGAAAAAACTTACTCAAAGCTTAGACAATGAACATGAAGACTCAAATATGAGGCTTGGAGACTTCTACCTTGGGGAGATGCTGACCCTGTCAACTGAGATAAAGATTCTTCAGGATAGAAAGAGGGACAGATTTGGGGGGGGAAACAGGATGAATTTGGAAAGATGAGCTTCAGGTGCTCAAGGGACTTGTCATCTCAAAATTCCTGGAGTACAAGGTTAAAACTCTTGACTTGGGGAAAAGCGAAAAGAAACTGGACTACACAAGAGGAAAAAAACCATAAGAAATGATGTCACATCTCCCTAAAGGGTGATTATAGTGTCTTCCTTTGACCCCAGAGCATACAAAGCCCTGGCTGTCTTCTCCAGCCGGTTTCTGTATTCCAGTTTCTCATAGTTGGAGCGGCTCACTCCTTTCAGACCATACATAACTCCCCACCAGCAGCCAGCAATAGCAGCTGTAGAATCGCTGTCTCCCCCATGGAAAAAGGCTCGGTGGGCAAGCTCCTTCCAGGAGTCTCCCGCACCCAGGATGGCATCGTAGGCAATCATGGGGGCGTCGTGCCCACTGCTGCCACCCCAGCCAGAGTAGCTCACCGAGGCATAGAACTGATCCCTCTCCTTCACATCAAAGGGCTTGGGGAAGATAGGGGCTGACTTGCCATCCAAAATCCCTCTAAGTTTTAGGTATTTTTCCCATTGGTCTTGGAAGTAGGACCTGTAGGAAGGAAAAATTCTACAGTCAATTGAAAAAACAAATTTGAGAGCCATAAGGAAAGGTACCAGATAGATGTGTGAACAGGGAAAATTCCAAGATGACTTCAACTTCTTGTGCTAATATCAAAATTGTAATTAGAAACTCAAAATGAGCTCTAAGCAGAATTTGTTCAATAAATTTTTGCCAAAGATTAATATAAACAAGGCACTGATACCTGTTGCTAAATAAAGAAGATACATAGGAAGTTAAAGGTGAGAAATGAAGGTCTATTTTTCCTGAATTGAGAATAGTGTCAAATGTCACCTGCCAAGGGTGAAATTTATTTAACTTTTTTCCTTTTCCTTTCCCTTTCCCTCTCCTCTCCTCTTCCTTTCTTTCTCTTTCTCTCTCTTTCTTTTTTTAAGTAGGCTCCACGCCCAGTATGGAGCCCAGTGTGCGGGTCCTGAATTCACAACCCTGAGATCAAGACTGGAACTGAGATCAACAGTTGGAAGCTTAACTGACTGAGCCCCCCAGGTGCCCCTTTATTTATTTTTTAAATTTTATTTATTTATTTGACAGAGAGAGAGTGCGCGCGCACACAGGCACGGGGAGCGGCAGGCAGAGGGAGAGGAAGCAGCAGGTTCCCCACTGAGCAGGGAGCCCTGTCGAGGGGCTTGATCCCAGGACCCTGAGATCATGACTTGAGATGAAGGCAGACGCTTAACCGACTGAGCCACCTAGGCGCCCACTTTATTTTCTTATTAAAACTTGTATAAATTTAAGGCATACAACATGATATAATATACAAATACATAGTAAAAAGATTATGATAAGCTAATTAACACATCATCTCCTTATACACTTATATTGCTTTTTCAAGACAGAACTTTGGAACATCATCACCACAGGTGATTTCAGCAGAAAGCTTCTAGACCTTTTTACTCTAAGAAAGGTGATGTGACGTGAACTCACTAAAAAGGGGAACCGTGGCTTTACTACTTACGAACTAACTAGTGAAAAAAACCTATCTCTTGGGCACTGTAACCAAGGATTTCAAAACACTGTGTCATGACAACACTGAAGAAACAAGTTCCAGGAATAAGCAGGAAAGTTCACAGCAGTATGAACTTTGCAGTACAGGACAGCCACAAAACCGACAGAAGGCTGGGATACAGAACAGGATCCCTACACAACAGAGAAGCGCTGCAGGTGTACCACTCATTGAGGTCTTCACTGGCTACTTGGTGGCAACCACTGCAGGCACTGAACTTGAAACCCTTAGCAGGTGGCGGTGCTGGATGCAGCAGATAACAAAAATGGATGGTGAAAACCAGGATGGTTGCTTTGATCTATGAATTCTAAGCATACATATGCATGCACGTGCAGTCAGATTCAATCATTTTTTTTTAAGATTTTATTTATTTATATTAGATAGAGCACATGAGGGGGGGCATGGGGGGGTCAAAGGCAGAGGGAGAAGCAGGCTCCCTGCTGAGCAAGGAGCCCAATGTGGGGCTCGATCCCAGGACCCCGAGACAATGACCTGAGCTGAAGGCAGACAGTGAAATGACTGAGCCACAAAGGCACCCCCCAGATTCAATCATTTTCCCGCAGGAGCGTGCATCTACCAACTTACCAGTGTTGAAGATTCTTCTCCAAAAAGTAGCCTGATTGGATAATGTACTTTTTAGCTTCTGGTAGCACCTCCATCAGTTCTTTACCCCATTGCCTGGGAGGCTTGCCGTTCACAGCAAAGGCTGTAAAAAGAGCAGAAACAAGGGCTCCCAGGTAGCCTGTGGGGTGGTGGTGGGTCATCCTGCCGCTCTCGATGCTCACCTGGATCAGTGTGTCCAGCTGGCTGAGGTGAGGGAACCGGAGGCCGATGCACATGGCACGCATGGCAGCCCCGCAGCCACCCTCGTGGCTGTTAAAGGGAATCCTCCAGCCATTGGCCTCATCTGGCTTCAGCAGCAAGGCATTCTGCACTGAAGCACCCCCTGGGAAAAGTCGGGGAGAGCAGAGGGTCAGTGTAACCAAAGCAAAGGTCCCTGCAGGAGGAAACAACCAAGCTCGGTCTCTAAAGTTTCTTTGATGGACAGGGAAATCCCCCAAAATATGATGAATGCCCCCAGACTCCAAACCCCAAGCCAACACTGTTCCTTACTTTTTTTTTTTTTTAAGATTTTTTTTTTTTAATTTATTTGAGAGAGAGAATGGCAGAGAGAGAGAGAGCATGAGAGCAGGGAGGGTCAGAGGGAGAAGCAGACTCCCTGCTAAGCGGGGAGCCCGATGTGGGACTCGATCCTGGGACTCCAGGATCATGACCTGAGCTGAAGGCAGTTGCTTAACCAACTGAGCCACCCAGGCGCCCCTGTTCCTTACTTTGTATATAACCCCTAGCATGAGAAGATTGATGATACAAGAATCAGACTCATATAGAGTGTCTTGGAATCTTTATCAGTTATTACTGAGACATCATAATAACTCCAAAAGATAGGTTTAACATATTATTGTCTTTTCTTAAATGACTAAGGTAAGGCTCAGAGCTTAAGAACCTTGCTCAAAATCACTTAACCAGCTAGCTAGTGGCCTCATCAAAACCATCAGACTCAGAGCCCAAGCCCTTAGATAACCCAATGAGAACCTGACCAATGGAGATCTGAATGCTAGAAAGTGGCTGCAGGTTCTACAGTGAGGAATACCAGGCTCATAAAAGGAGCCATGGGTTCAGAGCAACAACGTGCCTTTGGGTACCCTATGTTTTGTAAGCCTCTTTTTTTTACTTAATATATAATATCTTTCCATATCAGTCAATATTTATCTGCATAATTTTAAATGGCTGTGAACACATTACCATAATTTTAAAAATTAGAGAACATTTAGGTTGTTTCTATTTTTATCACAACTACAAAAAACAACTGTCTTCTTGATATTTAAATCTCAGTCAACATTTTTAATGAGTGCCTTGGGCCTGTTTTATTCTCCACCTGCCCGTGACCTCCACTGGCCACACTCACCTGGTGCCCAGCCATCCATGTCTTCCATGCAGTCTTGGTAATGCTTAGCAAGTAGGGCATAGAGGTGAGCCAAATCCAAGACTTTGCCGGCTTCCACAAGAGCTTCAGCCGTGGCCAGGTGCATCACCGTGTCATCGCTGACTCTCCATCTCTCCACATCGATGGCGTCCAACCCACCACGCTGGGCCAGCTGCTGGTGAATCTTTTCCCCATCCCGGAGAAACTCCCACTTCCCGTTGAAGTACCCCAAGGCATCTCCAGCTGCACTCAGCACCATGGCAGCCACATATCTCTCCATCAGTCCCTCACACATGGTGAGGCTGTCTCTGCAGGAATATTAAGATATACAGAGGATGAGGAAAAAGAAGAATCAGAAAAAATAACGGCCCTACCTACATGTTACTGAGCACTCACTACTTGTAGGGCATTGTATTAAGTGCATCTCATTTAATCCTCACAACTGCTCTATAAGAAATGTATTAGACCCATTTTAGGGGTGAGTACATTGAGGATCACCAAGAGAACGCAGTATTAGAAACATGATGTGCCTTATCTTAGGTCACAGAGCTACTAAGTGGCAGGGCTGGGATTCCAGCTTAGGTCCATCTGACTCCACAGCCAACGATTTTAACTATGACTCCATCTTTGCCTCTCTGTGAGTAGCAAGCCCATTAAATTCTGCGAGTCAAACCAAGCTCATCATTTTCTCTTTTTAGTTGGGATTTGGCCTTGGAAGTATACCCCTCCTTTATTAAATAGTAGTACTTTCCATTGGCATCACAATACACAGTTTACAAAGCACCTGCACATTCTGTCTCAGTAGTAGGCAGGGATGACAATACGCATTTCACAGATAAGAAAACTGAGGCTCAGAGAGGGTAAATTCACACAACCAGTGATGGAGGCACTTGAGATCCAAATCTTCTGACTCCAGGCCACTCCTCCTCAGCACAGATCTACTTACCTTGGGCAACCTCTTTGTGCCTCAGCCTCTACATCTCTAAAATGGTGACAAAATAGTAACAACCTCACTGGTTTGTTGTGAGAAGTAAATAAATTAATTTTTGTAAAGCACTTACAACAGTGCTTAGCACATAGTAAGCACCATTTTTATTCATACACAACCAGGGGAATAGATTTTTCTGTTATTGAACTAGAATACTTTCTCCCCACAACCTTCCTTTCAACATCAACATTTTAATTTTGTCTTCCTGCTAAATGATTTGCCTTCTAGAGTCTTAGGATCTCAGCTAATATTCCCTCCACAAATCTAGTCCCTGGTGAAGTGCTGGTTTCCCTGGAGGTGCATTTCCAATTCTCCATTGTGCCCTACCGCCTGCAGCATTCATGTTCAGCCCTCCACCGTCTGCCCCAACTCTACCCACCTCCTTCACCGGCAGGGGCCAGGCGCTTTTAAACGACCCGCTGCTGTGGGCCAGAGAATGCAGGCTGGCAAGCACCTGGAGAAGAGTAAATGATGAAGACCAGCTGAGCATACCAAACCAGAGGTACTGACCTTACTGAGTTTCTTGATTCACAAAGGCTCTCTGTAAAACGTTGTTTACGTATTTTATTATTTACAAACGATACCTAGGAACTGGAGTTCCGGGCTACAAGACCTGGCTCTGCCAAGAGTCAGGTGTATGACTGTGGACAAGCCACCCACTCTGGACCTTGACTGTCCCATCTATGAATAGGAGAGTGGGGGCTCCCACCGTGCGCTGAGACCTTCGCAGTCCAAGCTTAGCTGGCTTTTAAGCACCAACTTTTAACCCCCTGTATCCCCTCTCCCAATGTCCTCAGCTTCTAGTCTGCCATTCCTTCTGGCTCTACCCGAAAGTGTGTTTTTGTGAAGGGCAAGCAGAGGTGGCGGACGATGACCATTTCTTTCCTCGGAAATTCTCTTTTAACATTTACACGTACTGCTCTCAGCCTCCCGGTTTCAGAACACCATTATTCCTTAAACTCCTCTTCTACCGTTTACATTCTTGGCCCCGAACTATAACTATATATTCATACAAATTCAAAACTTCAAAACTAAGGTCTGGGCAGCGGCTTCCTGGCGGTCCTCTCCTTTTTTTTTTTTTGGTAGTGGTGGTGGGGAAGCACGCCTGGACAGGGGCTGGGTGGGTGCCTGGTCACCGCCTGGTAGGCGCGCGTTTGCGCGCGCGCGGGGGGGACGCGGGGCTGAATGCGCGGGTCTCCGGCGGAGGCGCGCGCGAGGGCAGGGCCGAGCAAGAGTCGGGGGAAGGAGGGCAGGCGGGACCCCGGGCACTGCCGGGAGCCGGGCGCCCGCGCGGGTGTGGGAGGACGGCGAGGAGGAGTACCTGCTGGCCGGTCCTAGAGCGCGCGCGAGGCGAGGGCGGGGCCGAGCGCCGGGAGCTCAGGGTGCGCGGAGAGGTCTGGCTGCAGCCGGTGTGTGGAGACGCAGAGCCACCCCGCCGCGAGCGGAGCGCACGGGGAGAGGGCGGAGCCGCGCAGCCGCGTTCGGGGGCCCAGGTTCGACGGACCGTGGACAAGTAAGAGCTGCGCGCCTTCCCGGCAGCGGCGTGGCCTTTTGCTTACGGGCAGGGCCAAGGGGACCTGCGTCACCGGCCACCTGGGCTGGCCACAGTGCCGGGCAGCGCCTGCCATTTCGGAACGTCGCGGCTCAGAGAACCAGACTCTCAGACTGAGTGACGATGACTCACCTGTAGCCCTTTGCAGACGCCTGGGCCTTTCAGAAGAAATGGGAAAATAATAGCACCTACTTCTAAATGGTGGTTGTAAGGATTAATTTTAACTCATAATTTATTTGGTAGCAGTTTAGAATTTTTGCACCCTGATAGTAAATAAAAGCAAAGAAAAACTAACAGTATTTTTGTTTGGCTAAATTAATTATGTCACCCTTGAAAAGAATGAGAATCACCATATGTAAGTATTCTGTATACTTGTCCAAAATTGTAATTTGCTATGCCTATCTTTCTGGCTGTAATTACCCAGACCTGGCTTGAGAATTTTGTTTTTAATTGAGATGCAAATGCACTCCTTTGGTGTTCTGTTCAATGAGTTTTAATAAGTATATATACCTGAGTAACCATAGTCAAGATACAGAATATTTTCATTACTCCAAAATGTTCCCTTGTGCTCTTTTCCAGTAAGCCCCCACCTCCACCTTCAACCTTAGCCAAAGTGATTTTTAATTGTTTGCAAAAATCAAATCACTGTCCACCTCTGAGGATGTAGTAAAAGTTCCCTGGTGAGGGACATTTTTTAATAAGCATTCCTATCAAACTCATAACCGTTTCAGTTTAAAATGTCTGTTGAGGATATTGTTCATATTACATAGTGCTCCTTCCACAAGAATCCATGGAAAAAGTGTTTCTTTGGCTTGAATATAAATAATAACTAGGGTTGTTCTTAGCCATTAGTTTCCTTTTACTTTATGGTGCCTGTGAACCTTGCTATCACTTGGACTCCTGACTCATTCATGCTACTGAATGGCTGCAGATAGAGGTTTGTACAGGACCTCTGAGCCATAAACTTGTCATCCTTCACCTTGTTTTACCAAGTCCCATACTTTATTAGCCTCCATCCCCACTGAAAGCACATTTTTTTTTACTGTGGTTAGTTTATCTACTGCCTTCTTTAGTATCCTAGTGCATAAAGCCAGCCAAAGGCTCTGCCTTTACTTGGGAAGAACAGCAGTGCACCTGAACAGTAATGCCCCAGGGTTTTACTTCTTACTTCTCACAAATTTTAAAGGCTGATCTAGATGATATAAAATTTCCTGGAGGTTCTGCCCTATTACAATATGTAGATGACTTCCTTCTCTGATCCCTTTCCCAAGCCTCTTCACAGGTGGACAGCATCCATCTGTTAAAACTTTTAGCTTTAAAGGGACATAAAGTCTCTAAGGAAAAATTGTGCTTTGTTCAAGCTCAGGTTTGATATCTAGGGCACCTGATTTTGGCACAAGGACTACATCTAGATCCGAATAGGCTTCATGACATCTTGAATTTCCCAAAATTCAGAACTAAGTACCAGCTATGAGGTTTTTGGGGGGCTAGCTAGCTACTGAGTGTGGAAATTGTCCAAATCTCTCTCTTATGGCCCATCCCCCTAGATGTTTTACTAAAAAACTACAAACTTGACCTTATTATTTAGGAAGATTAACATGACTTAGCCTTTAAAGCCTTAAAGGAAAGCTTAATAAATCCTTCTGCCCTTGGATATCCCAATGATCAATTTCTCTTTTTTCCTTTTTGTATGTTAAAAAGAATGGAATGCTCTTATGGTACTCACCCAAAAACATGGGGACCACACTTACCCAAAGGATATTTATTATAGCCACCAGCGAGGCCCTACTGTACAAGGGTACCCTCCCTTGTCTCAGACCATTCCTGCCACAGTCCTTTTAGTCAAGGCCACTGAAGAAATAATCATAAGATCCCCCCCGCCCCAATTATTCTTGCACTCCATGTGG
Organism: Neomonachus schauinslandi; assembly: GCF_002201575.2. Lineage (NCBI taxonomy): Eukaryota > Metazoa > Chordata > Mammalia > Carnivora > Phocidae > Neomonachus > Neomonachus schauinslandi. The sequence continues at coordinate 63,505,089 of NC_058403.1, read as the reverse complement.
TAGAAGCCTTTCTAAATTCTCACCATACTCAGCACCTTTCATCTAGTCGCCTCACCTCCTACAAAATCTTGCTAACCACTTCTCAGATTCTTCCTCACTGTAATAACCTTAACCCTGCGATTCTTCTCCCTTCCTCCCCTGAAAAAACCTCTCACTACTGCTTAATACTAACAAATCACCTTCTGACTTCCATAATGACTTACAGGAAACTGCTTTATCGTGCTGACCTTTCACGGTTTATTGATGTTTCTTATTTAAAAGGTGAAAATGATAAATATTGTGCAAGCTATACGATTGCAACTCCTTTTTGAAGTTCTTGAGGTGGCACCATTGCCTTTGGCTACCTCAGCCCAACAGGCCGAATTGTATGCTCTCCCTTAGGCCTGCATTTAGCCAAGGGCCACACTGCAAATATCTATACTGACAGGAGATAGACCTTTGGAGTAGCTCATGACTTTGGAATGCTGTGGAAACAGCGAGGCTTCCTTATTTCCAACAAAGATAAAATTTTAAATGGTTCTCACCTTCAAAATGCCATATTATTAGATGCCATAATTCTACTGGCCACTTTGGCTACTTTCAGGTCTCTGGGCATTCCAAACACTTCACTGATGTTTCCACCAAGAACACTGTGCTCAGAAGAACCAACAACCAAGCCTCTGTCATGGTCCATGGGGATGTTCCCCCGATGATAATCTAGAAAAATTTACTAGAGATGTTCAAAATTGGCCCCAGAAAAAGGAAAACAAAACTGGAAACCTAATAACTGTTTGTTCAATAAAAAGAGCACTTTGGTTTGGCCCAAATAGAAACCCAGTCCTACCGGAGGCCTTAAAATTCCCATTACCGACTACTGTACATGCATTGAATCATTGGTTCACTGATAAGATTATAACTCTTGTGAATGCACACTAGTGGGGAAATAACGAAGAACTGCAAAAAGTGCCTATTTTGCTTGCCCCGCCTGTCCAAAATACAACCTAGAGAAATAGAAAATACAACTGCTCTTGGACACTTTAAATTCCCCAATGGGCATTCGAAGTTTGGTAAATGGATTTCATTCAGCTTTTCCCACCTCAGGGATAAAATTACGTTTTAGTCATGGTTTGTATGTTTTTTCACTGGACTGAAGCTTTTCCCTGTAGGCAGGCTACTATCTCTTCTATGGCTAAAATCCTATTAGAGAGTGTTATGCCTACCTGGGGAACCCCCCTCGAACTTCATAGTGACTGGGGAGCTCACTTCATTGGTCAAGTGCTTCAAAGGGTCTGTGCTATTTGGATAGTTCTATGACACTTTGTGCTTACCACCCTCGATCCTCACGTCTAGTTAAATGCACTAGCAGCATCGTTAAAGACTCAGTTGGCAAAATTTGTAGAGACTCTTCAAATATCCTGGCCAAAGGCAATGCCATCAGTCCTTCTAAGTCTCAGATCCACACCTTCTGGAACCCACAAACTGTCACCCTTTGAGATAATCACAGGGTTCCCACTGCTCATGGCTCCTGTTTCCGTTGATCTACAGCTGATAAAAGGAGATATATTTCAATACCGTAAAGGCCTAATTGCTTCTGTTGAAAATAACCATGCTCTAGTAGAAGAGTCCTTCCACAGTACACTCCCAGGGGATGAAGGCCTCAAGCATCACTCCTTATAACCCAGAGATTTTGTCTCTTGGAAAAGACAGATCCAGAAAGACTCTCTTCAACCTCATTGGAAGGACCCCCATCAGGTACTGTTAACCAACCCCAGTGCTGCTAAACCCCAGAGAATAACCCCTGGGAATAATCCATGTGTCACACTAAAGACTGAACAAACCCCAACTTGGGCCTGCACATCAACTGGAGACCTGAAAATTTCCAGGAGTTGAAGCAGATGGCAGCTGAAGAAGTCCACTTTCCTAAGATGACCGGACCAGGCCTATAAACCTTCCTTCCCTTGTTCACTCTCTCTTTCTTCACCCTCTCTTCCATGGGGAGACAATGCCCTTGTCTGCATTTGCCAATCGCTTGTAAAACCGGGGGGAACCTCTCCAACTGTCAGATTTGTCATCAGAAACCTTGGTCTGTCCTGACAGCAGGGACTCCTTCGTTTACCCTGTAAGGAATTTTGCTGAAATCCCAGATGCCACTGTATTCCTAAATTGTTCCACAGGTCCCTTTTATAAAGTCAGAATACAAAATCCACATACCCCCGTTCCTTGCCTCAATTTAACCCAATGCTGGGGTGGGAGAACGAGATGCATCAAAAATACATATAAAAGCTACTGCAGAGCAGTCAGCATAAATCAGACTATTTGTAGGCTTGCTATCAAATCCATGTATTAGGGTAGTCTTTCAATAAGTAATGATAACAGTGTTTGAGTCTTGGCTGAATGAGGCTAATGCCTCTATTAGCAACACAGGGTCCATCAATGCTAATAATTATGAGGGAGCCCTATGTACACAACTTGGCTACTTTACATGAGGAGGTTTTGCAATGGCCGCTATACTTGGGCACCTCACCGTCTTGACAGCTGAAGGATGAAAGGGCAATGTGCTCTTCCTGTATTTACCGTTCCGTTTTCTCTACATAACAGATCAGAAGCCTACCACTGGTCCACTCCACTAAGCCCCCATGGCCATCTTAAACAGAAACTTCTAGGAGGCATACAGGACTCTGGGTTTGCTGAGGGAGAGATGATCAGGAATCTCTCCCTAATACTGGGAGAGTTAGCCAACCACAGCCAAGGCAATAGCAGCCCAGAACTAATCACTTGACTTGCTGCCTAAAGTAGTTTTGGATAATTGAATAGCCCTCGATTATTTACTTGCTGAACAAGGAGGTGTTTGAATAGGCAATACCACCTGTCCCATATGGGTAAATTCTTCTGGGGAATTAGACCCCCAACTGCACAAAATTAGGGAACAAAACATTGGCTGCACTAAATTTCATGTAATGATCCATGGTCCTTTGGCCTCTCTCTGGTTACCTTCAGGTTTGGGCTCCTGGGTTAGAGCCATCACACAAACTAGATTTGTCACGTTACTTTTTGTTTTGTATAATCATTTTTAAACTTTGTACCTATTGCCTGTCAAGCATTTATAGAAGCAACATGCCCAATAGGGTGATGCTAACTCAATACTTCAAGATGATCTCCAATGGTTATTTATGACCCTGATAAGATATAAACTTTAGGTGGGAAATGCCTAAGAGTTCTCCCTCCTACCCTTCCTTGTTACTCAAATGTGACCTCAATGTTTTCCAACCTGTGCACTTTCCCTCTGACATGAGTCATGACAACCAGGAAAGGTCCTTCCTGGCACCAAGGGACAAAACCACTAAATGCAGAAAACCTGAGTCCTGATCAGTGATGTTTTCAAGGAAACATCTTGAACAAAAGGGGGAAATGTGAAAATAAAAGAAGGCTTCGTTCAAAACAGTCAGGCAGCCCTGAAGAAGGAAGCTCTCGTGCACGTACCACACACTGCAGTTTATTTTATATACCCAGACAGGAAGAAGCTTACTTCACTACCCCAGCAGGAGGAGTGAAGATTTTCCCTTTGCCCAGCAACAACCCAGCCAATGAGAAACGGCCACATCTCAACCACTGAGAAATAGCCACAACCTTGAACTCTGGCTCTCCTCCAGTAAGCTTTCATTCAAAACCACCCTGCCCAACTTTCTCCTTTCCTCCATAAAAGCAGTCCCCTCTCATTTGTTCTCTGGGTCTTGACTATGTTTTACTGAAGTTTACGTGTCCCAAATTGCAATTCCTCTGCTATTCTTGAATAAACTCATTTTGCTGCTAAAATAACTGGCTATTTTATTTTTAAGTTTGACCTACTGACATTTTTTTCTCCTTGGTCAAGAATTAGAAAATATTTCTGGGACATCAAGGACATGGTCATGCAAACCAAAAGAATAATTTGTCAGCTCCAAATACCTGCAAATAACCATTACCCTCCCCCCTCCCACCGCTCCCCATACTCACCAGGCTTAAATAATAAAGACACTTATTATCTAATATAGCAAAATGTCTAGACATATCTAGATCAGCTTACAAAAAAATATCTTAGAAAGCAGAAATCCCCAGGGTTAATTATTTGTCATCATCCGGGACCGAGTTCCTTCCATTTTCCTGCCCTGCTGTTCTCACTGCGTTAGCTTTATCTCCAGGCTGACTTCTCTGACACGTACAAAATCCAATTACAATTACAGACAATGTCTAATGGGAAAGGCTGTGTCTCTTCTTTCAAGGATGAAGAAACTGTTAAGAAAGCCTGTCCCTGCACCCCCTCCAAGACTAAACCAATCACTGGCAGGCAAGTTAGATTATGAGTTCCCCGTTGATCAAGGATATAACATCTTCCCCTAGAGGTAGATACTTACACAAAAACCAAGCTTTTGTTCATAAAGGAAAGAGTGAATGCTGTTCTGCCAAGAAGAACTAATATTTATCTGGCATTTTACTAATGCTAGGCATTAGTGTAGATGCTGGAAAGAGAGGTGTTGAAGATTTAGTTCTTCGCCCCCAGTTTCACTGAAGGAGACGTACTGCAAGTATTTCATTACTCACCAATCCAGTAGTATTTGCCATTTAGAGGCTTTTTTTTTTTTTAATTTATTTGACAGAGAGAGATACACAGCGAGAGAGAGAACACAAGCAGGGGGAGTGGGAGAGGGAGAAGCAGGCTTCCCGCAGAGCAGGGAGCCCGATGTGGGGCTCGATCCCAGGACTCTGGGATCATGACCTGAGCCGAAGGCAGACGCTTAACGACTGAGCCACCCAGGCGCCACCGCCATTTAGAGGCTTTTATTGAGAAATAAACTTGTGGGACTCAGACCTGATCTCTGAGATGTTTCATCTGTATGGTGGAAATAATGGTACTTTTCATAAAGAGTTGTTAACAATGTCCGGGAGTGATCTTCATATATCCTACAGACGTTAAACACATACTGTGTACCAGGTATATGCTAGGCCCTGACCCAGGACCCTCTCTCGTGGAATGGACCTAGCCATGTAACCTCATTTTAGGCTGCTGACTCATGATATTTTTAAAATATTTTTTAATAAAATGTTTACATTTTTTAAATGATAAAAGTAATGCATATTTCCAGCAGAAATGTTGGGAAAACTTCCAAAAATTTCTCCTAAAAAAATAACCACACGTGTTCATGAAGATAAATGTTCCTGAATGTTCTTTGCAGAATTGTTTCTAATAGCAGAAAGTTAAAAATAACCTCAATATCTGTTTACATGGGAGTATGCATTTCCTTCTCCTAAATCATGGCGTAATTATGGAACTGTTCAAAACCATGAGGTAGACATTTAAATCAGTAGACTATGGGTAAATAATCAAGCTCACCTAGAAAGAGCTGAGAGATAATTTTGTTAGGTAAAAAAAATCAAATTTTAGAATGAAGAATATATACGGTCTTAGGTAGGAAAAAAAAGAGCTGTGTGTGTGTGTGTGTGTGTGTGTGTGTGTGTGTGTGAAATGACTGAAGGGATACGTATCAAGTTGTTAATAATGATTATGATTATCTCTCAAGAGTACGGTAATGGGAGAGTTTGCCAGGAGTAAGTAGAAACTTTTAATCTTCCACAATTAGAATTTTTATATATTATGTGTATAAAGAAATTTTAGAAAACATAGAAAAAACAGAACCACTCACATTTCATCACTCATACTGTATATAGTCTTTATTTTATGCGCATGTTTTTTGAAAAAAATTGGATCATTTTGTATATACAACTTTATATCCTATTTCTAATACTATACTATAGTGATATATAATTGTGATACATAATAGTGATACATAATTGATTCCAAATGCTCAGATAAGATAATGCCTCTGGAAAAAAACTCCCTTTCATATTGATACAAAGAAAATAGGCCCTGACATTCAGTAGTTCTCCAACCAAAGTAGGTCAGAGCTGGTTCATTTGAAGGAAAACAGAAGCACAGATAACTGAAAAACAGTGTATTAAATCTTTGCCACTTCATGGTCCTGAATGCGTAATACCACATCTAGTTAAAGCATGAGAACTTAAAAAAGAGAGCGAGGGAAAGCAAGCTCATGCACTAGCTAACAGGAAATGGTTAAAAGGCAGGGCCCCTTGAACTCTCAACCAGGCACAAAATAACAAAAAGATTCAAAGGAAAACATACCACAGAAGAGGACTTCAATAAACATCTGTTAAAATGACTTAAAGTGGGGGAAAAAATGAAGTAGAGGCTTTTTAGAAGAAAACAGAAAAAAGCTAGTACAGGAGAAATTGGAAGAGCCCAAAGCAGCTGCTCACATTGTGCTGTATCAGCAATTCAATCCAGAAGACTCGGTGAGCACATCACCCTGGGCAAGGCAGTAATACCCCGATATTGGGCCAAACATTTTTCTAGATGTTTCTGTGAAGGTATTTTTTAGATGAGATGAACACTGAAATCAGTGGATATTAAGGAAAGCCAATGATCTTCCATGATATTAGCAGGCCTGACCAATTCAGTTGAAGGCCTTAATAGGAAAGAAGACTGACCACCATGGAAGGAGGAATTCTACCAGCAGACTGTCTCCAGGCTTGATGTAAAGGAAGTTTTCAACTTTTCATGTTTGTACACCCTGCTCCTGGGCTCCCGGGGAAGCTATACTTCAACATTTACCAAGTCAAATTGATTCCGCAAGACCTCAAAGCATGGGCTCTATTTCTGACCAGAGCACACATTGTACATCTGCTTTGTTAAAGAAAATCACCACAAAGGTGTCTTCTGAACACAAAAGACAAGAAAAAGCAAGAGATTTCCCTCCTTCCCATAGGGTTAAAGTCCTACAGCCCTGCATATATTAGAAACTTAAGGTTCTGCAACTTTCTGAAGTGTTCTTTGTCTAATAATTTGTAACTTTTTATGTAAACATGTACATAACCCTACACCAAATGTTCCCTCTCTTCTTTGTGAAGACTGTATCCCAGGCAGCTGTCCTAACTTGGGCTCAGATAAAACTCTCTTCCTTTTCTTTTTTAGATATTCTAAAAGGGTTATTCATTTTGCATCCACGGACTTCAGCTACAGCATCTGCTCCTCCCTGGGTCTCCAGCCTGCTGGCCTACTTTGCAGATTTAAACTTGCCAAACTCCACAGTCAGGTGAGTCAGTTCCTTAGAATAAACCTCTTTCTCTCCATGTGTATACATACTGGTTCTGTTTCTTTGGAGAACACTTACTAATATAGCATATAAGATGTGCCAGGCCCTTTGCTAGGTCCTCCTTGCAGTTACAGAGGTAAGGCAAAAATCACACTAATAGTGGAGACTTGGTAGATATAATGACATTAGCCCACGAGACTATGACAAGAGGGAATGTTCAAGGTACAAGGTCAGCAGATATGAGAGAGACATAGCCAGCTTAGAATGTTCAGAGAAGGCATCCAGAGAAAATTACACCTGGGCTGATTTTTGAAGCATAATTAAGATAAAGGTAAAACTAAAGTTGCCAGAAGCCCAAAAATAGCCCAAACAGCACACAGGAGAAGCAAAAAAAAAAAAAAAGGTAAACCAAAAATGCAAGTTTAGGTTGGCATTTTCTCCCCAAAAGATGCACAGTTGCTCGGCCTGGAGTAACTGGCTAAATATGCATCTGCAGAATGATGAAAATGCCAACAAAATATTCGTGGAAATATTGAGTGGAAATTGTGGAAATTATGGGTGGAAATATGACATCCCATGGCCAGGAATTATTTATGTGGATTCTTTCTAAATAAGCCCAAATCCTTATTGATAATATTATTACATTCAGGTTCAAACTAAATGTAGAAAATGGATCCAGAGCTAAGTAACAAGGAATAAGAAAAAGGATGCTAACCTGGTAACTCAGAGAAAAGAGCAATGCAGAGCTGAGATTTTTTTCACACAGACCGAGTGGTTTTGAGGAGCTGGATAATGATTCTCTATCACCCTAAAGTGTTTCTGTTTGTTTTGAGCTTGTAATGGATATAAATGCCCCCCCCCCCTTCTGTGGATGACTGAATGAGAGAAAATAAGCTTAAAGTAAAGCAGGAGATAGTTTGGTTGTGTTTAGGGAAGAATTCTTTTTCGAACAAAACTAGAAAGGATACCTTTTGAAGGAGTTTGCAGCATTTTATTGCTCAATCCTTCAAGAAAGGAAGAAACAAACACTGTGTCCTGAAGACTTGAGGTTCTGTGCCTGAAGGTAGGGACCTACCCCCAGATCCTGGCCAGTCCCTGTTCTAGGATTGGGGGTGATTAAGAATTGGGGGAGATTAAGGATTGGGGGATTAAGGATGGGGGGAATTAAGGATTCAGGGGGGGCGGAATTAAGACAGCCATTGGCTGCCACTCCCCTAGCCACAATGTCCACCAGAGCCCTTAACAAATTTGCAAAAGTCACTCTTTTCAGTTTTCTATTTCATTTTCTTTGTCCCGTGAGAAACATAATAAGGAGCCAACCACCAGGCAGGAAAAAAGCCAGAAATGATCTTGGTGCTTTCAAAACAGGACAGTGCGGTGCCATGAAAGCAAACTTCAATGAATTAAAGATCGTGGGAATTAGAGATTTAACAGGAGTGTGTTATTTTCTGCTTAAACACACCAAGCTATTTATCCACCCCTAAAATGGAGTAATTGCCCTCCTTCACTTTCCTCCTTCTTTCTCCTTCAAGTTTTTCCTCTTCCTCCTCCTCTCTCTTCCCTTCCTCCCCCTTCTTCTCTTTCTTACTTGTGGAATATTTTTCTGAAAAGTGAAGTAATGGTTGCCATTTGCTGCTGGGCGCAGGTTATAAGCCAGTTCGAATGAAGCAGGGCGAGGAGCCAGACGAGCATCTCAGCCCCTCCACTGAGAGGCTGAAGGTCGCTGTGACTGTAAGGTAGAAGTTGCTACATCCTTCCTCATCATTATTCAAAATATGCAGCTGACACTCAGACCAAGACAGAGATGTATGTAAATGCTCACCAAGCTTTTTTTTTTTCCTCACAGAGAACATGAAAACGCAGTGGGCCCCTGTCATAGAAAGTCTTGCCTAGCGTGCTTTATAGAGCTTGAATATTCCAAATCTGAGATGGACAGAGCAGCCACCCACTGAACCCTGCCACAGACTTGTCGCTGGGGCGACACAAGGTGCCTGTGCTTTCCCTGTCTCCTACCCACACTCTCTGCTGTTTCTGGCTGCCTCTGGAGAGATGGTGTCTTTGCCAAGAGACGGGAAGTAGAAGAGGCCACGTTTATTTAGTAAACGCTGCCACCACTCCTGCCACCCCACTCTACAGTACATCTGTGTCTAATGCCACATTTCTACCTCTACAGAAATGTGTACAAGATGGGAGGGATGTGAGACCCTCCCTTGGGCTTAGATTGTCTTGATTTAAGGAGGCAGCATTGATTAAAACACCACTATTTCAAATTGTTTCTTTCTTTGGCACCCTAAAGTTTTTTCACTTTCCAGAACATGGCACCCTAGTAATATTCAAGTCAGGTCAGAGCCTTTCTCTTCTAATAGGGAGAAAGACAAGGTCCTTCCCACTGCAGGTAAGTTTTACAAAAGCATCCATAAAGAAACTGGAAATCTGGAAATGGAGTCTCTTAAAATTACTGGGCCTGCATACCCTTTGAAAATCTGCAGGTGCCCTTGGGGGTTTATCTCAGTTTGAAGATGTTGCCGTAGCCCAAACAGCTGCACCTTGTGGGTGGCAGGGAAGCACAGCACTGTGGATGCTATACCAGGAGGGCCGGTGTGGGAGCGGACCTCGCAGATCACATCAGAGAAGCTGCCACTCACTTCGTGCATAATATTTGTCTCAAATGCAGTCAGCAATTTTTTGAGGCCTGAGCTGAGCCTTGGGTCTTATTCCCCCTAGTGAGGTCCTGTATCTGCCATACCACAGGCCTTGTCAGAGCCTAAGCACAATCATGAAGTGGAAAAGCCTTTATTCTTTCCTTCTCTTCCTTCAGGATGATTGTCACTCCTCCCCACCCTGTGGACATCCAGGGGCCTCAACGGTCATCCTTCCCTATCAGCTTTTAATTTAAAGGGACCTCAGTGCCCTCGTTAACACTGAAAAATATTAGGATAGATGACAGCTTACACTGTGATTTTTGCCAGGAGAAGCTACTTTCTAATAGCCTGAAGTCAATAGTTCAGACACTTCTCTACCATATTCACAATGTTTACCATATTCATGTATCATATCTACATTTCCTTTTTTTCCTCTGAATTGACTTACCTTTCTACTTTTACAAATTTAGATAGAAAACTATTGTATCTCTACCATAAGAGCATCCCTCCTGTCTCAGCCTAGAGTATCCAGAAAGCAAAGTTGGAAACAAAGGTCTAGTTTATTGGGAATGTAGTCCAGCGGTGCAGAACGGGAGGATTGAGGCAGGGAAGAAAGAAAAGCCAGTAGAAGTGTGCTTTACCACGCTGGCTTCTGCTGCAGGCAGCTGGTACTCAGTCCCACTAGGGCCTTCTGGAAACCCTCATGAAATGTCTCTCAGAACTCCCCACCTGGAAGCTGTCAGCTTCCAACCTCCTCTGGTCAAGAGTAGCCCCATGGGCACTAACTACCCCCATATTCCCAGGCTGCACATGTTTAAGTACAGAACTTGCAAGGGTAACCCATGTCAAAGCAAAAGAGAAGCCCCAGGGCCAGGAGCCGACTGCAAAAGGTGCAGGCCCAGGCAAACTGCTGTCAGGTTCTATTTGTACAAAACCAGTCAGCTGCACCAGCATGTCAGCTGTTTACCCACAGAATGCTCCAGAATTCTACACAGGCTAGTTGAAAACAGAGGGAGTCTGGGGGTGGGGTGAGGGGTAAGGGGGTGGTACTAAAGTCTTCTTCACCCTACCCCTCAGTCTGTCATTGTGCTCACCTGACGTGCCTGGGATCCTGTCCAACATGGCTGCTGGAAGTCCCGTCTGTGAAGATAGTGGGGGTGGGACTGCAGTTAAGGGCAGCCTAGTGAGCCCAGCACTCTCCAAAAAGTGACCACGACATATGAGGTAGACAGCCCACTCCTGCATTGGCATGACTGTTGAGGAGAGAGGGGTAACTGGGTGTTAAAACAAAACTTGAGACTCAGAAACTACTGGCCCACAAAGCTCACAGTCTATCTACTGCCAAAGCCAACCCCCAACCTTGGCCTCCCACTCACCCCCAGGCTGCCCTCTACAGTCTTCTCTCCCCTTGAGACTTTTGGTTTGTGCGAGGTGGTGAGGGAGGTGCTGTGTGACTTGTCTTAGCCACACCCTCTGAGGAGGTGGCTGACAAAAAGGGACAGCAAGAGCAAGCTTCCTCAAATCATACATAACACGCTACCCATCCCCTGCTTTGACTTACATGCTTCTGGTGAAAGAACATCAGCTAGATCTTCTAGTGAGTAAAAGGAAGTTGGAAGGGGCATTGCCACCTCTGGTATATCACCCAAAGAAAAGCTGAGCAACCTGCCATTATTTTGGAGACAGCAAGAAAAGAACATCTCAGAACTGGGGCCTCATCCTTTGATTTTTTTTTTTTTTTTTTAAACACGAGAGAAGAAGAGGAATTGTTCTTCAGCAAGTAAGTACATTTACTACTATCTTAATATGGGATAGCTCAGTAGGAATAGTTACCAACATCCTGACTGCCTTTTAAATAAGCATACCATCACTCCTATCTCCAAGATGCATACTTACTTCCAAAGGAGCCTCCCTGGGGTCCCAGCATGGCTGGTGAGTCATCAACAGAGTTACGGCTCATAAAATTCTGGTGAAGAAGTGGATCCGAGCTAATCCTGGTTAAAATGGAGTGTGGCTAATAAAACAGTCAAGTGAGGCTAGAAAATGAGCTCTGGGATGGTTCCCAAGAGGGGTCCCAAATGTCTTCTGAGTAGCATTGGACTGTGTCTGTGGTGACAAGCTCAGAAGATCACACTGGAGCACAACATTCATTTTCAGTTCTAAATTTTGATAAATTTCCTGAAAAAATTTCCTCCCATGGTAATACGTAATATAAATAAGTAATTTTTGTAGAACGTCTTTTCCCTTTTTACTAGCAAATTTTTCTGTTGATTCAGAACCTCTGCTGGTTTAAGACATGTTCTTTGTGCAGGGCGTTTAAGAATGGAGACACTTTTTTATGTAAATGTATTGAGAAGGAAGTAGTTTCATAATTTAAGTCCTGCCTTGGACAAAATAGGACCTCATTGGTGCTCTGTGTTTCTTGGTATATTTTGAAGAGGATCTGAATTTTGGCCAGCGGATATTGAGGGCCCTGATAGTTCTCTGTGCTTTGACCAAAGTCTCATTGTCCCCATTAAGCAGAACTATTCCATGGGAGCTGTGGTTCATTTTGGAAACATGTACAAGGCAAGATCACCTCGGAGTTCCCCTGACCTTTGCTTTACCCTTGAGATGGTGTGGTTTAGACATTGCTCAGATTAAGGTTCCCAACTCATTTCAGGCAGGCAACTAGGGAGTTTTATGACCCATACTAGGCCAACCTTCCTTCCTGGGTGACTTCAATTTTTTTTTTTTCCTTTTCAGGTTGTGAAAATAAATCCACAATCTTTTATATTCAGGAGTTTGGAGACCCAGGTACACCATCCACGGTGTTTTTGCAAACATCACAGGAGAACCCTCTGTGTGAGACAGCTGAATTGTCTTCTGCTCCTGCTTGGTGCTTGCTGGAAGGTACCCAGGTCTCACTTGGTTTGAAATTGTTTTCGCTCTCTAAGCAGTAGAAGCCATGGATCACCCAGCGAAGTGGAGAACACCACTACTCAAGCATCTGTATCTCAAGCTTGAATTTCAGTTCTTGATGCTAACTAGTCTTTTTTACTTCTGTTCAGGTAAGGAACTCTCAGGAGCTTGACTGAGTTTGCTGCTTCAAGGTTTAGGAGGCGGGGTTTTCTGTGCTGCCACCTTCTGTCACCCTGCAAGTTGACCTTCAAGGGCTGGATTTGGGGGGCTGTTGAGAAGAGTGGGGCTCATCCTGCTGAAGAATGGTTCTGACTTTATTTTTAAAGTCAAAACAAAAGATCTTCTTTCTGCTGAACAGCATACCACCTGGTTTCCCCAAAGTAAAGAGAAGGCTTTGGCTTCAACACGGTCTGCCAGTTTGCAAAGAGCCCAATGTCAAAGGTCCTTGTCTTAAGAGCTGCTCACTTAAAGCATGTGTTCACTGCAGGCATCAGAATGTCTAAGTGTGAGGGAGGGAGGAGGAGGGGATGGGAGAGGAGTTTGGGCGCACGGATTACGCGCCTGCCATGATGGTAGTCATGCATTTTCTGTCCTGGGCTGGAAAACTTGCTATTTTACATGCTTGCTGAACCAAGAGAACTGCGACCTAAGTTTCACAATTTATGCATCAGATATTGTGTGGGGGAGCACTCCCTAATGAGTCTTCTGGGGGAGTCTAAAGAGTTTTAAAATATTTAGAAGGAAATTTATACAGGCTTCCTAGAAATATGTGTGTGTGTGTTGGGGGGAAACCAATGAAAAAGAGAAAGAAAATATAAAATGAGGACCAGGGTTTTAGCAATTAAGCAAGTGGAAGGAGATGATCTTTGAGCTAAAGAAAAATATTTAGGAAAGCACTTTGTCCTACAGCTATATTCAGATTTTACTATTGCTGCACTGAGTCAACAAACAAATCCCTGAGCATCTTATGTGTGAATACTTACTATGTACCCAAAAACTGAACCTGGGATTCCTGCCCTCTAAGAGATTCGAGTGTGTTAGTTGAAGAAGGCAAAACTAACCCCCAAGCTAGTGAAGAGCAGTAGAGTGCCTGGTCCCGATCCTAAGAGCCCGAGACCTGGGAAAGGTGGGACCATGGGGAGCTGGGGCAGCCGGGCCAACTTTATGGCAGACGCTGGGTGATGGTGGCAGAATTCTGGGTGGGGCCGCAGTGCAGAAAAAGGCTAAAGGTAAGGATGAGTCTGGCACAAGGGTTCTTTCTTTTGTGTACTCATCTATTAATTCAACAAATATTGAGCATCTCCTCTGTATAGGATACTTTTCTTGGTCCTGGGGACAAGTTGTGAGCAAGATTGACATGGCTTTTGCCTTCATGGCATTTACGGTCATTAGGAAGAACGTGAAACTCAATCAAAGAATCCCTCAAATGAATGTACGAACAACAAACACTGTCTTTCTGTGCCAGAGGGGAGAGTGGTAAGAGTGAGCTGGGTGAAGGCAGAAGAGCAGCATGTGAAAGAAACAGAGGAGCAAGGAAGTGGAGACAGCGTGTTGGGGCAGGCGGAGGGAGGGACCAGACTCCATAGGGCTCCAAGGCCATGGTCAGGAATCTGAATGTTATTTGGAGGGACTCGGAAGCCACGGAAGGGTTTTAAGGAGTGACGTGGTCTGTACCAATCACCTGGGGGCCTTGTCCAAAGCAGTTTTTAGCATAGGGGATTTTCAGAGCAGTGAAAAGACTCCGTATGATGCTACAATGATGGATACATGTCATTTTATGTTTGTGAAAACCCACTGAATGTATAGTGTCAAGAATGATCCCTAAAGGAAACTGCAGACTTTGGGTGGTAATGAGGTGTTAATGTAGATTCATTGATTGTCAGAAATGTACCCTCTGGCATAGGATGTGGATGGTAAGGGAAGCTGTGTGCATGGAGGGGATGGAGTATATGGGAACTCTCTGTACTTTCCATTCATTTTGCTGTGAACCTAAAATGCTCCAAAATAAAGTCTGTATATTTTTGAAAAATACAGTTTCTGCTGAGGTGGGCCAGGGAGGGGCCTAGGATTCTGCATTTCTAACAAGGACTCAGGTAATGCTAATGCTCTTGGGCCACAGACCTTCCGTTTGGGTAGTAAAGCTCCGGAATGATGTTTTAAAAGAAGTGTTGCTAAAGCACGAAGAGCGGCTTGTAGGGCTGCCGTAGTGATGGTGTAGAACCTGTCAGCAGGCTATGTCGGACAGCTTTGATGAAGAGACTGGAGTCGGGGTGGGGGGCGGGGGATTGGAGAGTGTGTGTGCTGTAGCATCAGGGAGCAGCTGGGAGCTGTGGATGGCCCGCAGGAGGCAAGGCTGAGTGAGATCACAGAGGCCTTGGCTTCAGGGAAAGGGATTTGCCACACACCCTGCTCTCCTGGTTCTGGCCAGGAAGCTACACTACCCCCCACCCCCCGCCCGCCCCCATCCGCAGGTTGGCCATTGCTGCCCAGGACAGGGGACCACTTTGTCCTGAGAAGGGAGGAGCTGGCCAAACTCCTGTCCACTTCTGGTTGGGTCTGTGGAGGCAAAACACTGGACTCGTGGACTCCAGAAACTGGCAGTTATAAGGCGGAGAGGGTCTAACCGGGTGGCTCTCAGAGGGGCCGGCACGGGCAGCTTTCTCTCAGAGGTGGGGTGTTTTCAGGGAAGCACAGCTCCAAGGGAGGGGAGAGGCCTTTGGTAGGAGTGGGCCAGGGACACAGAAGCGGTGTTGCCTGTAAGTCTATGGCATGAGGAAGACTGAGCCAGAGGGAAAAGAATGCCCTCAGAGTGCCACAGGGACTCTTCCTGTCGTCGGGTACTATCTGAACACTGCTGGCCAAAGGCTCCTATGAGCTGCGGTTCTGGCTGGGACAACGCTGATATTCAAAGTCCCTGAGCCTTTTCAAGATTTAAGTACCATTTGGAGATGCAAAGGATCAGATTTATACAGAGCGTACAGGCTGGGTCTCAAGAGGAGAGAAAGTCAGGAGTGATGCAAAAATCAGGTGACAGGTCTCAAATCTGTCAGCCGCTGGAGAGCAGACACTTACACTGCTTGTGTTCCTGGCACCAAGCCCAAGGCCGACACAAGCCCCATGGCTGGCTGGTTCACCTCATGAAGAGCACTTAGCATGTCCCAAAGGGTCACTGCCTTTGGAAGGCTATACACAGACCATTAACAGTAAATCTCTAGATGGTGGGATTATAGATGACTTTTATGCTTTTCTGTATTTACCATTCTTTCTATAAATTTAATGTATGTCTCCTTTAGAGTCAGGAAACCCCTTTATTTATTTATTTATTCTTAATATTTTTCTAAAGGTTTTTATTTGTTTATTTGAGAGAGAGAGCACGTGCACATGAGAGAGAGCACAAGTGGGAGGGGGAAGGGCAGAGGGAGAAGCAGACTCCCTGCTGAGCAGGGAGCCAGATGTGGGGAGATCCCAGGACCCTGAGATCATGACCTGAGCTGAAGGCAGATGCTTAACCATCTGACCTACCCAGGCGCCCCGAGAACACCTTTATTTAAAAAGCATACTTAAGTCCCAGTGAGATTGCATACATCACAGCACGTGGGGACTTAAGCTGTTCTACCCAGCTCTGGATACTTGGCTCAGTCCGGATGTCAGCCAGTTACCACGGTGATTCTGGCCTGTCCTGGGTGTGGTTCAACAAATCACGTGCTATGAATGACAGGAACAGCCCCATTTAAAAATCTGTATAGTGTTTTACAGTTAACTAAGCACTTTTACATCTGGGTATCATACAATCCCCGTGATAATTTGTGAAATTTTAGGGGAGAATGTATTATGCCTATTTTGCAGAAATTCCCAAGGAACCAACTTGTTCAACGTTATGATTCTAATGTGCAGCAGATGGAGCCAGATCTCATCTCCTAATGCCTAGCCACGCATTCAGCCAATAGTTATTGAGCACCTACTATGGGCCAGTCCCTGTCGTAGATTCTGCAGATACAGCAATGAACTAAACAGATAAAGCCCCAGCTCTCATAGCCTCAAAAGTAAGCTGGAAACAAACTTGAAGAGAAATAAATCAGGGCAAGGGACTAATGAGCAGCAGGATGGATGGGGTCTGGGAGGAAGGTGCTGGTTAGGGGGAGTTGGAGAAGAGATCTCTGACAAAGGGGGACCAGAGCAGAAACCCGGGAGAAGCAAGGAACTGAGCTGTGTGGCTGTCTGGGGAAGGCACTGGTACCTGGCACCTGCCCAAGATCTGCGGGGGCGTCTCATGTGCGTCACCTCACAGAATCCTCATGCCCACTTTGTTAGGTAAGTGTGCTCTGCTCATCTGTAAAATGGTTAAGCAAGGTCAAAGTTCAACTAGGTTTTAGGCAGTAATGCTCAGAATTCAGGTACCCGACTCTCCCCTCCAAAGCCATTGAAGCAGACAAAGCACTTCAGACCTTTCAGTTGTCTGCATGCAGCAGGCCCGAGTATGGAAGCCGGGTCTCCGTGGAATTTCCAAATTGCTCAGAAGATTTTTGGTTCCTCTTTTCAGTCTGGTTCTTCTTCAGCATGAGTGTGTGGTGAGAGGATTTCACATAGGAACATTAAGGATCCCATTGATGGTTACTGACCTTTAGAGGGACACCCACGCTTCTCCTCAGATGGCTGGACAAAAACTCCTTAAGAGTCATCATTGAAAGTAGCTCATTTTCAGTTCAGATTCCTCTTTTGCTAATGTCACATGTCAAACTCGGTTAGAAATCCTGGATTCTTTTTGGGTGGGAACAAACAGATCATAGGGAAAGATCCTATTTGGAATCCCAGATGAATGAGCTGCTTTCTGTCATGGTACCTGGCCCGTGGCAAGACCAGAGTCCTGAGTACCTGACATAACCCCTGAGTGCAAGGGAAGGACCAGAGGGTAGAAGTTGGGAGCAAGAGTTGGGAAAGAGAGGAAAGGAAAGTCTCAGAGAAGACTTGCTATGTATTAGGGACTTTCCATGTATATCATTTAATTGAATTTAATTCTACAATGATCCTGGGAGGCAGCTATCATACCCTTTTTACAGATGAGGAAACGGATTTATTAGCAGGTGGCTGAGCTGGGACGAGAATCCAAGTCAATAGGAACCCATAGTTTATGCTCCTTACACCTATGAGTTTGCTTCTGCTGTATCTTTTTAAAGAGAGCTCAGGTTATTTAGCTATTATATGCTCCCCTCAAGTGTATCTTTTCATTTCTTCCCCCTTTTTCAGATATGTTCCTTAAAGCTGGGGTTGGCAGCGTTCAGCACAATTGCCAAAAGGGGTTCCTTAGATCATTCTGAGTTACTTCACGCTGCTATGAAGATACCTGCCATCACGAAACTCACTTCCTAATGCTGTGGGGGGCCCATATACAGTCTAATGAAGGCCTGACGAGTGGCTCTTGAAATAGAGAGGTGCTAGTGCTCCATGATCCTGTTGTCTGAGGAGAGAGAGAGAGACTAGAGACTCGATCCTTAGATAGCAACCCCCGCCTCCGGCCCAGGGGAGGCTGTGTGGCTCTGGGAGATAATGCATAATAGCATTGGTGGGGGAGGCAGTGGCTAGTTGTGAAAGAGCTTGGGCTTAGGGGATCTGCTTGTAGGTCAAGCCCAGCATAGGAGGAATGATAAAAAAAATCAGAAAACACAGCCTGACAGGGGAATTTGGTGCTACTGATAAATGCTTAGGAGCTAACAAAAAGATGGAGCTTGGATACTGAAATGTTGCTAATCCTGGAATACACTGATGGGAAAATGGGCAGAATGTTTTAAATGGGGACCCTCTTATAGGGCAGCTGTTGCATGGATTGCAGATAGCTGAAAGAGATGGGGACCGGATATAGATCATTTAGGGTCGCTGAAGAGAAATAGTCTGGAGGTGTAAACTACACTTTGTCTGGTGAGGATGAGGGGAGTCAATTCAGCCTGAAGTTATGAGGTCAGTCCAGGCCTGGAAAGAAAAGGACTCTGTTTCGCAAAGCAAAAAAGCTCAACAGTGGGGTCCAGCTGGGGTGTGGGCAGTGTTGGCCCACTTATCCTGTAACTGGGGCTTAAAGTTGGGGAAACCAGTAAACAAGGAGAGTGGCTTGAAAGGTCTGCCCCAGAAAGTGTAGAGCTGGGACAGCTTCTTTTCCTGGGCTCAGTTTCCTCATCTATAAATAAGAACACCAAAATGAATGAACATGGAAGTCCCTTCAAGATCTCACATTCCGATGACTTTCATATTCCCATCAGGCTGAGTACATTGTCTACCCATAGTTGGCATTCATATGCTAGGTCTCCTAAAGTCCTCCTTCTTGTGGGACTAGTAGACCTTCTCCCTCACTGGCAATCGACAGATGAATTGAAAAGAAAATGTGGTATATACATACAATGGAATATTATTATCATTATCTTATTATTCCTTAAAAAAGAAGGAGATTCTGGCACATGCTGAGACATGGATGAACCTTGAGGACACCATGCTAAGTGAAATAAGCCAATCACAAGAAGAAAACACTCTATGATTCATTATATGCAGTATCTAAAGTAGTCAGACTCATAGAAACAGAACATTGAGTGATGGTTACCAAGGAGGTAGGGGGGTAAAGAAAGGAGAGTTGTGTAATGCATACAGAGTTCCAGATTTGCAAGATAAAAAGTTCTGGAGATCTGTTTCCCAACAATGTGAATATACTTAACACTACTGAACTGTACACTTAAAAATGGTTAAGATGGTATATTTTTACATTTTTTTAACCACCATAGAAAAAAAGAGAGAGAAAAGCACTGGGGACCAAAATTATAAGTGGCTCTGAATTGCCGACTCTGAATTCCTGCTTCTGCAGGAGGCTATATTTAATAGAAAATCTTCTGTTTGCCTCTCCTTAGGCATCATCCAGGTGAACAAGACAGTGAAAGAAGTAGCAGTACTATCCTGTGATTACAACATTTCCACTGAAGAACTGATGGAAGTTCGAATCTATTGGCAAAAGGATGATGAAATGGTGTTGGCCATCATGTCTGGAAAAGAGCAAGTGTGGTCCAAGTATGAGAATCGCACCTTCACTGACTTCACAAGGAACCTCTCCATTGTGATCCTGGCTCTGCGCCTGTCGGACAATGGCAAATACACCTGTATCGTTCAAAAGACTGAAAAAGGCTCTTACAAAGTGAAACACATGACTTCAGTGATGTTATTGGTCAGAGGTCAGTGGGATTTTTCTGATTTACCATAAGCTGGCAGACTCTTGATGCCCTTAAAGACTACTCCTATTGATCTAGTTGAAAATTTTACCAAAGAGGGATGTATCTTCATTTAGGGTTAAGTAAGTCTGTAGTTTTACAATAAACCCTAATTGATTTCTCAAGACATCCCGGAAATATCTATTAGTGTGCGTTTCTTGCATTTTGACAATCCAGATTCATGACAGTCATCCTGAGGCACTAGAATGACCTAACGTGCCTTCTGAATCACAAGGGGACACACTTGATTTGATGTAGCTGGACTATTAACTGCACTTGATCCAATAATATATTCTTGTGAAAGTATATTGAAAAGTATAAGAACAATGCAGCCAGAGATATTTTTCAAGTAGTATTTGAATGCCTATTACTATGGCTATTGTATGATTTATATTTATTATTATATTTGAAGCTCTCATCTAATGGGTATTCCTACAAAGTTAGATGTTAGAGGACTGGATGCATAATTTATGTAACAGGGAAGAAAATTAATTCATAAATCAAAGCTCTACTTCTACACATCCTGTGAAGGCAAGCATTTCTTGGGTAGGAAGGAGGCTTGCATTTATCACAGGTGACAGTACTAGAAGATACTAATATAGCCTGAGCCCCTTGCTGAGAAATGATAGCCCTTGACCTTTCCACCATACTTGAAATTCAGCCACGTTTCTATTTCTTCCTGGACACTTGGGCCTTTAGTGGAAACCGAACCTATTACTTAATAAGAGATAATCATTCACCCTGATAACGAATAATGTAAGTGGATCCTTGGTGAATTCTTCACTATTCTTCCCTGCTCTGTTCTCCAGCTATGTTGAATCTTCCCCTTCAGCATCCAAATCACACCTAAAGCTTAGGAGGTAAGCCAGTTACATGGGATTACCTTAAACCTCCCTCTGTGTATTCCCTACTCATGGAGAGAGCAATGATTATATGGTGGTTTTAGGGGTTCTTCCAGGCCCACCCTCTCCGAAGTTCTGACCTGCACTGATTCCTAGAATTCCCACCATTATTGCTTCTCCTGCCAGTTTCAGCATTGTTCTCCCTACAAGATCTCTGTTAAAAATGAAAATGTGTTACCTGGGGGAGGTGGCACCACAAACATATTAACTTGTAGTAGTTAATTACGTTAGATATAGTCAGTCCTGTCACAGAATGCCCGAAGGGAAGTAGATGCAGGACTATATACATTTTGATAGGAAGATAATAAAACCCAAGAGGGAGAAGAGGCAGAATTTCAGGAAGGGCAAGCCCTAGTAGCAGACCACAGCAGGAGACCAGGGACAGCTCAAAAGGCAACACAAGAGTGCTGGGGGCCTCAAAAGGGCCCGGAGGGTCAGGGCACCAAAGTCAGATGAGTGAAGACAAAAAGGGAAACATTTCATTTGACTCAGAACCAATCAATTCTGATTTTTCCATTTGCATCAGTTACAACAGTGCTTCTCTTATATTAAGGTTCCTATGAATCACTAGAGGATCTTGTTAAAATGCAGATTCAGGGGCACCTGGGTGGCTCAGTCGTTAAAGCGTCTGCCTTCGGCTCAGGTCATGATCCCGGGGTCCTGGGATCGAGCCCCACATCGGGCTCCCTGCTCCGCGGGAAGCCTGCTTCTCCCTCTCTCATTCCCCCTGCTTGTGTTCCCTCTCTCGCTGTGTCTCTCTCTGTCGAATGGATAAATAAAATCTTTAAAAAAAATAAAAAATAAAAAAAAAAATAAAATGCAGATTCAGATTCAGTAGGTGTGGGGTTGGATCTTCGATTTGGAGCTAACAGATCACCAGGTGATTCCTGTACGTACAGCTGCTGAGGACCACAGTTTGAGAAACAAGACATTAAATCATTTATTTGACTAGGATGACTAGCTGTCCCATTTTGCCCGGGACTTAGAGGTTTCCTCAGACACCTGAGACTTTCCCAGGTTTGGCACTGAACAAGTTGGTCTCTCTACATTTTTTTTTTAAAGATTTTATTTATTTATTTGAGAGACAGAGAATGAGAGAGAGCACATGAGAGGGGGTAGGGTCGGAGGGAGAAGCAGACTCCCCGCCGAACAGGGAGCCCGACGCTGGACTCGATCTAGGGACTCCAGGATCATGACCTGAGCTGAAGGCAGTCGCTTAACCAACTGAGCCACCCAGGCGCCCTGGTCTCTCTACATTTGCCTATGATTGCAAGATGATATAATATTGGCATCGCAGTATCTAAAAGCCTCTCCATTAACCAGCATTTGGGGAACTAGCTATACTAGTTAACAGATTAACTAGGGTAATGGATGTTTACCTTTCTAACACATGTGCACCTCTTCCTTTCCTAATGAGCTTATTTTTACCCTACCCATTCAGAATGGTGAAAACGTGGGTTAATGCATTAAAACGAGATACAAAGGAATACTTTTTTTTAAGTTTTTTTTTTTTTTTATTTGACAGAGAGAGACACAGCAAGAGAGGGAACACAAGCAGGGGGAGTGGGAGAGGGAGAGGCAGGCTTCCCTCGAAGCAGAGAGCCCGATGCGGGGCTCGATTCCAGGACCCTGGGATCATGACCCGAGCCGAAGGCAGATGCCTAACGGCTAAGCCACCCAGTTATTATCCCAAAGGAATAATTTTTTGATGGTTCACAGTCTTGCAAGGACTTAGGTGCTATTACTTGAGATGGATCACCTCACTGAAGGGATAGAAGACAGCTGAGGCTGTGCTAAGGCTAGCCAGACCTTGCAAAGATGGTTTCTAATATACAGAATATTGTCAATGTTCTTGTGGTTAAGTATCTCTCAGAAAAGCAGAGCACAGAAATGAACATGAATCATAATTTGGGATATGGGTTACTTGGATTTGTTATTCCAGGTTATAACACGTAACATTGATGTTGTAAGAAACAAAGGGAATATTCGTTGTTGTTATTTTTTAAGATTTTATTTTGTGGGCCTTGAACTCACAACCCCGAGATCAAGAGTTGCACGCTCCACTGACTGAGCCAGCCAGGCGCCCTACAAAGGGAATATTCTTTTTTTTAAAGATTTATTTATTTATTTATATTTATTTGAGAGAGCGAGAATGAGAGAGAGAGAGTACATGAGAGGGGGGAGGGTGAGAGGGAGAAGCAGGCTCCCCGCTGAGCAGGGAGCCCGATGCGGAACTCGATCCCGGGACTCCAGGATCATGACCTGAGCCGAAGGCAGTCGCCCAACCAACTGAGCCACCCAGGCACCCCGGGGAATATTCTTGATGTCAGCTACCGTTATAATTTTCTGATCTTATAAGATAAATTACAGGAGTAGGAAATGTCAACTAAAAATGGCTCAGGAAAATGTCAAACTTAATTTAGAAACAGGGTTGATGCAAAAAAGATGACTTCACCTCCTACCAAATGCAAGTTTTTCCTTTTCCTAGCAGTTATAATCACTTGTCATAACTTCCCCTTTCTCTTATCATTCACGGGGGCGCTACTGGGTGGTTTTGGAAGTTTTCACTGGGCAACTTGATTTAAATGAGGGAGCTCATCCAAGAGAGTACAAATTTAAGACCCACATAACTCCATCTATTAACTGATATGCTATGTGTCAGGCCCTGTGCTTCATGATTTATATTAATGATGTCATTTAATTCTTAGAACCCTGGAATGCCGGTATTATTATCCCCATCTTAGAGATGAGCCAACTAAAACAGAAAGTGGTGAAGTAATTGGCCCCAGGGCTAAAAGGCAAAACTGGTTTTAAAACCTGCTGTTGGATCTTGGCCAGCCTGTTCCTTAAAGGAAATCTTTATTAATTATGTATGTATGGTTCCCAAATGTTCTTTTAAAAAACTCCAACTTTCTAGAGAAGCACAATCCTCATGAGTGGCTTCAGCTTTACATCATACATTTTGTATTAAAAGAAAATCCAAGTGGTACAATTTGTTTACACTATGATGCTTTCTAAATAAACTCTTAAAAACAACAACAACAACAACAACCCGCTGTTGATGACCATTATGCTATACTATGTCTCTCTGTGGAACCCCGAATTGTGAAAAGAAATCTAACTGTATGGGATGAAGTATGCGGGGCTTGGTTCCCACACTCAGGCTGAGAAGTATACATTTCTTTAGGCCTAAGACAAAGGGAGAATATGGGTTAGAGAGCTTTGTCCTGTGTTCTCTGCGGTCATTACACTATGCTTTCCTTTGTATATACTTTAGTATCTTATTGGGGGTCAACTATACAAATGCAGGAATGCCTCAAGCATCTTGGAGGAATGCTAGGAAGGTCCCTGTGTCCTTGTGATGCATATCAGAATAGCAAGGGAGTCAGTAAAGTGGTTGAGATTACAGACTCAATATTGTACAATTTGGACAGAGGTTTATCTTATTAAAGACTACTTTTGAAAATTCAGAAATTTGAAAATTTAGAGTAGTGGTTATCTCAAGTGTGGGAAATGGGGAGACAACAAAGGTGAGACCATACAGGTAGATTTACATAAGTTACAGTCAATGTGCTGGCTCTCAAGTTGGATGGTGGTTTCACAGGTGTTTTTTGTAGTATTAACTCATAAATAGATAAATAAGAGAGCCACTTTGTATACCTCAAATATTAGGAAGAAAGGGAAGAAAAGAAAGGCAGGAAAGGAAAGGGAAAAAAAAAAACAGGCAAGGGAAGAGAAGAGAAGGAAAGAGAAGGTTCTGGTATCAGAAAACCTTGAATTCACATCCCAGTTTTGCCACTTACTCATGATTTCTCTCGACCTCAATTTGATTATTTATAAAATGGAAATCATATTAGGTTAAGTCAAATGAAATTGCTGATATTTGACCTTTCTTGACATACACCTGCCTCATAGGGTTGTTGTAAAGATTAAATGAGGTAGTATCTAAGACCTAACAGACATTAAGAGCTCAGTAAATGTTGTCTATTATTTTTCTCTTCATCTCTTACAAATGCAAAATATATGTCAGTATTTATTCACATAGATCTACTTCTTTCTATAAGTGTCCTCCTACCTCCATCAAAAGTGATGAAGAATTGGGGTGCCCGGCTGGCTCAGTTGGAAGAAGAGCATGTGGCTCCTGATCTCAGGGCCATGAGTTTGAGCCCCACATTGGGTGTAGAGATTACTTAAATAAATAAAAATCTTAAAAAAAAAAAAAGTAATGAAGAATTGATATACCCAATTCAAACCAAAGTTGATCTTTGGATTATACATAACTATTAATGATTTATGAGACATTGCAAATTATATCTCATTTTATTATTCTTATTAAAGCTAATTTATTTAAAAAAAAAACCTCACACCCCCCCACCGCATAAATACATAATGATATGTACTTATATCTTTGTTCTTTTTTCAGCTGACTTTCCTGTCCCTAGTATAACTGACCTTGGAAATCCATCCCGTAACATCAAAAGGATAATGTGTTCAACCTCTGGAGGTTTTCCAAAGCCTCACCTCTCCTGGTTAGAAAATGAAGAAGAATTAAATGCCATCAACACAACAGTTTCCCAAGATCCTGGAACTGAGCTCTACACTATCAGCAGTGAACTGGATTTCAATATAACAAACAACCATAGCTTTGTGTGTCTTGTCAAGTATGGAGACTTAGCAGTATCACAGATCTTCAACTGGCAAAAATGTAAGTAACATTGTTCTGGGGAGTTTCTACTGTGTAAAATCTAAAAAGAAAGTAACTCAGCCAGATCCATTTTAGAATCGTGTATATTGACTTTGATAGCATTTCTTGTATTTTTAGACCCACAAATGATGATGAAGTGATATTGTGACTTGTTAAGATCACTGTACAAGCTGTGAGCATGTTACTAGACTTATTTTCTTTTTTTTTTTAAGATTTTTATTTATTTATTTGACAGAGAGAGACACAGCGAGAGAGGGAACACAAGCAGGGGGAGTGGGAGAGGGAGAAGCAGGCTTCCCACAGAGCAGGGAGCCCGATGCGGGGCTCGATCCCAGGACCCTGGGATCATGCCCTGAGCCGAAGGCAGCCGCTTAATGACTGAGCCACCCAGGCGCCCTAATTTTATTTTCTTTAATAAATTTTCTAAAATTGAGACATCCAAATAAGTGCTGTTCCTCAAGTAGTCATCTTAGGAAGTTACTGTAACAATATTGTTGATATTGAAAGCACTAAAATTTGTCCTTCTTTGGACTTGCCCTTAGGGCTTTGGTACTTTCTTTTTTGGGCACCTCCTTCCCATTGTCCCATGGCATCAAATCATTGCCTTTTGTGGGTGAATGTGCCTTTTAAGAGCTACTGGTTCATTCACAACTAAGTCTGGTAAAGAAGGTAAATGACAAACTACTTGAAGACAATGCCTGAAAATAGAGGTCGTTTTTGCCCAAATATGATGACCTTCAAATACTTTACCCTTTAGCTCGTAAACTTACAGAATTTTGTCCCCAAGAGGTGAAATCATTTGAAAATGTAAAATGGAATAAGTTGGGCTTCTATAAATTTATGCATGTTGAACCCATAATGGGTTATTACAGAACTCAGATACTTAAAATAAGTGTCTAACTTGTATGGCTGATTGTATGGAAGACCATCAGGCCTCTCTCTCATGCCCCAGGCCCGCTCTTAACAGCGCATTTTATGGCTGCGTGGTAATAAGCAATATACTGAATTTGATATATAATGGCACATGGATATATAGTATAATACAGAATGTATAGCATGTCTTCCTCTTGTAGTAGAGGAGATATTTTAGATGGTTTAGTAGCTCATTCTAGTGAATGATTTACTCTAGATCTTTCCATCTTGAAGTGGACTCGTTCATTATTTTCTTCAATAGGTAATGAGATAAAATTTCCTGGGAACATTAGTTCAAATACAAACAAAATTTTGACATGATTTTATTAATAGTCCAAATTAATTTCTTTCAGTCATCTTTTATGTGTTCTAAGATTTCATAAAAATGAGGTTTGAGTTATATAGTTTATTAATTTATTGTGACTAAGGTAGAGATTAGCACACAAAGCAGTAAGAGCAGCTTCAATCATCTTATTTTGGACATTATATTTGGAATATGAGTGTATATGATATTTTAGGACAGGAATTGGCAAATACTTTCAGAAAAGGGCCAGGTAGTAAATATTTTAGTTTTTGTAGGTCAGATGATCGTTGGCAACAACTCAGTTTTGCTGTTATAACCTGGAAGCTGCCATAAACAAGACATAAATGAAGGATATGGCTGTGTTCCAGCAAAATTTTAAAGAGGCAGTAGGCCAGGTTTGGTCTGTGTACTATAGTTTGCTAACTTGCAGGAAACAGAATGTAGCCCATTTAAATAAAAGGAGGGAGCTCTTATTTAAAGATGTTTTAGACTGTCCAGCTTTAATCTTTTCCCTGATATGCCTTCTCTCAATTCTTCCCTCATGCTAAGGATGAACAGTATCCCTTTTCGGTCTAATGAAAAATACTAGCTCTTTGCCCTACATTTACAACAATTAATGGAAAGATGATTAAATGTGTGGGTTTATTTATTTCTTTGTTCATTCAATCTTTATTAAAGTAGTTATCAGATACCAAGCATCTTGCTAAGTACTAGTGTTGTCTTGATTGTCAGAGAGCTTTAGTGTATAAATACTTCAAATCTATTAATTGAACTGCAGGCATCTTTTTTTTCCCCCTCATTTTTTTTAAGGGCGAGGAGGGGCAGAGGGAGAGAAAGAGAGAGAATCTAAGACAGGCTCTACACCCATCACGGAGCACTACACAGGGCTTGATCTCAGATCTCACGACCCTGATATCCTGACCTGAGCCAAAATCAAGAGTCAGACGCTTAACTGCCTGAGCCAACGAGGTGCCCCTGAACTGCAGGCATCATTTAGACTCTAAAGCAAATAATGCATTTGTGGGTGGTCAAGGGCTGACTGCATAAACAAACAAAAATTAGGTGTACAGTTCCTAAAAATGTTACAAGTCAACGTGAGCAAAGCTTTACATAAATATTTTTATAATTTATCTTATGTAAAAATATTTATGTAAAGCTTTATATAAATGTATTTACGTAAAAATATTTATATAGGGGCATCTGGGTGGCTCGGTCAGTTAAGCGTTTGACTCTTGATTTCAGTTCAGGTCATGATCTCAGGGTTGAGAGATCAAGCCCCACGTCGGGCTCCAGGCTGAGTGTGGAGCCTGCTTAAGATTCTCTCTCCCTGGGGCGCCTGGGTGGCTCAGTTGGTTAAGCGACTGCCTTCGGCTCAGGTCATGATCCTGGAGTCCCAGGATCGAGTCCCGCATCGGGCTCCCTGCTCGGCGGGGAGTCTGCTTCTCCCTCTCCCACTCCCCGTTTGTGTTCCCTCTCTCGCTGTGTCTTTCTCTGTCAAATAAATAAAATCTTTAAAAAAAAAAAAAAAGATTCTCTCTCCCTCTTCCTCTGCCTCTCCCCCTACTCACACACACACACTCTCTCTCCCTCTCTAAAATAAATCAATAAAGTCTTTAAAAAATATATTTATGTAAAGCTTTATGTAAATACCCACTCTAAAAAAATCCCCCAATTTATTAATTAAACAAATTGGGTCCATGATTCTTTTAGCCTGGGCCTGCCAAATTGGTTAACCCTTGATATACTGGAAGGCACATATGTGTGTGGAAGGAGGTAAATCAGGGAGTCCCACTCATGGTGTAGCTCACAAGCTGTATGTGCCGATGTCCACACTTGCCTCTGTAATTAGGATTCTGGGTCTGTTCTGTGGTGCATTACTAAATTCCTACGTGGCATCATGACAGAGCCGGTTTGCTGCTACTAGTTCCTCCTTCTTTTTCTCAAACGTACATCCTCTTTCTAGGCTGAGTGAGGCTTGAGGATGAGTGAGGAGTGGGCTCTGAGAGGAAGCCAGGAGTGAGTCAGAACCTGTGGAACTTTTAGATTCCCAGGATAAGAGCAAGTGTGTGTGGTAGAGGTCATTCTGGTCTGTAGAGGCCAATTCTGGTAATCACTCATCTTCATGCAATCCGGTGTTTTAGAGGAAAAGAAGAAACAAAACAAAACCCAACTTTCCCTAGTCTCTAAGTGGTAGGTGCACTAAAGTCAAATGTGCATTTTAGAATAATCACTGTGGCAGAATATGTAGGAATTATTAGAGCCTTGGAAACCAGAGGCAAAGGGACCAGTATGGAGATAACTAGGTGGGAGAGAAGAAAAACCCAAACTAAGGCAGTTGCTGCATGAGATTTTGGGAAAAGGAACCAACTGCAGAGGTATCCTGAATACAGAATAGAAAGTCCATGGGAACCTACTGGGAAGTGAGCACAAAAAGAAGGCTTCATTCTTATTTGGGTAACTATGGTGTTGCTCTTCGCTGAAATGGGAGAATATGGTTGGAAGATATGCTTTGGAAAGATTATAGTGAGTTCAGTTTAAATCAGGTGGAAATTCTGGCATCCAGCCATGTAGTCGGCAGTTGGAAATTCAAATCTGGAGTTCAGAAATACGGGAGGACAACAGGTGTTGGTGAGGATGCAAAGAAAGGGGAACCCTCTTGCACTGTTGGTGGGAATGCAAACTGGTGCAGCCACTCTAGAGAACAGTATGGAGGGTCCTCAAAAAGCTAAAAATAGAACTACCCTATGATCTAGCAATTGCACTGCTAGGTATTTACCCAAAGGATACAAAAATACACATTCTAAGGAGTACATGCATCCCGATGTTTATAGCAACATTATCAACAATAGCAAAACTATGGAAACAGCCCAAATGCCATCCACTGATAAATGAATAAAGAAGATGTGGTGTACACATATGTATATAGTAGACTACTACTCAGCCATCAAAAAGAATGAAATCTTGCCATTTGCAATGACGTGGATGGAACTAGAATGTATTATGCTAAGCGAAATAAGTCAGAAAAAGACAAATACCATATGATTTCACGCATGTGGAGTTTAAGGAACAAAATGGATGAACATATGGGAGGGGGGAAGAGAGAGAGAGGAAAACAAATCATGAGAGACTTAACTATAGAGAACAAACTAAGGGTTGATGGACGGAAGTGGGTGGGGGGTGGGCTAGATGGGTGATGGGTATTAAGGAGGGCATTTGTTATGATGAGTACTGGGTGTTTTATGTAAATGATGAACTACTGAACTCTACTCCAGTGTTGAACTGTATGTCAACTAACTAGAATTTAAAAATAAATAACCCAGTAATTTTTTTGTGACAATGCCTGTGTAATACTTAAAGTAAATCAATCTGTAAATAAAATTTGCATTTTAAATAAAATGTGCTGTAAGGAAAAAAAAATGAGATCAGAAATATGATATACAGATTTAGAAATCAGATGGTATTTTAAACCTAGGGTGTGGATAAGAGAAAAGGAAAAGGCATGACAGATCTAGAAAGAGAAAACTAAGGTATATCTAGAACATGATGTCAACTAATTATTAGTAATACATAGAAATATCAGCTATAAAAATTAGATATAAAGACAAGAACACTTTATTTTTTTAAAGATTTATTTATTATTTTTATTTTAGAAATAGAGAGTGTGTTGGGGTGCCTGGGTGGCTCAGTTGTTAAGCATCTGCCTTCGGCTCAGGTCGTGATCTCAGGGTCCTGGGATCGAGCCCCACATCGGGCTCCCTGCTCTGCGGGAAGGCTGCTTCTCCCTCTCCCCCTCCCCCTGCTTGTGTTCCCTCTCTTGCTGTGTCTCTCTCTGTCAAATAAATAAATAAAATCTTTAAAAAAAAAAGAAAAAAGAAATAGAGAATGTGTGCATGAGCTGGGGGAGGGGCAGAGGGGGAGAGAGAGAGAATCCTCAAGCAGACTCCCCACTGAGTGCAGAGCCCCATGTGGGGCCCAGTCCCAGGTCTCCGAGGTCACAACCTGAGCCAAAACCAAGAGCCAGCTGCTTAACTGACTGAGCCACCCAGGCACCCCAAGACAAGAATACTTTTAAAGTATCTCCTTAGAATCTTTTTTATGCCAACTTAATTCAGTAAATGCGAAAGTTCAAAATCTCTTTTTCACATTTGATATCTGACATCTGGATATTAGTTGCCCACAAATACGTGTCTGATCAAAGAGTTATTCAAGAAAAATGCTAGCAGCTACTTAGTGGAGAGCTGAGCAGAGAAAGAAGTGAAAAATACTCTCTACAGTTGTGTAGATATAAGAGGTATAGAATCCTGCAGCTGGAAACACATTAGAGCTGACACTATTCTTTTCCCTCCACAGTTGAGCCACCCCCTCCTGATAATTCACTCCAGTTCTGGGTCATCCTAATCTCAGTAGTAAGTGGGATTGTTCTGATCACTGTCATTATAAGAAGCTGCCTAGCCCACAGTAAGTACTATCGTACTATCATTCTGACCTCAATTCCTGGAAGCCCAAATTCTATCGGTATGTGTCAGCAACCTTCTGAGGTTTTAGCCTAGGTTATAGCCTCTTCTCGTTTTATGGAAACCTTAGTGCATTCTTTACTTGTCTCAACAAGTTCTATTCATTCACTGGACAGACATTTCTTGGACACCTACTCTGTGTCCAGTTCTCTACTAGGTGCTGGAGTTACAAACATGAGGAATTAGTGACCTCAAGACACGTTCTAGTTTACTCCATTTATTTTTTCCCCTAACTTTGTATTTTCTTGGAGACACTGAGGCTTGCTAACTAATTTGAAAATATTTCTGATGCAAAGTGATATTCAAATCTTTGATTTTCAAGTGGAGGAAAGTCAGAAGGACAAGATTTGGGGTCAAGAATCATTTTCTTAAAGGAGGGTAAGATGCACTAATGACACTGAGAAATTACATAGTCACAGGTGATTTTTGCCAATTCTCAATTCCTTTGAATACATTTTTTGGTTGAAAGGTAAGGAGTGGTTGAGGAAAGAAGAGATATCTAGGATGTTTTTCCCTAGGAGTTCAAATTTTTGGCCTTATACATATGCTACCTTCCAACTCTGTAATTAAATGAAGAGGAACTGCCAGGCCAGAGCTGAGGCCATAGTCACCATGAAGGAGCACCAACCTTTCTTGGAGTAGAAACCATGTATATTGAGCAAAGAAAATTGGAAGACCAACATCTGATGATTTTCCCAAACTTCAGCACAAAAATTGTCAAAGCGCAGGGAAGTCACTAAGACTCTTTGCAACCAACAACTCAACCCACAGATAGGGTGAAGAAGTCTGGTGGGCTCAAGGATGTTTTTGATACAGACTGCCCAGCCTTACCCCTCTAGTTGAGGATCTCTTATTAACACTACTGACATTTAGGGCCAAATAATTCTTTGTTTTAGGGTTCATTCAGTGCATTGTAGTGTATTGAGCAGCATCTCTAGGCTCTATTCACTATATGCCAATAGCACCCCTGCCCCCGTTGTGACAACCAAAAATGTCTCTATTACATTACAAATGTCCCAGGGCAGGGTGGGGGTGGGGGGTGCTGGGAAATCTCCCTGGTTTAAGAACCACTGATCTAGTTCTTAGCCAGTGAAGGCTTCCTGAAATATACGGGCACAATTTAGGGGAAACTCACCTATCTAAATCTTTATTGTTTGTGCTTATCGTCAAGGACTTGCTGCAAGATGGAGAAGGGGAAAGACGAATGAGGAGGGCGTGGACATGGAAAAGATCACTCCTATCTACATAGGATCTGCCCAAGCATCCGTATGAGCAGAACATCTGGAGGTAGCTCCTCTAGCTCTTCTCTACCAGGGTGGAGTATGTGAGATATTAGAAGGCACAGTGTTTTCTTCCTGTCTGGTACTCCAGATTTAAACCCTACCTCACCTTCTCAAAAACCTGATTCAGGTTACTCTAAACAGATGGTTGGAATCTCTCCTTTCTCCCCACATGACTTGCTTATTGTTACCCCTTTCTTTGCTGTGCCATTCTGCCACGTTGAAATGTCACCCTCTTGTCAGTCAACTCAGTGTTTCATTATCTGTAAAATACCTTAAGTTCATCTTGAAGTAATATTCCTGGCCCAGCTGCTTATTCTGATCATTCCTTTTTGCCTGTATCCCTCACTACTGATGGATGCAGATTAGGGTCACTTACTGGTCACTCTGTACCACCTCAGTAACATCCTCATTGGTCTCTCTGCCTCTAACAGTCATCCTACTAACCCAGTAACAGAGCCAGATTTTATAAAGAGTCATTTCTCCATGTCATTTTCCCACTCAAAAACTCAGAAGAGACCCCCAATGCCTATAGGAAAAGTTTTAAGACTTTAACTTTCCACATTTCAATTGATCTCTTCAGTATAAACATTCTCAGTTCTTTGAACTGTTCTCCACATAGTAGTTTTCCAGAAGCTTCATGTGAATACACTAGATGTCAACAAATGGAGTCCAAGACTTTAGATATGGTCTAATTCAACATACAATGGGAAAATTAGTATCTGGGATCTGGAATGTTTTTTCTGTTAAGAAAGCCTTACACAGCAGCAGGGTTTTTGAGTCACACTATTAACTTACATCAATTTTGTGTTATCCTAAACTACCCAGGCCTTTTCATGTAAGAGAAACATTGGAATCCAAGAGACTCATACCAGGTCCAGGGTGGTTTATAGCCTCCATAAACAGTCCTTTTTGACTTATGAAGTTAGGGTGAGAAAGCACAGAAATGAGAGTCTGCAGAGTTACCTTAAAAAAAAAAAAAAAAAAAAGGAAATGAAATATAACACCTGAGACTTAATAGGTTATGTTTTACAAAAGCATTATTTTATTATTTCATTTAGTCTTATAAAAGTCTCTGTGAGCAAGATCTTTATCTCCATTTTATAGGAGAGAAACCCGAGGCTCCCTCCCAGAGGCTGTGATTTGCCTCGGGTCAGGCAGGCAAGGAGCAGAGCAGGACTCAAACTGGGTATGAAGCTCAGGTTCCTTTCATCATAGCAGGCCTATGCACATTTCCCCACAGCAGTCTCTGTTTCCTGTTTTCAACTTCTTCAGGATGCCCTTTCCAGGATGTCCCCCTCAGTTCGGTGATTACCTAGAACTTCCTTGACTTTGCTTGTTAACAGTCTTCTGCTCAGCCAGCTGATATGTCATACTGAAGCCAGGGGTCTGGTCTCCTAGTGGCCATCTTGTCCAGTTCAAGCAACTCTGCCTTTGAGCTGCTGGAGCGGTGCTCTCTAGCACATCACATTCCATCCTGGGTTTATTCTCACGTGCATGTCTTATATTCTTTACTGAGTTGTAGGCTTATTGAGAACAACCATGCCTGATACATCTGTTTGCCTCATAGGTAGAATATTACCTTGATCACTAACGTTTGGTTGTTTGATGATAGCTGGTGCTTAATATTTGCCTGATATTTCATGTAATAAAAATTGTCAGACTTGTCCTAAATTCTCCCATAATTTGGACTTCCCTTTATATTCTTTGGCCATCAAGATTAATTATCTACAAATGTCACCTCAATTTGGGAGCACTTTGTGATAAAAAATATAAAATTTTAAAATGGTTTCCTCCTTTGAGAATTTAGGGTTTGAAGTATTCGTTTAATTTTTTGTTTTCTCAGGTCCCACCTCCATCTTAGATTGACCTCTTCTTTGAATTTCCTCAGATGGCCAGGATTATCCCACCTTGCACTTCAAGTATGTTTTCTAGGAGCCTCTTCATTTCAGTGGCCCTGCAAAAAGTGACCAGAGGAATATGGTGGGGACATAAGTAGCTCTGGTAACCTTGGTCAAAGAATTTAGAAACAAAGAATTGTTCAGGCCTGGAAGAGACATTTGAAAACACTTGTCTCATTACTGACAAGGACATCAAGGCCCAGGGGGTGACCTGAATGATAAAGGCCTGAGCCAGAACTCAGATTTCCTGTCTCTGGTGCTCTTTTCCATTAGTCTGGCTCTGTGCTATTAACTGGTGTGTATATATATATATATATATACACACACACCAGTCAAAATGCTTCTGGAAAAAGAATTTGTCCAATGTCAGGTCAACTTTTGAGACTTGATCTGATGCAACGCTGGAGGATTTTGTGTTGTTGTAAAAAGGAATCTGATGTTCATGTGTGGGTAGTATGCTGGTATGTATACCGATGTGAGGATGATGGAAACATTAGTGGTGTTAGCCAGTATTTCATTTTTCACTGTGCTCTCCTCTATTGCTCTCCCACTTCTCCATCAGGTTCTGGAGAAAGTAGATCTATCCAAAACTGATATCCTGTGACATGTAAGATGAATGACTTATACACCTCAAAGCAATAGTCAGGATGGAGAGGGATAGGTTGGTTTAAAGTCATATCCTACTGGTTCATATTGGACTAATAATCTCCTTAAATGGCTTTATGCTAGTTTAACCTCATTTATAAAATATGAGAAGGTTCTCATTTAAAATGAGATAGGTTTTTATGGTGTATTATTAAACAGTAAGCTGTCCTTAGAAATCTATCGAGGTAATGAAAACAGCATTCCATAGGCCCTCCTTAGATCCCTAAAGTGGCTTTTCCTCCTTGGTATTTCTGATCCTTCTGACACCAGCAGAGAATTGAAAAGAAGGTGGCCAACTGCTGTTCCTGTGTTACTTGCTCATGACTCCTCTTTCTCTGAAGTTGTCTTCCACAACTCAACGGACCAGGAGGTGGACCTGACTTAAGCAGGAGCAATCAGACATTCTCATTTGAAAATTTCACATTGGACAGCAAGTTGACCAAGTTTCTCACATGTGGCTGGGTCTAAAACATTTAATTTTGGTAGCTATAAAGGGACCAGATTATGCTACATAGTCTAAGGAGCAGAAGTACACTTTTAAATGGTTGCTCTCAGAATAAAATCACTGAAGGAAATAAAAGTAGGAAACTGACAAGAACTTAAAGCAAAGAACAACAACAACAAAAAGGGAATTGCTGCATTTCGTTAAGATTAATAATCCTTAGACATCAAAAGGAGACCTCAAGTCATGAAATAGTACACACCTAAGAGACAGCTTATTTATACTTAAATTATATTACATTACTTATTACATTTGATAAATGTGTTAATACTATTTTTTCAAAGTTGTACTTCTGATATTTCTGTGATATGAATAAAATTGTTTTTAAAACCAACCATCTAGTTTTCTAATTTCTAGTTGGAGAATTTAATCTATATGTGGATGTGAATAAAACAATAAACAGACTAACTGCCAACTTGTCAGCAGTTTATGAATGGGATAATTAAGAAAAACATGCTTTATGGAGTGTGGTGATAACATGTAAATCATGTTAATAATATACTTGTGCAGAGGTTCTTCTATCCTTATAATTACTAATATCTGTTCTTCTATCTCTCATCCCCTGTGCTCCAGGGCATCGTGCTATGCTCCACATGCATCATTTCACTTAATACCCATTCTGAGGTAGATACTATTTCATTTGACAGAGGGGAAAACTGAGACCTAGTAAAATGGCTTTGCTATAGGTCACATGGCAGCAAAGCCATACGGCTGGGATGCTAAGCCAGCGATCTGCCTCCAGAGCCCATGATTTCAGCCACTGTATTACTCGGCTACACAAAACCAGCTCCTGAAAACAGTTACTTTCAGAGCAGGAACTAAAAACAGAGATCTAACATCAAAACAAAGCACTAGCAGTTTTCCCCCCTTAGTACACTTAACGCAGTTCATTCCGCCCCTCCCCCGCCCCACCCTTAGTAAAAGTTAAAATCTGCAGGATTGCAGATTCCTTCCTAAGGAGCAAGCTCCTGGAGTGTAGAGACTGTGTATCTATTCTAAGTAACTTCTGCATATGACAGCATAGACACTTTGTCATCAACACTAAGAGAGGAAACAAAGTCAGGCTCCTTTTTTTAGTAATGCTTATCTACTTATTGTTTGTTAAATTTATACTGTATTTCAAATAGTATAGGAATTACCTTTTTATTTTATTTTTAAAGATTTTATTTATTTATTTGAGAGAGGGCATGCGTGAGGAGGGAGGCGCAGAGAAGGAAGGAGAGGGATAAGCAGACTCCACACTGAGCACGGAGCCCCATTCAGGGCTCAATCCACAACCCTGAGATCATGACCTGAGCCTAAATCAAGAGTCGGACACTCAATCAACAGCCGCCCAGGCACCCCTACACACTTAGGCCTGTGATGTTTCCAGGACCCAA
Organism: Neomonachus schauinslandi; assembly: GCF_002201575.2. NCBI lineage: Eukaryota > Metazoa > Chordata > Mammalia > Carnivora > Phocidae > Neomonachus > Neomonachus schauinslandi. Next base: position 63,468,140 of record NC_058403.1, on the reverse strand, counting down.
AGGCACAAGGGTTTTATCACAGACCATTTGCCTCACCTGGTTCTTTCCTCTCCTCTTCCTAGTGATTCCTAAAGTATCCTTTTATCTTTTTAAAGATTTTTTAAAATTTATTTATTTGACAGAGAGATAGCACAAGTAGGCAGAGCGGCAGGCAGAGGGAAAGGGAGAAGCAGGCTCTCTGCTGAGCAGGGAGCCCGATGCGGGGCTTGATCCCAGGACCCCGGGATCATGATCTGAGCCGAAGGCAGCCGCTTAACCGACTGAGCCACCCAGGCGCCCCTAGAGTATCCTTTTAAAGGGCTGCAAGAATAAACATACAACCTACAGAATTCAACTCCAATCTTGGGAAATTTTAAATCTAGTGTCGTAAAATCCAGGGGAAAGAATTATGTATTGATTGATCACTACAGATATAATGTCAAATATAAAGACCAATCAGGAAAGACATAAGTGTGTCTTTAGATTTAAGGATAAGTAAAGTGAGCGCACAATAGCCCAATTCTTGGTTAAAAAAAAGATAAGAGCAAGTCACTGCCACTAGATGTGCCAGCACTTAACCTGTCAGCAGGCCGACCAAGGAGAAGCCTAGCCATTGGCATTCAACGGACACAGATCCCTTCGATTCACCAATTGAATGTTAAGTCCAGAACATTTTCAGTCTTTGTCTTGTTTATTTGTTGATGAAGGGTTTCTAGGAAGATTTAGCAGTGCTTCAATTTTCTTAACATCATCTTTGGATCGATTTTTCTGTAAGCTATTTTCAATCTCTTCAGGGAGGAGCTCAGTAAATTGTAGTCTGGCTTTGCTGTAATAAAAGAATGAAAAGAATATATCATGTACTGCTCTGTTTCTTAGTTCTTAGATCTTTTTTAAAAAGATAGTATTTATCCATTCTCCCTGTGCCTTATGAGCAAACATTGCTCCTTGAACTTCAAAAACAATGACTTTCTACGCTCTCCTAACCTGTTCCACTCAAGGGCCGACTACAATTCTCACATCACCAAAATGGACACTGCTGTGGCAGCAGCTCTGATCCCTAAAATATTCCAGAGTTCCTGCGGGGGTATCGTGCAAGAACTAAAAGCACCCTGAGCTCAAGTGTGAGCCTTGCAAACTGGCTGTCCTCTTGCCCTCAGGGCTAGGGGTGGGGGTGGGGGGCTGGTGTGAACCCCCTGCCACTCCATTACCTCTCTGTTGCCAGACCTTACAGAACTGCGCAAAGGCTGTAACAATGGTAAATTCAATATGGAAAAGTCAGATGGGACAACGCTATAGATGTATATTTACAAAAAATTAAAATCCAATTTCCAAATAACGGAGCAGTTCTTTTTCTAAATCTCGTATTAGTGTCTTCCTTTCTTTAAGTGATTATCAAGGTCATCCATGACTTTTTTCTCAACTCTTCATAACCAGGTTTGACCATTTCTTCTTCCATATCTCCATAGACAGTTTTCTACATTTTCTGCTAAGGCAATTTTTTATACTCACACTCTGTTTGACTTCTCTATAGTTATTTTCAAACAAAGAAGCAGGCATATAATAAGTTCTTAACTAGGTATTAAATTAACTCCTCAGGAATATCACATATATATCATAGACATATAAATATCCTATAAATTTTTGACCCTATTTCCTTCTAAAGTATTTCATTACTATAATTCAATTCAATTTATTGTTTTTAACCATTTTTGAGATTTCCATCTCTAAATAACTGATCAACTTCCCCCAGTTATTTTTCTGGTTTCCTTTTTTTGGGGGGATACAATTATTATCTGTTCATATTTTTCCAACTGTTAACTCTTCTGCAACTTTCTGTATCAAATTTAGATACCAATATACTTTCCTTACCTTTCCAATTCCTTTCTCAAAGCTTCCTTTTCTTAAAAAAAAAAAAAAAAGTTTCTTATGACACCTAAAGAACTAGAAATAAGCTAACGCTTTCATGCTTTTAATTCTCTACATCACATTTTATTCTGGCATTTAGAATTTTAAGTGCTTTATCCTAGAACTTAGATAACTACATATCCCACCTATCCTCTTACTCTGGAGAAGAGGAATGAATGAAACAAACATATATTGAGCATTTTGGTGTGATTCTGCCCTCAGAATGGCTGAGAAAACAAGAGGGCTTGAAGTTAAGTAAAATATCCAAGGTCATGGAACTAATCAATAGCCTAACTGGGATTTAAGGTTTGCTTTCAAGGTCTCATTGGCTGCAAAATCAATGCTTTTTCTCTAGAACCCAAGTCCCTGAACAACTGATCTACAGATATTAAGAATTTCCAAGTGCATATGTGTGTTTAGCACCAATGGAAGTTTCAAGTAAAAACATGGAAAAAAAAAAAAAACCTGTTTATCTATTCAACTATGAAAACAGCAGCAGCTTTCGTCTGCATGCAGGAAGCCGAGCTACGAAAATCCTTTGTACCAGGAGTGCTAGCTAGCAGCCTGTTACGGTGATCTTACAAAGAATCAGCACAAAGTCCACTCTCAGTCTGATAACTGGACCCCAGGGAACGACTAGATGGCACACGTCAAAGTTTTCCTCCTCCTCAGTGGCATCCAGTCCATGAACAGCCACTATAACTACCTAAATCATATGCATCCACAGCAAGAAGTGGAATCTTTGAATGTAGAGACCTAACATGCTCTGTATTGTTCATAGATGCATGTGTAACTGGGGATATTGCCTTTTAAATAACGCCATGTGAAACTCACTCATTGCTGTCCACTTCCTTTAGGTAATTTCCTGTGCAGTCAAGAATATAGAAAAAGAAAAAATATGCACCCAAGCAAGATTAACAATATCTTAACTTTAAAAAAAAAGTGTATCTAAAGAATGATCCTCATCAGATTAAAAATAAAATTAGTGTCTTTCATTTTTCCTTCATTAAAAAGATTAAAAGATCAGGTAGGGTACAAGTTGAAGAAAAGGAAACTCTTCTTTGAGATTTTATTTATTTATTTTTTAAAGTAATCTCTACACCCAACATGGGACCTGCACTCACAAACCTGAGATCAAGAGTGCTTCACTGACTGAGCCAGCCGGGTGCCCCAGAAACTCATCTTCGAGTTGAGGGGCAGTTTGGAGGACCTGGGTTAACAGAGCACCACGATGGCTAAGAAAGTCAGATACCCTCATCTTCACACACTCCTTACCTCTCTTCCAGTCTCAGCTCATGGAGTGCTTTGCGATCCTTCTGTGTTCTCTCTTGGACAGTTTCACCGCAGAACTTCTGAAATGCCATCAACAGACTTCCTACAGGAGTGCTGAGGGGGAAGCAGAGAGCAAGCTTAGGATGAAGGGGCCACTGGAGCACGCCACCGTGCTGCTGAGGCCCGAGAAACACTGACTTGGCCACTTGGTCCCTGCCAGGTACAGGGACTCTGACAAAGTGTCCTTGTCGAATGAAGAAAAATTATTAAGGCAATTTCCTTCCTGGTCTTCTAAACAGTAGAGAAAAACAATCACTGCAACTTCCTCAAATTAACTGGTATAAAAACAACAGGTCTCTAAAATTGGCTCTGTGTTTTATCATGAATGATAAACTGGAAATATATATATCTATGACAAGTTCTAGTAAGTAGCTTTACACCGAAGATTTCTCAGAAGTGAAATTAATACCAGGAATGGTAACAAACCCTCTAGGGGGCAGGAACTGTGAAGGGCATTTTGGTTGGAGGAAGGATACTACTAGCTTCTGGAGACGGAACCACCAAAACATCCTCAAATTCCAAAGTCTGGCACAACAGTCTCACCCATAACGTCAATAGATACCCACCGAGAAACTGATATAGATAACAATCATTACAGTAACAGAAGAGGGTTTCGTTCTTGTGTTATCAAAGAGAAGGAGTTTTTGACTCTGATATAACTTAAATTTCCTCTGACTACAAGCTCATTTGAAGCTCATTCAAAAAATTATTTTTGCTAAGTGGAAATGTCCATGGACAAACAGATAAAGAAAATGTGTTATATACAATGGAGCATTATGCAGCCTTTAAAAAGAAGATCCTGTCACATGCTACAACATGGATCAACCTTGAGGATGTTATGCTAAGTGAAATAAGCCAGTTATAAAAAGACAACTATTATATGATTCCATTAATATGAAGTATCTAAAGTAGTCAAAATCATAGAAACAAAGTAAGTAGAAAGGTGGTTGCCAAAGGCTAGGGGACAGGGGGAGGGGAAAATTAATGTTTAATGGGTAAAGAGTTTTCAGTTTTGCAAGGTGAGAAAGTGCTCGAGATCTTTTGTACAACAATGTGGATATACCTAACATTCCTAAACTGTACACTTAAAAATGGTTAAAGATGATAAAATTTATGTTAATGTGTTTTTTTTTTTTTTAAAGATTTTATTTATTCATTTGAGAGAGAATGAGACAGAGAGAGCATGAGAGGGGGGAGCATCAGAGGGAGAAGCAGACTCCCTGCCGAGCAGGGAGCCCGATGCGGGACTCGATCCTGGGACTCCAGGATCATGACCTGAGCCGAAGGCAGTCGCTTAACCAACTGAGCCACCCAGGCGCCCTATGTTAATGTGTTTTTAATGACAAAGAAAAAGAAATTATTCTTGCTTCTAATTTTAACAATATTTCCCTCCAAAACTAAGCTGGTATGTTAACAACATAACAAGGGGCACCTGGCTGGCTCAGTCAGTTGAGCATGTAACTCCTGATCTCAGGGTCCTGAGTTCAAGCCCCATGTTGGGGGTAGACTTTGCTAAAAAACAAACAAAAAAAACACAATAAAAATCATGTTCAGCAATAGATTATGACATGCTGAATTTTTAAAAAGAATTTTAAAAAGAATGCATAAATCTACAGTGTTAACTTCCTCCTAAAAAGGGGATAGAAAAAAGGGAGGGTATAGGTGGAGGGAAAGGGAGAACTCCTCTATTCCGGTGAACGCCAACTAATAAAAACAGAAGAAAAGACAGAACTACCAAATCATTTTGCAACCATCTTTGTAATAACTGATTACAGCAACAATTATAATAGATCATTAAAGCCACAAGAAAAAAGATAGCTGGAGAAGAGGCAATTCAATCTTATCCCACAGATTATTAATCACAATGTGAAAAAGATACCCTTACAGTGGAGAAATTTACTAGATACCACCAAATGCAGTAGGCAGAATTCTAAAATGGTGCCCCAAATTGTCCTGCCCTAATCCTTCAACTATGAATATATTATACCCATGATTATGTTACATGGCAAAATTTTACAGATGTAATAAAGGTTAATAATCAGTTGATTTTGAGTCAATCAAAAAGTAAATTATCTGGATAAACCCTTTAAAAGCAGAGAGTTTTCTCTGGTGGCAGAGTAGAAGTCAGAGAGATTCAAAGTATGGAAAGGATTCAACATGCTGGTTGCTGGTTTGAACATGGGGGGGGGGTCACTGTGAGAAGGAATGGGGATGCCTCTAGGAACGGTGGTGCCTGGCTGACAACCAGCCAGGGAACAATGACTTCAGTCCTACAGCCAAAAGGATCCTGTCCACAACCTGAATGGTTTAGGAACAGATTCTTCCCCAGATCCTCCAATAAGAGCCTGCCTGACCAACACTTTGATTTTGGCCTGGTAAAACCCTGAACAGAGAGAGCCCATCTGAGCCTACTCAGACTTCTGACCTACAGAACTGTGATACAATAAATGGGTAGTGTTTCAAGTTGCTGAAGTTTGTGGTAATCTGTCACACAGCAATAGAAAACTATTGCACCAAGTAATTAAAATTAACATCACTTATAATCGGTGATACACTATGCCTGTTGATGTGATACACTGAGAAAGAAACAACTTCACCTATATTGTATTCCTGATGAAAACATTTAACCTAAATCTAATCATGAGGGGATAATCAAAAGAAATTGAGAAATTTTCTGGGGGAAAAAAGGTGGTGGAACTGTTCTAGTTTAAAGGAATCAAGGGGCACCTAGGGGGCGCAGTCAGTTAAGCACTGGATTCTTGGTTTCAGCTCAGGCTGTGATCTCAGGGTCCTGTGATTGAGCCCCACGTCAGGCTCCATGCTCAGTTCGGAGTCTGCTTCAGATTCACTCTTCCTCTCCCTCTGCCCCTCCTGCTGTGTGCACTCTCTCTCTAATAAATACATCTTTTTTTTTAATAAAGGAATCAAAACCATAAAAATGATATACAATTGGATCCTGGGTTAAAAATATATATACAGGGCGCCTGGGTGGCTCAGTCGGTTAAGTGACTGCCTTTGGCTCAGGTCATGATCCCAGGGTTCTGGGATCAAGTCCCACATCAGGCTCCCCGTTCTGCGGGGAGCCTGCTTCTCAACCTCTCCCACTCCCCCTGCTTGTGTTCCCTCTCTCGCTGTGTCTCTGTCAAATAAATAAATAAAATCTTAAAAAAAAATATATATATATACATATATATGGCATTATTAATAATTGAAAAATTTTGAATATGGACCCTATTTTAGATAGCTATATTGAATCAATGCTAAACTATTTTTTTTGTTACCTTTTTTATTGACCTTTGTAATTCATACACCATAAAAGTCACCTTTAAAGTACTGAATTTAGTGGTTTTCAGTAGATTTATAAATCCATCAACCATCACTACTAAGCCCAGAATATTTTCATCATCCCCAAAAGAAACCCCATACCTATTAGTAAACCCTTTCATTCCTCTCCCTTCAGATTCCGGTTACCACTAATCTCCTTTCTGTCTCAAAGGGTTTGTATATTTTGGGCATATCATATAAACGAAATCATACATTTGTAACCTCTTGTGGCTGGCTTCTTTCACTTAATGCTAAACTATTTATTGTGATGAGTACACTGTGATATCATTGGCAAATATTCTTCATTTCATCCTGGGAGATATATGCTGATGTATTCAGAGGTGAAGAATTATGAGGTCTCAAAAGATTTAACCAAAAAGAAAAAAGAGAAAAAGAACTGTATATACATTCCACACATAGATATAAAAATGAATATGGCAAAATGTTAACAATTGGTGAATGTAAGTGAAGAAGAATACATGGGTGTTCAATGTACTAAGTCATTCAACTTTTCTGTAGGTTCAAAATGTTTCAAAGTAAAAAGCTGAAGAAGAAAATTTTTACAATTAAACAAAACCCAAACAAAAACAATTTTAATAGAATGTGCTTGTTAATTGTTTCTTACTCTTTTTTTCCTGCTCCTTGTAAATACCATTGTTCAAACCACAAATAGTTTCAGGTGTTAGTGATATCTAAACAGTTTTTACTCAGTGACAGTTGGAAGTAAAATCAACCATCGGGGTAGACTTAGAATTTGACAGTCAAAGCCACTGCCAAGACAAGACTAAAGACCTTTTATAGGCTTTAAGATTTAAATTTGTTTAGAAATGAATGAGATTTTTAACAAGTAAGGCATTAATGAAAGTTGTGTTAATTTGGAATGAAACTGTGTTAACACTTACCCCAGCAAGGCTCCAATTATGCCACCAGCCACCAGACCATGCAGGCCCAAATTTATTCTAAAAAGACCTCCTGTGACAGCTATTTTAAAACAAAAAAATCCCAATATTAAATTATCTTTAAACACTAGAATCTATCTTTATAATGTTCCTTCTATAAAAATGACATAAACCCCTAAGTTTTCTGAACCCAACATTAATATACCACCACAATCTCTTCCACACTGCAGGTTCAAAGGAAAACATTCCTTTTGCAAACCTACTTACTCCATCTGTTCTAGGGTCCAACCTCTTCTCATTCAGCTTCATTTTTGCCCACCTCCTCTTAAAAATCTGTTATTCACTTCCACCTCTTCCATTTCTGCATTCTTCCAGAAAAACTTTCCCCAAATAAACAAAAACCCCTGCCGTTTATACCTTCCCCCAGCCTCACCCTTCCTGTACTGCTACACACCTCAGGCAGGCCTGCAAGTGGGCATTTGGCTTACAGTGCCACCTGGTGGTCGGTGCACAGGTCCTCTTTCCTTCCCACTGGAAGGGCATATCCACGATGTCATTCATTTTCCTCCCTCACCAGGTACAACACAACTAATGCCATCTCAGGTAGTAACATTTTTAAAAAAACATTTGAGATTTATTTGTCTTATTTAAGTACTATTCATCATTTTTTAATTTTCTAAGTTTTAAAATTAACAAGAACAAAATTATATTTAATTCTATTACCCAGAGGTAGTAATAAATTTGGTCTTTTTTTTCCTAGTCTTCTTTTCCAAACAAAGCATTTTTAAAAAATAAGAATTTTTTTTTTTTAAACCCATTAGAATAGCCAAAATTTAGAACACTGACAACGCTAAATGCTGGCAAGGATGTGGAGCAAAAGAAACTCATTCATTGCTGGTTGGAACCCAAAATGGTACAGCCACTTTTGAAGACAGTCTGACAGTTTCTTACCATATGATCCAGTAATCATGCTCCCTGGTATTTACCCAAAGGAGCTGCAAATTTATGTCCACAACAAAACCTGCACACAGACATTTATATAAAAAGCAGCTTTGTTCATAACTGTCAATACTTGGAAGCAAGCAAGATGTCCTTCAGTAGGTAATGCATAAACTGGTATATTCAGACAAAGCACTAAAAAGAAATGAGCTATCAATAAAAGACACTAGAGGAAACTTGAATGCATATTATTCAGTGAAAGAAGTCAATCTGAAAAAGCTATGTAATATATAACATTCTGGAAAAGGCAAAACGATGGAAACAGTAAAGAAAAAAATCAGTGGTTATCAGAGGTTGGTAGGTGGGATGCATAGGTAGAGCAAATTTTTAGGGCAATGAAAAATACTCTTTATGATACCACAATGATGGATACATGTCATCATATATTTGTCCAAACCCACAGAATGTACACCAAGAGTGAACCCTAAAGAAAACTATGGACTTTGGTTGATAATGATGCATCACTGTAGGTTCTTCAATTGTAACTAATATCCCACTCTGGTGTGAAATGTTGATAGTTGGGGAGGCTACATGTAAGTGTGGGAGGGAGGATATGCAAAATCTTTGTATCTTCTGTCCAATTTTACTGTGGACCTATAACTATTAAAGGGCGGGGGAGGGAGTATTGAGGCTTATAAGCTGTCAGCAGCCAAACACCAAAAATGGAGTAAGACTCTATTACACATAACTATGTTTTCTATGAATAAAGACAGTTTACTTTTTTTTCATTCTTGGTACTTTTTATTTCTTTTTCTTACCTGAACGCACTGGTTAAAGTCTCCGGTATAATGCTGAATACAACTGTATTCATCTCAAATACCTGAATTACAAGTGTATACATCTGTGCTGTGTTCTCAGTCTTAGGGGAAAATCATTCAGTCTTTCACCATTAAATATGATGTTTGCTGCAGGTTTTTTTATAGATGACCTTCATCGGGTTAAAGAAGTTCCCTTTTATTCCTAGTTTGTTGAGAGTTTTTATCATGAACGTTGGATTTTTGTCAAATGCTTTTTCTAAGCTAACCTTAAATTCCTTGGATAAAATCATTGGGTCATGATTTTGTTAAAGATTTTTGTGTATATACTTTTTCTTTTAAAGTAATCTCTACACCCAACATGGGACTTGAACCCACAACTCTTAGATCAAGAGTCACATGCTCTGCCAACTGAGCCAGCCAGGTACCCCTGTGTATATACTCTTGAGTGATAGTGATCTGTAGTTTTCTTTGTTATCTTCATCTGGCTTTGGTACCAGGATAATACTAGTCTAACAGAATGAGTTTGAAAGTGTTCCTTCTTCCTCTGTTTTCTGGAAGAGTTTGTGAGAGAAATTTCCCAAATAGCCACTGAAGCCATCTGGTCCTGGGCTTTTGTGAAAAAAATTTTTTAATAATTTAGTTTATTAACTTATTATGGGGTTATCCAGATTTTCTATTTCTTCTTGAGTAAATCTTGGTAATTTGTGTCTTTCGTTTTTTCTTGGTCAGTCTTGCTAAAGGTTGTCTATTTTGTTATCTTTTCAAAAAAACCAACTTTTGGTTCCACTGATTTTCTCTTTTTCTTTCCATTTTACAGAGTTTTGCTCTAATTTTATTATTTCCTTCTGTCTGCCTACTTTGGGCTTATTTTGCTCCTCATTTTCTAGTTTTTAAAGGTCGAAGCTTATAGTGTTAATTTGAGATCTTTCTTCTTTCATAATGTAGGTTTTATAACTATAAATTTCCCAATAAGTACTAATTTGGGTGAATCTTAGAAATTTTGACATGTGCTTTCATTTTCATTCAACTAAAAATATTTCTAATTTACCTTGTGATTCCTTGTGGTCTATGGGTTATTTATAAATATGTTGTTTAATTTACAAATAGTTGTGGATCCCCCATTTTTTTCAATTTAATTCCACTGAGGTCAGAGAACATTCTTTGTATGATTTCAATACTTTTAAATTTATTGAGACTTGTTTTGTGGCTTTATATATGGTCTAGCCTGAAGCATATCCCATGTGCACTTGAAAAGAATGTGTATTCTTGCTGTTGTTGGGTAGAGTGTTCTATTGATGTTAGGTCATACAGGTTGATAGTGTTGTTCAAGTATTCTATATCCTTGCTGGTATTTCCTCTAGTTGTTCTATCCATTATTAAAAGTGGCATATTAAAGCCTCCAACAACTATTACTGAGTTGTCTATTTCTCCTCTCAATTCAGTGTTTGTTTCATGTATTTAGGAGCTCTGTTGTTAGATGCATGTATGTTTATAAATGTTATATTTCTTGATGGATTGGTTCTTTTAACATTATGAAATGTCTTTGTCTCTAGCATTTTTATATTATAGTCTATCTTGTCTGATACTAGAAGAGCCACTCAAGCTCTTTTCCTTACTGTTTGCATAGTTTATCTTTTTCCCTCGTTTTACTTTCAACTTATTTGTTTCTTTGAACTAAAATATGTCTTCTGTACACAGCATATAGTTGGAACTTTTTTTAATAGAGTCAATCTCTGACTATTGATTGCAGTGTTTAATCCACTCATATTTAATGTTATTACTGATACAGCTAGATTTAGGCCTGCCATCTTACTATTTGTTTTTATATATCTTATTTAATTTCCTTTGGCCTTGTTACTACTTTAAAAAGTTGGGCGCCTGGGTGGCTCAGATGGTTAAGCATCTGCCTTCGGCTCAGGTCATGATCCCAGGGTCCTGGGATCGAGTCCCACATCGGGCTCCCGGCTCAGCGGGGAGCCTGCTTCTCCCTCTGACCCTCTCCCCTCTCATGCTATTTCTCTCTCGCTCGCTCTCTAAAAAATAAATAAAATCTTTAAAAAAAAAAAAAAAGAAATCTTAAAAAAAAAAGTTACTTTGCTATTACTTGCTTTAGGGGCTACCCTATGCATCTTAATTTACCACAATCTACTTCAGATCAGTACCAATATTATTCCAGTAAGATGTACACAGACTCTTCCAATACAGCTCCACTCCTCTCCCATCTTTGTGCTATGATTGTCACTTATGTTATGTATATATGTTAAAACACAGCAATACAATATTATTATTTTATACAATCACTGTATTTTAAAGAAGCAAAAAAATTAAGAAAGGAAAAACAATAGGCTTATGATGTCTTTTATATTAACCTACATATTTACCATTTCTAGTACTTTTCATTTCTTCCTGTCAAGTTACTATTTGATATCATCTCCTTGCTCCAGCATACTTCCATTCCTTCCCTCTCATTTGTGCTATTAATGCCATATATAGTTTTAAACATGCTATATGTCTAACACTTCAATTTTATTTTATGTATTATCTTTTATTATTATTTATGTATTGTCATTTAGATCAGTTAAGAGAAAATATATATTTAGACAACCTTTAATAATTACTTATACAATTATCTTTACCAGTGCTCTTTTTTTTTTTTTTAAAGATTTTATTTATTTGACAGAGAGAGACACAGCGAAAGAGGGAACACAAGCAGGGGGAGTGGGAGAGGAAGAAGCAGGCTTCCCACTGAGCAAGGAGCCTGATGTGGGGCTCGATCCCAGGACCCTGGGACCATGACCTGAGCTGAAGGCAGACGCTTAAAGACCGAGCCACCCAGGTGCCTCTTTACCAGTGCTCTTTAATGCTTCATGTAGATTCAGGTTACCATCTGGTATCACTTCCTTTTAGCCTGAAGAACTTTTATAGTATTTTGTAAGAGATCTGCTAGCAACAAATTTTCTTTCTTTGCTCATCTGCCAATGTCTTTATTTTTGCCTTCAATTTTGGAGAATGGTTTGCTAGATAGAGAATTCTTGGTTGATAACTTATTCTTTTCAGGCCTTTGAATGCCATTGTACCATCTTCTGGCTTCCATTATTCTGATAAGCAATCGGCTGTTAATTTTATTGGGGCGTTCCTTGTATGAGTTGTTTTTTTCTTGCTGCTTTTAAGATTTTTCTGTTTCAGTAGTATAATTATTATGTGTCTAGGTGCATGTTTATTTTTCTTAGAGTTTGTTGAGCCTCTTCGATGTATGGATTAATGTTTTTTCATCAAATTTGGAAAGTTTGTAGCTTTATTTCTTAAAACACTTTTTTCTGCCTCTTTCTCTTTTCTCTCCATCTAGCATTTCCATCACATACCTGTTGGTATTTCTGATGGTGTCCTATAGATTGCTGAGGCTCAGATCACTTCTCTTCATTTTAAAAAATTCTGTCCTTCATGGGCACCTGGGTGGCTCAGTTGGTTAAGCATCTGCCTTAGGCGCAGGTCATGAACTCGGGGTCCTGGGATCGAGTCCTGCACTGGGTTCCTTGGTCAGTGGGTAGTCTGGTTCTCCCTCTCCCTCTACCCCCCACTCATGCGCTCTCTCTCAAATAAAACCTTTAAAAAAAAAATTCTATCCTTCATAAGAAACAACCTATATTGATGCATCTTCAGGTTCACCAATTCTTTTCTGCTATTTCAAATATGGTGTTGAGCTCTCCTCTCCAGTGAACTTTTAACTTCTATTGTTGTATTTATCAACTCCAGAATTTTCATTTGATCCTTTTTTATAATTCTATAATTCTAATATAATTTTTATAATCATATAATTCTTTTTATAATTTATAATCTTTTATAATTATAAAAAAATTTTTTGTCAAAAAATATTGACATTCTCTATTTGATAAGTCAGTGTCATCCTACTTTTATTTCTTTAAAAATGGTATGAAGTCTTTTTGTCTGATATGTTCAATAGATGGGTCCTGTCAGAATCATTCCCAATGATTGCTTTTTTTAACCCCGTTTTTGCATGTCTTACGATATTTTTGTTGTTGAAAACTGCACACTGTAGGTAATAAATTACAGCATCTCTGGAGTTAGCACAGCCTCCACAAGGGCATGGCTATAATTCTTTGTTTATGTAGCAACTTGCCTGGACCAATTCTGTGGAGTCTTTTTTCTGCAGACTACAGCCACTAATGTCTTTGCTTAATTTTTATCTTTATGCCTGGCTTCCTAGGCATCACACTGGTATAAGCAGTCAGCCAATGATTCATCAGAGGTTATGCTTAAACATCTCAAGGCGGGAAGGCTTCCATCCTTTGCCAATGTATCTGTGGTTGAAGAATGCATTCAAAGTTTAGATAGTTTATGAATATTTTCTGGCTTTTTCTTTTGGTGTTCGCAATTAACCCTCACAATGAACCAAAGATAAGTAGCTTGCTAGAGCCCTTACCAGTCTCTCCTGAATGTGCATGAATACTTACACATGTGTGCTGTGCAACTTTCCAGAGTTCTAGGAATAAGTAGGATCTTATTAAAGCCCTCTTTGGCTGTCTTGTTCCCTAGCTATCCCTGTTAAGATTCCACCTCCTCTGCCAGTCTATTCCTTACCCCAAGTAGTATCAAAACCTCAGGTTAGCTGTGTGATATTATCCTTCCCTGTTGCAATTATTTTCAGCAATACCCCCTGGCTTCGAATTTTCTGATCTCTGCTCCAAATAAAGTCAGCCACCTTAAGCAGCAGAAATTTGGTCCTCCAGCCTGTCCTTGTGAAATTTCTACATCATGGAGCTGTGGGTTAGGGGGCAGGAGCAGCCCTAGGCTGAGAATAGACTCTCAATGTTCTTACTGAGACACAGCAGAAATTATGGATAAATGCTTACTGATTTTTTGGGTGCTTGTGGTCAACTTCCAGCATCTTTAAATGGTTGTTTTTGATAATTCTGTCCAATTCTATTGTTGCTTTCTGTGGAGAGGATTTACAAGCTCCTCACTCAGCTATTCCAGATGTCAAATATACATTTATAAATGTCCAGATGAATGCCAAATAATAATGAGAGGAGACATCCTTGACCTGATTCTGACTTCAGGGGAAATTACTTTATGTTACACCATTAAGTTCAATGTTGGTTGCTGGTTTGAGAATAAAAACTTACATTGTATCAGATGTATTTTTCTATTCTTATCATTTTTTACTAATTTTTTAAAAGATTTTATTTTTTATTTGTCAGAGAGAGAGCAAACACAAGCAGGGGGATCAGCAGGCAGACAGAGAAGCAGGCTCCTCGCTGAGCAAGGAGCCTGATGTGGGACTATTTTTACTAATTTTTACACTCAATTTACATTCAAGAAACATTTATTCTACTCTACCATGCGTCAAAGACTTGTGATATAAAAGGCAAAGGCTTTCTCTGATATCAAGTAAGTCATCGAGAAGCAAAACAAGTTAACAGCTACAACATAGTGTTATAAGTGCTTCAATTAAAGTATTTATAGTAAATTACGGGAACACAGGGGAAGACACCTAAAAAGACCCAAAGATAAGAATAGGGGCTAGGAAGGATCTCTAGGGAAACTGAAGCTGACAGATGAGCTGAACCTTGAAAGATAGGTCCAATAAGAGCTGAACAAAATTGTCTGTGGGAGTGCAAAGGCAGGTTCAAGAAGAGGGACCAATACATGTAAAGCAAGATTATGTTGGGTTTGGGAAATCAAAGTAGAGTCATAACAGTGGAGCAAGAGCGGTATATGGGGACCAGATAAAGACTCAACATTAAAATGATGGAAAACTATGGAAGAACCTCAAGCAAAAAAGTGTTACAATCATATTCGTATTTCAAAAAAGTAAGGCAACACTGGAAGTGGAGCACACCAAGACTACAAACAGGGAAGGCTGCATAGCAGCAGTGGGAAGAAAGAAAAGCTGAGAGTCCATATATATTAAAGGAATATAATTGATAGGTCTAGAACTTTGGAAAGAGGTGCATAAAGGGCAGAACCGTATCATTGCTTCACTTCGTTGTTGTTGTTTTTAATTTAACAGGGTAGATGCTAGAGAACATAAAAGCAGGAACAAGTATGGAAGCTGGAGGAGGAAAACAGAGTTTGGTTTGGATAAAAGCCTACAGAATACTATGGAAAAATGATTGCAAGTTAAAAAAGGGCAAATTTCAGCTGCTCCAATGCTATTAATGCCTACTTCTAGTTCTATATTTTAAAATGTTTCCATTAAATTGTTAAATTCAAATTATGTGTATGTGTATTTGCCTTTGTGTGTATATACATATAGAGAGAGAAAGAGAGCATGCACCCAAAAGAGAGCACAAGTGATAAAGCAAATGGGCTAAAATATTAACAACAGTTCAATCTCTGTATATAAAGGCTATATGGCGTTCCTTGTATTACTTTTATTTTTAAAGGTTTTTTTTTTAAAGATTTTATTTATTTATTTGACAGAGAGACACAGCGTTGAGAGGGAACACAAGCAGGGGGAGTGGGAGAGGGAGAAGTAGGCTTCCCACGGAGCAGGGAGCCTGATGCGGGGCTCCATCCCAGGACCCTGGGATCACGACCTGAGCTGAAGGCAGATGCTTAACGACTGAGACACCTAGGCACCCCTAAAGCTCTTTGTAAGCTTGAAATTATTTCCAAATTAAACATTTTTTAAATGTTATGTGCATTATATGTATGTTTTTGTATGTGAGAGAATGTAGATGAGTCAGTGAGTGCTTGGGTATATGTGGCACATAATTCACATTTCTGGAAATAGTATTTCAATACTATTTTTAATGTTCATTTTAAAAAGGTCACATTTACCAGAGGCATAAAGCTTTAAAATAAAATCCAAGCTCTTACCATGAAAAATCTGGTCCCCTTCTACTTCACCAATCTTATCTCAAGCCACTCTTCCCCTCACTCACTATGTTCCAGCCATATTATCCTGCTTTTGAGGAACTTTTCTTGCCTTAGAGCCTTCACCCTCAATGTTCGCTCTGCCTAGGCTACTCTTTTTTACAAGGCTTACTTCTTCCCATTTTTCAGGTATCAGCTTCAATGTCAGCCTTCTCTGGAGGTGATGAGCACTGGGTGTTATATGCAACCAATGAAATCGTTGAACACTACATCGAAATTAATGATGTATTATATGTTGGTTAAATGAACATTAAAAAAAAAACCTTCTCTGATCACCCTGACCATCCCATTGCCTCCCCTATTTGCTACCTTCTATCACAGCAACCTTTTTTCCCCAACCACATTAGATGGTAAAACTCCATGAAAGTGAAGACTTTTTCTGTTTTGTTCACCAAGTACACCAAGGGCCAAGCACAATGCTCTTCATACATTTTGCATGAATGTTGAATGAGATGTGATGAGAAGTCAACTAAAGAATTCAGCAGCTCTGATTTATAAGTCCATAAATATTTTCCAAACTATATTTGAGAAGACTGAAAAAACATAAACAAGAACAAGAATGTCTTACCTCCTGCAATGACAAAATGGCTTAGGGCATTTTTATTTCGGTACACATTTAGACCAGTGTTGACTGTGCTGGGAAGAAGGGGGAAAGAAGAAAACATAAAATTTAAAAAGTATATCCCCCTTACTTTCTTGATCATAATTTTCACTGAAGTGATAGGTATTAGTTTAGAAGTGCCTACTATGTCAATTCCAGGTCTTAGTCTAGGCCCCGTCAATGTGTTCCACACTACTAACATGCCTATCGGTTTTCTAGGTGGGCCTTCTTCTGCTGAAGAATGAACCAAAGAGCAGTCAAATTTCTGGAAAAAATATTCACTTAGAAAAAGAAACGTAAAGAAGAGTTTTGCAGAATTTCTCTTACTTAGAAAACCTTGTATGTATTTGGATAATAGTTAGTAGACTTCCACCCATGGATGCAAAACCACATTTGGACCAATCTTTCACACAGATAGATAAAAGATCTTGAGGAAAAGGGTATTATGAATCACTTTCATGTGGGTATTTAGTTTTTAAAAATCTCACTTGCTCAAAAGATGTGCTCCTGAAAGAATACCAAGACCCTCTGTCACAATTCAGAAAGAACTTACTTGAATATAGTCACAAACACTGTAGTTCTCCAACTCCAGCGCCAGCCGTACCGGATGAAGCCTCGTGTGGCAGCACGATGTGCAGATTGCTAAAGTTAATGAAAAGGCTGTGAGGTTCCAAAATACCTTGATACCTTCTTTATTCTGAAACTGTGGCAGAGGGATGTTGGCTATGGATTAGGCAGGGACACCTAAACAGAAACACCATACAATCTCTAGAAATACCATTGTTTAAGTAGTGAAGCTAAAGCAAAAGTCCCATGTGCATCCTATTCTATCTGGAGATGGAAAAGGAACTAAGAATCACTGTGTCAACCAAGTAATCTATCAATGAGGCATAAACTGAGAATCTATACGGCAAATGCCATGGCAGATATAAAGTCAGTGTTAGACATGCTTTTTATATTTGGGAAATCTTGGGGAAAAGAAACCATAAAATAAAAAAGAACAACCGACTAAATGGTAAATTAAAGGGAAAGGATGATAGTAACACAGATATGTAGAAAAGGAACAGAGAAAGAGAAGAGAACTGATAAATTTACCATCCACCTTCTACATAAAAGTTGTGTTAACATATTACTCATTTAATCCTTACAATATTTTTTTCAGGTAGGTGCTTCGGTTTTTACTAAAGATTAGACAGAAGTTTCTAACCAAGATCACTCAGCCAATAAGGAATAAAGTCAGAATTGGAAGATAGGTTGTTGGTCTCCACAGTATTTTTTCACCACATCACCATGGAGCAAGTCTAGTATAATATCCTGAGGATATAGTCTAGATTTTGAGAGAATTCCTAAGTGCATCCTTAACTACTATACGATATTGGGCAAGTCAAAACTCTCTGAAGAGTATCAGTATGGATTCATGGCTTTTTTTTTTATTTTTTATTTTTTTAAGATTTATTCATTTATTTTAGAGAGAGAGAACATGTGAGCAGGGGGAGGGGCAGAAGCAGAGGGAGAGAGAGAATCCCCAAGCAGACTCCCTGCCTAGGGCAGAGCCCAACTCCGGCTCCGATCCCATGACCCCGAGATCATGGCCTGAGCAAAAACCAAGAGCCAGACACTCAACCAACTAAGCCACCCAGGTGCCCCTGGACTCATAGCTTTTAATAAATAGGTGGACAAATAAATAAATATAAAAGTGTGTATGAATATGTGTATAGAAGTAGACATGAACACACACATGTCCTAATTTTGTCTACCTAGGGCCTAGAAGCCATGATAACCCTGTAAGCAATGAGCATACCTAGCATCAAATCTTAGCTTTTAAATACCATTTTTCCACTAAAAGAAACTAGAATTCTTTGGTGGTAACTAATTCTGGGGCTGGTGCTAGAAAAGTAAAAGGTGAGTCAGGAGCATTCTGCTATGCCCAAAAGTAAAGATACGCTCAAAGAATGATGGGAACAGATCAAAAGGACAAAGGACCTAGTTTGAAGGTCCCCAACTGTCCAAATCTAGGTCAATTTGAGCTTCA